>NC_080448.1:10471743-10771743 GCF_028018845.1 Melospiza georgiana | reverse complement strand
AGGAGCTTGGCACTGCCCTGCAATTTCCAGGTTTATTGTTGCTCCCAGGATCACTCAGGGTTTAACACCTCTGAATTTCTGTTCTGCCTGCCAGACAGCCCCAGGCAAAGCCAGCACTGTCACACTCGTACAGAACCACAAGGAGACACTTGAATTATTTTATCAGTCCTTCCAAAAAACCTGAGTGCAGCCCAAAGCAGCTCCCTGAAAGCACCTGGAGCTGCTGGGAGGATATTAATAGCAAACCCCCATGAAATAAGAGCACGAGAATGCATCAAATCCTTCTCTAAATTAAAGTATCAGCCTTGATACCTCACAGGGGTGTCCAAGTCCAAACCCAGCCCTGTGTGACCAGCTCAGCTCAGGAACTGGGCCAGGATCAGAAACTGAGGAGTTTCTCTATGTTACAAACTCCTGTCACAGACTGACAATGATTCTCTAAGGAATGAGTGGGTGGGTCATTTATGTTTGTGGTGTTATTTAACTCTTTCTTCCTCTTTCTGTGGTATTATTTCACACTGCCTTAATGAGCTGGGTCTCATCTCTTCACAAACACAAAGCAGAATTTCCTTCTTCTTTTTGCACTTCCCCAACCAATGCTCTTTGTTATCTCTATTTCAGAAAATAAAAACTAATACCCCCTCCACAAAGTGTAAATTTCAGATTTCTTTTTATTCCTGTTGAGAAGCACAGACAGAGTGTGGAAACAGGAATTGACCAAATCCATCCATTTTCAGAGGACAATAAATGAAATTGAATAGTTTTCAATATGTTAATGCAAAACTAGCTTTTTATTAGGTAAATCCCATATTTTGTCATGTATAAGATATATATCTTGTAATTGGTTTCTTAAAGCTATTTAATATAGAATTACATTAACAGAAATGGAAGAAGAGCTTTTCTAAAAATGATAATCTAAATATTTAGAGCTCATTGCTTTCTGCATTAAATTTTCAACCAGCTAGGATGAATATAAGAAGTATTTTTCAGATTTATTGTATTCTACTCTCTATATTCACTGTTGACAAACCTTTTTACTTGCATCTTCCAAGACACAGAAAGAATTTGTAAAATTTCAGGGAGGAGAGAAATATTTTTAGGATATTTAGTAATTTTGTAGGATAAACTATTTTTTCTTTAATCCCCAGAGCCAGAATTAGAACTTTGTGGCTTGGCTCATGTTTCTGGAGATGACTTTATTGTATGTCATGGACAGCATTGACACTTGGGAAAACAAAGTGAGTGTGAATTGTGGGGTGCTAAACCAAAAGTATCTAAAAGCTTCTCTAAAATTAACATACAATGTAATTAGTGAGGTTTGAAGCATTGTATGATCATTTGGGTCATTCTTACCAGCCAAACTGAGAGAAGTTGACAGCATGAGGAATTTTAAAGCATTTCCAATTGGTTCTCCATGCACTGGGAAGGGGAGCAGTCACTCAGTGCAGGCTCAGCTCCTGCAGCCTGGACACACACCCAGAACCTGCAGCTGCTTTTCCTCTCATCCCACAGGGAACTGCACCACGTTCACACAGTGATCTCTCTCACTCTCTGTTTGTGCAGCAGACAATCATTCCCATTGATTTACACAGTTTGTACCTCTAAGGTAAAAGGTTAAAAGCTCCCACTTCTGTTTTATCAATGCTCATTTCTACTGGGGGCTCTTCCCTACTTCAGGTTAGCATCAATTAATTTTCTTAGAGAATCTGATACTTTGGATATCTTAAAATTTGGACTTTTTGGAGTGAAGAGGAGAGGTTAAGTTCATGTCACACCAGGTAGAGCTCCCACTCTGTGAGGAGCAGAATCCAGTGAGGAAGCAGAACTAAGAACAGCCCAACACCTCCATGCTCTGCAGGCACAAAGTGCATCTGTCCCAAACAGGGGTGTTCCTCTAACCCCCAGAAATACTGAGCTTCTGGCTCCTCATTGCCAAATGTTTGCTTTTTACCCAGCTTTTCAGAAGAGTATTATTACCCCTTTCAGGAGAAAGGGGTAATAAGAGAGCTGAGAGCATAAACTCATTTTAGACAGGGATGTTTATAAATAAATACATGAATTCATCAATATTTCCTCAAACACAGCAATGAGATGACAAACAGAATGACGCCACTTCTAGGAAAGGTTTGGAAAAGCCTTAGTTTAAAATAAATGTCATGCTGTGTATAAGTGTGTGCTTTAGTTTATAACTTACTAAATTCCTGCTTTTAATCCAGGCTGGAATTTTTGATAATTTATCACTGTTGGGCCCAGAGGTTGCAATAGGAACTGAATGTTTCCCTGGGTTTTTCATCTTATTTTTAATATTTATTTTGTTGAGAAAAAGACAACAACAAAAATTTGTTGAATTCTCACCTAGAGCATGGGGAGTTTTCAGCCTTGCAGAATGTGGAGTTAGGACCGAAGGAATGGAATCGTTGTGGCAGCTAATGAATGTAACATGCAGAGCAGGGTGTTTGTAACACTGAGGAGGAACAAGTCACCACGTTCATTTCAGCTCCCTGAACCTCAGTAAGAAGGTCACAGCCTGAGGTGAAAGGAACAGCCCTCGAGAAAGTGCCAAGAAGTTAAAATGCCAAGGGCTATTTTTACATGCTGCTTCTATTATTAGTTACATGGTGTGGAAGTACAGAGCCTATGAAAAAATCATATTCTCAAACCAGTAAAGTACTCAAATTCTTTCTTGTAAATGAAGAGCAGAAGAAACTAAAATTGAAAATTTGTTAGGTACAATTTAAGAGGTTTTACTGGATCATCAAAGGCCGGCAAAAATAGCTTCCAAATCCTACCCTCTGAGAAAATGAAGGGGCTGCCCACCCATTAATTTCACCCAATTAATCAAACATTCCTTTTGCTGTAACTGCAGTTCCCCACTTCAGGTTTGTGTGCATGCAAGGCCATTTTGCCATGATCAGAGTTCAGCAGCCCACTTGGGAACCCTGCCCTGCCACCAAAGGCACCCATGAGGGAGCACAGGGAGTTCAGGGCTGGGAGCAGCTCCACAGCTCCAACTGCTGCATTACTCAATCATTCCTTGCCCTCAGCTGTTTTCCATCCAATACAAACATAAACTGAGGTGATCCTGCAATCTGGTTAACTTGTTTAACTTCTGTATTAATTATAGAAGTACCCAAGGGCAGCTATTTCCCACGCACTCCTCATTTATGGCTCTGATGATTACTTCTTTATAAAATGTCTTATTAAAGGCGGGTAATGTTGTTTCTTCTTAATGAAGTACAAAGGCATGGCAGAAAATGTTGCTGTAAAACAAGTCCACAGTCTGCAATCATTTTATCTAATCACTGGTGTGTTGTAACAACAAAAATCTGGAATATTTGGTTAGTAATTGAGATTTCAGCCAACCCAAACAGAAGGCCCTGAAGTACAACTGGTAGTAACGGCCCTTTAGCAGTGTCATGGGTTCCTAACATGTCTCTCACACATATTGTCCAGGATACATTTATTTTTGTAATCATTTGCATTACATAATTGTGGTTGCATTGCATAAGACAGTCTTGCAGCATGCTTCAAAGAACATCTAATGTTTTAAACTGCTCACTCCATTTCATCTCCTTTCTCACATGTCTTTCCTAGACAGCGAGGAGAAAACAAATGAAAAAAGAGCAGGCACCAAAAAATGGGAAGAAAGAAAATGGTGTGGAACAGCCAGAGAATATTTCAGGGTATCAAATATAGTAATAAATAGTATTCTCATTATCTGTTACTGCATGCCCTGTTGCTTTTGCTTTTAATGTGATCATGTAAGCAATTTAGCCAGACAACAAAAACGAATGAGAGCAAACATCACTGAGACAGCAGGCAAGGCACTGAAACTTCTGCTCACAGAATGCAAAGCAAACTAAAAGTTTCACCTTTTATGAAAAGAACCACACTGAGTTCTTCAAAGAACAGGTGGAGAAATGCTCTGCCACTGTTACAGTTACAATGAGGGATTTTAAGGATAAAAATGTTCTGTGCAGTGTTTTGTGCCAAAAAGAATTACCAAACAAACTCTCCAGAGGAATGAAGCTCATCACATCCAAAAGGCAGAGTCAAAAGTAGTTCCACACAATGGCCAATGAGATTTGAGTTGCAGGAGTGGTTGTATAAGGTCCAAAAAAAGAATGTGTTAGCACAGATCTAATTCTTCAGTCAGTTTGTACTCAAAAGCAAACAGCCTCACTTAGGAGGAGAGAATCTGTGCAAATTGCTCTTGGGTCAAAAAAAATCTTGGTGTGAAAAGCTCCTAACAACATTAATTCCCTTTAATGTGTTGTACTACCAGCGACTTTCATTGAAATAAAAGCAGTGGAATGAATATATTTCCATAATCTGTTCACTCAGAATGATTTTTAATGCTATATAAAGCAACTCCCAAGCATAGTCACCCTTGTGCTTGAAAAACTCAGCATCCTTTTAATCATAAAGTAGGAAGTTTTGAAATGTCACCTTGTATGTTAACCATTACAAAATGTAAATCTGCAATTTAGATAGATCTTTTGAGCTGCTATTCCTTTTTTTTTTTTTTTTTTTTAATGAGTATCAAAATATTTGATTTCCTTCAGTATTTTTAAAAGTGTGGGAGGGTGAGCTGAATACGTCTTAGAAACAACAAGAAGAATCCCTCAATGTGTAGAGAACGAGTTGTGTTTGGGAAATGTTTGTAGATTATTTGTAGATTATAGTGATTTCTATTTGTAGATTATTTGTAGATTTAGATTTCTAAATCCAATTTGTAGATTTAGATTTCTGTTTGTAGATTATAGTGATTTCTAGGCTAAGGGGATGAGATGTGTGTGCCATGACATCACCAGCATTTAGAACTTGGGGCTCTTTTCAAGAGTGACAAGGTACCAGCAGCACTGAGGCTCTTGACTTTCTGCACTCCCCCAGTGGGATGATTTAGGATGAATTCAGACAAACACCAGGATTTCTAGCACCAAAATCCCTTGGGTGTGATGTCAGCATGCTCAGCTGTACCCAGCCAGCTCCACACCAACCCTGGAGGGGATTCCTGACCTTGGAGGGGCTCCTGAGAGCTAACACAGCCTCAGGATGGGAAAGCCCAGCCTGGTTTGGGTTGGAAGGGGCTGTAAAAACAACCCAGTGCCACCTCTGCCATGGCAGGGACACCTTCCCCTGTCCCAGGGTGCCCAAACCCTGCCCAGCCTGGCCTTGGGCACTGCCAGGGATCCAGGGGCAGCCACAGCTGCTCTGGGCACCTGTGCCAGGGCATCCCCACCCCACAGGGAACAATTCCTGATATCTAATCCAAGCCTAGATTAGATGAAATATTCCTAATATGGAGGAATATTAGGATATTCTAAATGGAATGTTCTCTATCCAATCTCATTAAGCAGAGAAAATGCCCCAGCCAGGTGCAGCCAAATCTCCTCCTGTCATTCCTTGTGGGCACAGGCCAACATTATCATTTCTATTGTTAAACCTCACAAAAGATGATGAGGAAAGCACCATGTTAAAAAGGATGCAATGACTTTTTGTTGGTCCTTGTGATTAATATTAGACATGGCAAGTAGTTAATTACATTTCTTAAAAGGGCTTTGAGATTGCAATCAATAGAATTGATTCTAAAAGACAAATTATGAAGGAGTAAAACATCACAGCCTATTTAACAGGATGCTAAGAAAGCCCATCCAGCATCATCCATGGATTTCAACTTAAAGTGACAACAGTGCCAGCTTTCATGTGAGAGGGTTTAGAGAGCAAGTTAAAACGTGGATATCTGCTGTTTAAAGGGAGAGAATTCCATCTCTCCACTCAACAGAGATGGAGATAGCAGAAATAACAATTTTCAAGAACTTATTTTATTTTAAAAAGGATTTCTGCTCATGGAAAATTACTACAAGAAGGTCTTCTTTAGCTTAACATTGAAAGCTGAGGGGCAAAACCTCCATTCTCATTTACTGTCCACATTTCACTTAACTCCAGGGTTAGGAGGGTGAGCCTACATTGCCTTTCTTCATTTTTTATAGTAAGGCTGTGGGAAATCCATAAGCAAAAAATATTTTCTCTCTTTAAGAGAAAGAAAGGATCAGTTAAAAGAACTCACTTCAAATACTGCATTTTATTGGAATCTAAGTATTCTGTGAATGTTGCACAGTATTCTGTGAATGTTGCACACTATTCTGTGAAGAAATGTAAAAGGACAGTGCTTACAAGTTTTTCTTTTCATGTTCCAAGTCAAAGCAAGGCTTTTACAGCCTTTAAAATAATAATGTTGCCATCAGGGACTTAGTTAAGCACTTAAGATGACATAAGAATAAATTTTACTTTTATTTTACTTACCATCTTCTGCAAACTCAGCACTGGAGAAGTAGGGCTACTTTCTAAGCTTGTTCAAATGAAATTTGAATTCCTAAATGAACACTTGAAAGCAGAAATGTTGTACCTCCAAAATCACTGGAAATAAATCTGAACCTAGAAATTATACCAGCTGTATCTATTCCTATCAAAGCTTGGGGCAAAAAAAAAAAAAAAAGAAAAGAAAAGCAAGAAGAATGCACAGTTGAATTTTTCAAAGCATTTCATTTGCACAGGAAAAAAGGAGTGTAGCAGCAAGACAAATCTGTGCTTCCTGGTGACACAACTTGTAAGAGTCTGGCTGTGTCCTCTCTTGGCAAGCACAGCTTTGCTGATTTGTTTTTCAGAGGTCTTGTCAAGAACCAGCTCTCTAAATGTGTCAGGTTTAATAATGGTATCAGTAGGAAGAGGAAGAGACCAGAGCATGATATGTAACTTTGTTACTCAAGTTAGTAACTTCTTCCTATAAAATGAGTCAGAAATCAGGTCTGATTCAGCAGGAGCAAGAGATGGGATCTCATATTTAATGTTTTAAGGCCTTGGTATGTTTGTTTCTACATAGAAACTCTGTAAATTATATTTTTCTCTTGAATAATATGGTGTAGCCATAGCCTGAGAGTTCATTTTGTGGTTACCAGCCAATGTTCCAAGGCAATCCCCTTTTGACAATTTTCTCCATCTAATGCAGCTCCTATTGATGGCTTTCATTCTGTGGAGGGTCACTAAGAAAACACACAGTGCCCTTTTGGTGGCATTTAGACAGATAGAAAGATTACATTAATCTAATTTTCCAAGCATATGTTGCCTCCACAAAAAATAAAAAAAAACAAAAAAAAAAAAACAAAACAAAACAGGAACAGGAAAGCTCAAAGGGGAATATGAGTCTTTTGGAAAATAGCAGGGAAATCTCATAAATAAGAACTCTTTGATACTGATCTACACAGTGGCAGAAAAACATTATATTTTGTCATGATTAGCAATATGTTCTCATGTCTGAAATGGTCTGACTTTCCTCAAAAAGATCTAAAGCTCTGTGCTTAAAATAGCTGAAAAACAGCTGTTGGATTTTTCACAGCAATGGGTTTTATCTTCATGCTACATAGAATGCAAACCAGTCATTTGACTAATATATAGTTGCAGAAAACATGCCTTCAGAACAGTCTCTCCTGCTAAGGACAAACAGAGGAAATATTCCCTTTTACATGAGTTTTCATGTGCTTTTTTATTTAGGTTTTGGGGGGTTTTTTATTTTTTTATTTTAACACTTTCATAGCTGTTTGGCACAAGAGAGCTTTACTCATACACATCAAGTTTCCCACCTCTGGAAGCAGCTGAGCCTTTGGCTGTAAAGGGTGAAAAGATTCTGCTTCTGCCTGTTTTATAGTCTTGTCACATTTTAAGTTTCTCTGGTGACTGGAGAGTGAACTAAAAATACAGAGCCTTACCTGAGGAATACTTTTGCATATTTCCACTTACCTCAGATTCCACCATCATTCAAGAAAAAGCTATTTCAGTTTAGCTCTGTCTTAGGAGTTGTTAGATTTGGCTTATAATATTTTTAAATGTTTTATTTAAGCCTTTAGGAAACTGTTTTCTCACAACATAATCCCCTGCTCCCATGATTTTGAGGTAGACCTTGGTTTTAGCCTAGAGGAGGAAGCCTGCATTGATTTCACCACAAACAAAGCCAGGGGATGCTCCATTCAGTGGCCATCCAAAGATTTATACTTCAGGCTGAAAAAACCCAAAGAGCCACAACCTGGCAAGAGCTGGGTCTATAAAAAGATTCCTCTCAAAAGGTCTTTTTTTCTTTTTTTTTTTTTTTTTTCTTATTAATTTCAGCCTTCAAATGGGGAATCTGGGGTATGGGGACAGGCAGAGAGAGAAAGGATTGGGGAGGAATTCCAGTTCAAAATAATTTCATAGCTATACTTCAAATAATACTTTCAAATCATCTGCTCCACGTCTAAAACTTTATTCCCACTATCGTGACTTTGGATTTCACAAACCTGTTTAAAAATAACCCAACAAAACACGTCCTAAATAGGTAGAAGGGACTTGCCTCTCTGCTCTCTACCACATCCTATGAATGTGCTGCTGTATTCCAGAGACTTTCCAAAGGTGGCAGGGCGAGCATGTGTGAATAGGAGAGCTTTGTCCTCTGCAGCTATCATTGTGTTGTCCCTACCGTCCACAAACGCAGAGGGCAGATGAGAACTGGATAGAAACAGACCATGCAGTTGTAAAACCCGGTTCTTTTCTCTCTTTATTTATTTATTTCTGCGACTGAGTAACACCTCTCATTACAATTACCAGCTCAATGGCAGAAAATCTCCCCGGTGTGCTGTGCAGATTTTCACAGCTTCATTTGTCTCCTCCTGTGGCATCAGTTTAAAAAGGTTCCTAAAGAATTGCCACTAACAACCGCTTCTATTTCGAGCCTTCAAAGCCGGAGCTGAGCACAATACAAGGCACTGGTAACTGATCTTTAGGTTTCAGTCCACAGACTTTCCACACTGGGAATAGATCCCATCTGTTTCCTCTTTATGCACCAGCCTTTAGAAAGCACAGATCTGGAAACTGCCTCCGTACAGAACCGAGTATAGCCGGCTTTCCCCAGCTGACGGCAGAAAAATCCCCATGATTATGGATAGCTTTCTCCCAAGGCTTTCTACTCCTCTTTTCTCCCCGCTCTGTGAATACACGGTGTGGCTTTCTCCATGTGCTGTGGTTTTTTGGAAGGGTGAAGGGACTGGACCGCCTCTCTTCCCTTGCCCCATCTTCATTCCCCTTCTTGGCAGAGGTTTCCCCATTTACCAGCCCTCACAGTGGGAACATTTCAATTTCAAGCCCCAGCACAATCAACCACAGGCAAACCCCCCTCTTTGCTTTGGCACCAGAGCGTGAGATATTTCCCCCAGCGCTCTCCCTCCCCAGCAAGCTGCTCTCCAGATGGATGCTCGTGGCTCTCCCTTGTCTTCCCTTGTCCTGTCCCGGGCGAGGGGAGGGCACAGAGCAGAGGATTCCTTGGGGCAGGGGCAGCCGCACAGAGCAGGACGCTGTGACCCCGGGGTGCTCAGCACCACAGTAGTCCTGAACTCTTTTGCCTCGGGTATCCCCCCTGCCCTCGCTTCCTTCCCTCAGCCCCACATTGGGGGAGTCCCTCAGCCCCACACGGGGTGTCCCTCAGCCCCACACTGGGAATCCCTCAGCCCTACATCGGGGGCTCCCTTTAGCCCCACACCGGGAGTCTCTCAGCTTCACATTGTGGGTCCCCTCAGCCTCATATTGGGGGAGTCCCCTCAGCCACACACTGGGAGTCCCTCAGCTTCACATTGTGAGTCCCCTCAGCTCCACACCGGGAGTCTCTCAGCTTCACATTGTGAGTCCCCTCAGCCCCACACCGGGAGTCTCTCAGCTTCACACTGTGAGTCCCCTCAGCCACACACTGGGAGTCCCTCAGCTTCACATTGTGGGTCCCCTCGGTCCCTCACAGGAGGGTCCCCTCAGCCCCGCGCCCTGCCCCGCTCCCCTCAGCCCGGCACTCACTACTTGTAGAGCTGCTGCAGGCAGAGGTCCAGGCACTCGCCCTCCACCTCCTCCTCCGTGATGTACTCCGAGAGCGGCCGGGGCAGCGAGGGCAGCGGCGGGGGCGGCGGCGGCGGGGCGGGCGGCTGAGGGTCGCCGGCATCGCCCTCGCCGCCTTCTCCCTCCTCCGCCTCGGCGGCCGCTCCCGCTTCTCCCTCTGCCCCGGGCTCCTCGTCAGCGTCTCCCGCGGCTTCGGCAGCGGGAGGGGGGGCCGCCGGCTCCGGCTCCGGTTCGGGCTCCGGCTCGGGCTCCGGCTCTGCCCCGAAGGGCCCGCGGAACTCGCCCAGGAACAGCTCGAGGAAGCGGCGGTAGGTCTTCTCCTCCGCGCTGCCGCCGCCGCCGTTGCCCGAGCCGCCCGCGGCCATCGCTTCGCATTCCCGGCCGCCCGCCGGCGGATCAGCACTGCGCCCGCAGAGAGCTCCCTGCCCGCCGCCGCCTCCTCCTCCTCCTCCTCCCTCTCCCTCCCTCCCTCCCGCCGCCTGCGCGCGCGCTCCCGAGCCGGGCCCGCGGGGCCGCGCACGCCGCGGGGGGTGCGGGGCGGGGGGGGTGAGCGCGCCTGGGCGTCGGGAGCGCGCGCGGCTCTGAGGGGGGCCCGGCGGGGTCCGGCGGCCGCCCGAGGGGGCGGCTCGGGCCGCGGCGCTGGCGGGGGAGCGGGAGCGGCGGCAGCCGCGCCGCTGTGATGAGTCATGCGAAGGCAGCCAGACGCGTAGGTTCCTCACAGGAACCCGGAGGAAACCTGAGCGCACATCGCCTGTTACCTAATCCCTGCCTCCTTCGGGGCTTCCCTGGAGCTTCCGCCGCCGCCGCCGGCGCCTCCGCGGCTGCCGGAGGGTGCGCGGGGCCGGGGCGGCAGCGGGGCCCCCGCCGTGAGGGGACGGCGCTGTCCCGCCGAGCCGCGGCCCGGGCCGGGGCCAGGAGCAGCCGCGGAGAGCGGGTTTGACAGCGGAGAGTGTTGGCGTGAGGGGAAGTGGCCATGGAAAAGGAAGAGGGTAGGTTTAGTTCAGGTGCTCGGGAGGAATTGTTCGCTGTGAGGGCGGTGAGGCCCCGGCAGAGGCTGCTCGGAGATGCTGTGGGTGCTCCATCCCTGGAAGTGTAAAAGGGCAGGTTGGATGGAGCTCTGAACTCCCAGGTTCAGTGGAAAATGTCCCTGTCCATGGAATAGATGATCTTTAAGCTCCCTTCCAACCCAAACCATTCCATCATTTTGTGGTAAATTACATATTACACAATATCTATTCATTCCATGTTCTGGCAAAGGAGAATTTGTGACAAGCTGAAGATGCTACACCAACTAAAACTTAAAAGATAACCTGCCAGTGGGAGACAAGCTGTAGTGAATATTCTCTTGCTGTCTAATAAATGTCTTTCATTTGTGAAAGGCATTTTGGCTTGTTTTATTCACTGCTCTGGAAAGCTATTTTCAGAGCTATCAGATCCATAAATACAATTAATGAACAGGTATAATTGCAACACATTTAAAATAGCTTGTACACATGGGAGAGAGCAATATCCTTAATGTGAGATATACCTTGAAAAATGGCCAAATCACAAGCCCCATATGCAAAAAGATCCTCAAATTTTTATGTGTTGTAACAGGGACAGTATCCTGCTGAAACCTGTTGTTCTCTGCATTGTAGCAATTACCTCTGCATGTCACGGTGCTCCTGTAAATCTGTCTTCTGTTTGGTGAGCTATTTCAGAGCCAAACTAATTTTAGAATATTTCCAGCAACTGCATTGACTGATCATATTGAGATCTTGTGAATATGTAAAAGCCCTGAGAGTTAAAAATGTGATTGTCACAGTCAGTCTTAGTCCTTCACAGCTGACAGTGACAGAAAATCGCATCACTTGTCCTGGAATGTTATGTCTAAGCAATATTTTTCTTTATGCCATTTCTTTGTTTTCAATTTAACACTCATTTATTTAGTGAATACCAGGTGGGTTTGAAGGGTAAGAAACATTGAAGGGTAAGAAACATTGCAGTTCTTTTTGAGCAGAGAGCTCCCAGTTGCAGCTGACGATGTCATTGCTGGATTTTGTTTTTTATTTTTTTTTATGTTTGTGTGTTCTGCATCATCAGTGAGTCACAAGCCCCGGGAGGATGTATATCAATGCAAGTATCACAAAGCAGTTTCAACTTCATCATCAGTTGTTTTTCCCTCAGAATCCAGAGGCAGTTGGAGTTTCCAAGAAACTATAATCCAGATAATCTTAATGTTCTGAATTATAAAAATTCCTATTACTACAATGTCTTAGGGAACTCACAGCTAATTCAACAAGATGCAAGATCAGCTTCATGTTTTATGAAAAGCAGCAATTAAAATTATCTAAGAAGAGATTCAAAAGCACTTAGGCAGCCCTTTCCTGTAATTTTTGTTCATTTCATATATTTTTTCAGTTGTTTCAAAGAGCACAGAAGAGTATCTGGGAGCAATACCTACTCTGCTCCATGCTGAAACGTTAAAGTTACCAGATGTCCTTGATTCATCTTGGCAGTCCCCATGCGCTTTTCATCATTTGTCTCGTGGCAGAAGACACTAATTAAAATGAAACAGAGTCCAACTCCACCAACTCCACACTCAGGACACTTTGTCAACTTTTGGCACTGTGGTCAAGGCAGGATTGTTTTGCTGTGGTGTTAAACAGCGAGCTGATGGCTGCGAGCCATGAGAGGGAAAAGGTGGGGAAGCACTCCCGGGAAGCCGGAGCGGGGAGCAGACGGCGGCAGTGGGTGGTGGCAGAGCCAGGCAGGAGGCTCTGCTGGCCCTGTGGGGACACCGGGGTGCCCAGCTCCCCCAGCAGGAGCCACCCTGCCCAGCAGAGGAAGCTCTGAGCACCCACTGAGCCCCCAGAGCGTGTGCTCGGCGCTGTTACAGAACGTTTGGAGCGCTCAGGAACTCGGGGAGCTAAATTTAGAGCGCTGGCTGTGCTCCGGGCGTCGCTGGGTGCATGGCTCCTGTGGGATGAGGGGAGGTGGATGGGATAAACTCTCACAATTCCCAGCATCCTGAGTCTCCATATTCTCCAATCACATGGAGAATAAGGGTTGCGCTTGATGTGAGAAGGAAACACAGGTATTTATATCATTTCAAACTTAATAATGTCGTCTTTTGTTCTAAAAAAGAACATTTTGCAGAATTGTTTTGGAAGAAATCCGTTTCATTTTAGCCTTAAAACGATGCCTTCCTCTTTCTCATTTGCTGTTGAGTAATAAGCAGGGTTTGAACAGGCCTTGGGGAGGTGACCTGAATTGTATGGAGGGCAAAAAGAAGTGATTTTTAATTCTTTGTAACCCTTGGAAGTGGCTCCTGTGGGCTGGCAAACAGAAGTCAGGCAGGTCTCATGAAGAATGCTTTGACAATACCTGTGACACATGATCTGATACCATACAAATGAGTTTAATGGCAAAAATCCAATGGTAAATGCTCCTTCAAAGTAGGGCTTCTTTAAAAAGTAGGGCTTTTGCAGTAAACCTGAATTAATTTTAGCAGCTCTATTCAGTTTTAATAATTCCAGTTGCTTAAGACTAAAGGCAGCAGGAATTTGTAAGGAATACAGCAAGAGGACTCTTGTTGACAGAGCCAACATCCATCAAACTGCAGTTCATTTTCTCAGGTTCAGCCTGGTCAACTGCAGCTTTGAAAAGCTCAGTACCTTCTGTCATCACAGTTTTACTGGCTCCTTGACCATAATAAGGTTTTTTTAGGGTCTTTCTAATTACCAAAGCCATTCTCTCTTTTTCTTTCTCTTATTATTTCTTTTTAAAGTTTTCGAGGTCAAGTCAGCTTTTCCAGATTAATAGTCAAAGATTATTCTGAAATATCCCCATCCATTGCAAAACACGGGATTTCAGGCCTGAATCCCACTTCCAGCTGTCATGGAAATTTCCAGTCCCATCCCAAAGGAAAATTCCATTTTCAGCCTTCCATTCAGACCCCAGTTCAGGAAAGGGTGTGCTTTGAATTTGTGTTCCTCTCAAACCCCATTGATCCAGCTCATTCTAACTTCTTTCAACAGCCTCAAACCCTTCTGTGAATTAGCCACAGAAACTTGTGCTCATTTCACAAACAAATGAATGAATGGCTTTTAAAGAGATAGATTTATGTGATGTAACATATTTACTATCAAAATGTAGTAAGCAGTAAGTTTATCTAGTAAAAAAAAAAAGTGTTACAATCTCTTATTGACACGCTGCACTTTATAGACATTATTTTCTTGCTAAGGAGACAACTTGTTCTTTAGCCCAAACATTTTAATTTAGTAACATATATGATACAAAAAGAATTACTAAGTGAGTGTAGTTGTAACTGTGTTGCTAAAATTGCAGCAGTTCACGCTAAATAAATTAAGGGTATTAGAGGGATATGTGTCAGAAATTTAAACCTCCAAAATAATGGAAACTGAGCAAGCATTCAAACAGCAAATTCAGGGCCTTTGAGACAAACATCCAGAGCCAATTAGAACCATCCCTTGAGGTCTGTGGAGTTTCTTTTTTACTATTTTATATATGTTATAAAATATTTTAAACAATCCCCCTTCTCATTGTTTGAAACTGAAATGTGATTTTATTTATTTATTTTTTTTTTTTAATATCCCAATACTCCTTTGGCTCTGTTTAAATCAATGGCAAGCAATTCTTGTAAAAATGAGCAGTATTAGCTATAATTCTTGAAGTCTGACTTACAGAATCACAGAATCACAGAAGTTCAAGGCTGGAAGAGACCTATAAGAATCATCAAGTCCAGCCGATGTTCTAACTGCTCAACTACATCATGGCAGCAAGTGCCACATCCAGTCTTTTTTTGAATTCTTTTTTTGAATTCGAACTTACTAAAATACAGACTTTTCTATGCATTATTTTGGCACACAATCTAACATTTTTACTGCTTGCGTGATGATGGGACTATTGGTTTTAATGCCATTTATTATTTCAACAGCTAGAGTTCAAACTGTGGAGAGCTCAGGCTCTCTCACGGATAGATAGTGGATATTGTAGGAATATTTCTTGCTTGTGGGAAGCAAGACAGGAGCTGACAGTTTAACAGTGGGTGCATTTGTGGGTGAAATCCAGTACTGGGCAAGGGGCCAGTTCCCGGTGATTTCATTCTTCAGGAGAGAACACGAAGGCAGGCAGCTTGCAGCAGCCGAGGGAAGGCAGCTCCCCTGACCCCAATCATCCCAAAGGAGCGCACAGCCAGCAGCCACGAGGCAGCGAGGGCCCGCCCGGGGACAGCAGGGGGAAGCCGGGGCAGGGAGCAGCTGGCAGCGGCTGCTGGAGCCCCGGGGCTGCGGAGGAGGAGCAGCAGCGCTGGCCAGGCCGCATTCCCCGGCACCAGGCTCCCTGCGGGGCTCTTAGCGCGGCCCTGCTGCGCTGGGAACACAGGCTGACCCCCTGCTTCCCGTCCTTTCAAACACTGTTATTTCCCTTCTGGAATGGTTGTGCTGCTGCCATGTCAGCGCTGTTTGTTCCATTTCTCTCAACCATCAAACCATACTTCTAAACTTACTACAAATTGTTGCCGGGTGTAGGATCTCAGCACATCAGGACTGACGTGCAGAGACACCGAGATAACCCTTGGGGGGGCTCGGAGGTCCTGGAATGTTGCCAGAAGTGTCTGGTGGCTGGACTTTGATCCTGCACAGGAGATGACACCTGTATGAGGATGGGAGGATTTCACTGGGATAAATGGTGAAGGGATAAGTTAATTAGAGTGTGAAACACAGGGTTTAGGATTTCGGTACGGGGGGTCTAGAGAAGTAAGATGGAGGAATTGGGACGTGTCCTGTCCTTCTTCTTCTTCTTCTTGGCCTCCATCTTCTGTGGTGATGTTGGCACTTTGGGATTGGTTCTTACTAAAAGTGCACTTGTCAATAAGGGTGAAAGGTATTGGGGAAAATAGGTAAATATTGTGTACGTAGTTTAGGGTATAAAGATAAGTGACCGCCCCGGGGGCTCTCAGTGTGCTCATGGCTGGCTGCTGTGCAGACCTCTGTCGGGCTGAGAGAAAATCTTGTAGATAAAAAACTAATAAACACTGAAGATCGAGAAAAAACCTGAAGACTCCTTTCGTCCTTTGGAGCACGGGCTGCCCAAGGCCATCCTGAGCCTTTCCAGGCCATAAAAAACAGCCGAGAACGGGACAGCCGGGCTTGCAAGGGTTCTTCAGGGGTGAAGAGATAGACGAGAATCTTGACTTCACGATCAGAAGGCTGGATTTATTAATTTATGATATATAATACATTAAGACTATACTAAAAGGAATAGAAAGAAAAGTTCAGAAGCTTGCTATGCTAAGAATAGAAAAGGAATGAATAAACAAAAGAGCTCTCTCGGATCTGTCCCTGATTGGCCCTTAATTGTAAGCATGGAACATGGGCCAACCACAGGTGCACCTGTTGCATTCCACAGCAGCAGATAACCATTGTTTATATTCACTTTCTCTCAGCCTTCCAGAAGAGGGAAAAATCCTAAAGAAAGGATTTTTATGAAAAGATGTCTGTGACAACATATATTTATTATAGAATTATCAGATGCTAAAACAGTATTACACATCTCAATATGCCTTTCTAAAGAATTATTATCCTGAGCATGGTAAGACAGTCTCTTTGGAGAAGCTGGAGCACAATGATGTGCCCTTCCAACTTCTCTATCTCATTTGTTCAGGACAAGGGTGGAGTTCCAAGGATTTCACCTTTGTTGTTAATCCATTAAATATCTGAGAATAAATCTGATCCTAAATTTAGTCCCCCTGTAAAATAACTGAAGGAACAGTAACTGAAATTGATCAGGAAAATGGTTGTTATAATTGAGATGTACTTTTCTCAGCTCTGCATTCAGCACTCAGGTTAGTGGCCAAATCTCCTTTCCACAAGTCAATCACTTTGTGGCTGACTCCAAGAGGAGACTGATTTCCCACCTTGAACCTTGGCTGCACCTTTGTACCTCCAGTTAAGCCATTTCTTCTCCATGTTTTCTTCAATTTACTCTACTTAGAGGCTTGCTGGCTCCTCAGTACTTCATAATGGAAAAGGTGCAGAACAGATCAAAACAGGAACAAATAAATTGTTATTTTCCCTGTCCAAACTAAAGAGTTTCAAAGCAGGACTCAGGGCTTGAGAATCCTCCTGTGACCGCAGTGTTTGCCTGTTGCCAAGGCCTGTGGTAGGATCTGCATTCTTGTGGTGACAAAATAAGTTCCTCCACCACAAGTAAATGCTGTCCCCACAAAATGGAATAATTTCAAACTCAGCATGACAGTTAAAGCCCTTGGCTTTCAGCAAACTGGGACTTAAGCAGCAAATCAAACAACCCATTTTCTTTTTGATGCAGTGCCATGAGGTTGGCTACTTAGAATCTCACTTTTTGTGCAGTAATAAAATTCTCTTCTGCCCCTCACTGTTGGGCACTGATGCTGTGACATGCATGAGGATTCCAGGCACATATGGGAAAAAATCAACTTGCCATGGAAGATTTACTGGAGAGGCAACGGTCAATTTTTTTCTTTCTCTGCAATTCTGAGGCTGGAACAGCTTCCTTGTCTCCAGCAGATGAGAACGAAATCTGGCTCATTTAATCTAATTTTGTCTCCGCCAACAGATTCTTCTCTCAGTTCTGGTCTGCAGAGCTGATTTTTATAATAGCTTCAATAGGAAAAAAAGAGTGAAAAATTAAAAAATCTCAGCACAGAGAGCCTCCAATGTTTCCTCTGGACATTTTGTAACTCCCACTGTTAACCAGTAACTGTGCATCTTTTTTATTTGAATAACGATGCCCATAACACTGGAAGCTCTAACATTTACTCAGCCAAGACCATTTATCTTGTTATAACAGGATCAGCATCTCAGCTGGGGCTTCTGGATGCTACTCTACTACAAACAAAATTAAAACCACCAGTCAGCTGAAATTAATAGTATATGGGAGCCACACTGTTCCTGTGCTCACTCACAGAAGGACGTGTGGAGGGTGTTAAATCCCAGCACAATGCACTGAGAGAAATGGATTTTTCCATAATTACCAAACCCCTCGGATAGCAGCTATCACCAGGATCCAGGAGAGCTCCTGAAAATATTGCTCCAACATTCCTAATGGATGGTTTTCCTCATGCCTACGTCGGCAAGAGCTGGGTGCCAGCTCCCCCCTCCTCCTGCCCTGCCAGACGTAGGAAGGCTTTATTCCCAAACGGGAGCGTTTGCTTGCTGACATCACAAGCGCCAGGATCCTTTTGTTTGCCTGTGTCTCCTGCATTGAAATGTTTGTCTGAGTCACAGATCCCGCTGCCTCCCTTCCCCTATGTCATCCTGCTTGCTTCACAGCTTCTCCCTGACTCACAGTTTTTAAATTTTGACACAGCCCAGTTTGCTGCATGGCAACTCAATACTTTTCCCTTTAATATTTTATTATGTAATTTTTATCTAAACCCTATAATGATGCAAAAACCACTGCTTTTTTTTTCCTTTTTTTTTTTTTTTTGAATAGGGAGATGACTCAGATTCAGCACTGAATTTAATTTCAAGGGAAAGTCAGTTTAGTGTATACTAAATAAAAAATTTAACATAGTGACTCCCACAACTTGAATTCTCCATTTAGCTGCTGGCTGAGTTTCCTCAGCTCTAACGTTACCGAGTGCTCTGCCAAAAGGGGTCATCTCTGTGCATGTGTACAAACACTTCCCATAATTGAAGTAATTACTATTTTGCAGTGCAGCACCTTTCTTCTCCTCTAATAATCTCCTTGATTTGTTTTCTCTTAATAAAAAAGAGGACAAAAAGCTGCTGTGCTTTCAGTGTGGATTCATTCTCTGGGTTTAGACTCTGGAGCTGCTGATATTGCTGGTGCCTAAGTCTGGGTTTCCCCTTTATTACAGCCATGAACAAAAGAGATCCTGATCACAGCAAGAAATGAAATGAAGAACGTGGAAGCCATGGCTGTGCAGCAGTTTGGTTCAAGCCTGAGTCACGGTAAAATATTCCCTCTTACTGAGACAGGAACATAAAATTATTGTGCTGGATTAAATCCTTTGTCCTTCAGATGCAGCCTTTCATCTCTGTTGTTGGCACCACAGGATAAAGGAGAAGTTCAAAGCAGAGCTTTCACTGTCCTTGACCAAGGACTTTGCAGCAGGTGAGGGCTGAAGCCCCACTCTGGTGTAGCACTGAAAGCTGCATTTCCCTTCCAGCATCCACTGCCTGTGCCCTGCTCTGAGCCTGTGGAGAGCACAGTGCTGCATCCAACCTCCTTAAAATTCAGGTACACACAAAGCCAGATGACTGATCCACATGCCTGTCACTAAGTGTGCTGTGCTAGAGGCTCTCATTTCTTTGTCTTTTTACCCAGAGTGAAAAGATGCAGTTGTGGCCCCCACATCCACCTTCCCCACCAAAAAAAAACCCAAACAAAAAAAGCCCCAGCCCCAAAGCTGAAGCCATTTCTTATAGAAAACATAATTTTTATTATAAAAGTACAATTATGCCATACACAAAGGAATTTTGTGCCACAAAAATGTGCACGTTGCAGTCTTAATATTAAAATCAAGTCCCAAGCAGGAACTGAAGTTGGGAATCTCTCAGGCTGCCTTCGGCTGCACGTCCACCCTGGCACTGCTCTCCTGCAGGGTTTTAACCTGACCCCACTGTGGGATCACTTTGGGGTCACTTTGGGATCACTTTGGGGTCACTTTGGGATCATTTGGGGTCACTTTGGTGTCACTTTGGGGTCACTGCTGCTTCTCCTCCTCGGTCCGGGGCCGTTTCCGAGGGTTGGGCTCAGTCCCTGCTGTGCTGGCAGGGCCAGCTGGAGGCTGCACATCTCGGAAGCCATGGGGCTGGAAGATGAAAGGGAAATCATGTCCTAAGGCTTGTAGGGATAGAAAGCATGAGTAAGCAGTTCCCAGAAGATCAGAATAAGGATCATGCTGCCATTTATTCAGGATGAGCAGCCACAGAATGTTTATAGACCAGGTTAAGCTCAGCGCTGCAAACTTTACAACACATGTGCCAACTCATGTCTGCTCATTTTGTTTTTTAAAGATATTTTATTTTCACCAACCAGGCTATCACTTCCATTTTACTGTTTATCACCCCTATGGCTATGAAAAACTGCTTCTCTGTAAATTAACTTATGTTGCCTATTTAAATAAATCAAAAGACAAATCCATCAGCTCCCACAGAAGCAAGGAGATGACTGGATTAATTGCCTCAGTCATTTTCAGAAACAAAACTGTGAATTTCTACAACCTAGGATATTTTTGTTCCATGTACCTACTTAATGAACTGAAAACATCAATGAGACATTGTAAGAGAACAGCAGAGCTGAATCTGTCTCTAGACTGCAAAGACTGTTCCAGCATAGTAATTTATGGGACACAATGGGATGAAAACCTTTGACTGCCAAAAACTAAATGTAGAAGTGAAAACTACAGGCTGCTACTCAGGAGAGTGCTTGAAGTGATCTATCTGGCCTGGTACCACTTGTATTTTCTGTTACTGTAGCTCACAATTTAATTTTTAACCATTTTAAAATATGAAAGATCTCCAAGTCAGTTAGCTAAACATGCCATGGGTGCAGATGGAGATGGTGTGTTGTGTGAAGCCTGCAACTCTGAATTCCCATCTCCAGACAAATGCTGTGCAGAGGGCACTGCTGACAGCTCAGTGAAGACTCTCAGTGCAGCCTTAGAGAGGAAAAGGCATTAACCAGAACACAAAATTGCTCTGCTGATCCAAAATGCTCAGGTAGAGACAATGTGGGGACCAGAGCATTTCAGGCATGCTGACATTTTGGGTTGGTGCAGGAGGAATGCAGGCAGAATTACCATCAGAGGTGACTCTTGCCAAATGCCAGCATGTCCCACACCAAGACCAATCCCAAATCCCAACAAAATGTCTTGTTTAAGTCTCCCATCCCTGCATTTCTATTTCTGAATGCCTCACCTCACCCAACCCGGGCTTTTTAAAGGAACAAACAGCAAGAGCTGCTACAAGGGCAGGATCTGTGCAACCCCTCTGCTATTTATAAGCAACTCAAGTGTTATTCTAAAGAGCATAATGGGGAATCTTCAAGTTTAATGTTTCACTACATCTAATCTCTGCCATTTCCCTGAGGCACAAAGGTGGATCTGCAGCCAAGTATCCACTTAATCCAGAATGCTGACTCCCAGTGAAAGCATTCCAAGGGTTAGAAAGGCCAGAACATAAAGCAGCCTGCCCAGGATGGATGTTTTGCACTTGGCTACAGGCAGGCACCTTGAAAATACAAGAATTTTGTGTACATTTGTGAGGTTTGGTAGTGGCTTTCAGATGGTGAGGATGTGGCTGCTGGAACCAAGGACAAAGCTCAGTCTTTCATCTGGAATTGTTCCTCAATATCCTCTGGATTTACACCCTCTGCAGCAAGACTGGCAAGGGCAGATGTGTTTATTACCTGAGCACTGCTCCCAGTGCTGGCCTGGCAGACCCTCCAGAGCTCAGGGAAACACAACTCTTACTTGGAATTTAGATCCTGGGTCTCTGTCTTTCACTACGAAATAATCAGGTCACATTCCTGGGAAATTCAGGTGAATCAGCCCAGCTACTTACTCCCTTGTGCATAAATCAATTTCCATTTCTATACTGTGCATTTAAGAATGAATCCTTATCAGCCTGTGGAAGGAGGGATTTCATGGGAGAGGAGTTCCACAGCCCCCTCAGAGTGGTGACTGACTCCAGTGTGCTGGGAAGGACAGGATAAAAAAAGCCCAGAGCTCACTCATGAATTTACACATTTCATCAGCAGCCACTTTGCCAATGGTACCAATGCACCTCATCTGCACAATCCTAAGGAATTATTATTTTTTTATATCTTTTTGTTTGCTGGTTATAGACAAATCTGACCTGGAAACACTGGACATGTATTGACATCTTTCAGTTTAACTATGGAATGAGAAATGATAACAGCAAACTGTTATCAGACCTGGATTTCATTAAAGAAACGGAGATAATACAATTTTTTACTAAAAGAAATCATCTGCTGAAGCAGTTCATCAGGATTAAGGGAAAAAACCACAGGGATAATCTTAAATATTAACTAATCTTTGATCAGGATTCACTCTCAAGTCTATTTCAAGATAGTGTGCATTCACACAGAAGAGAGCATAGCTGTTTTATGGTGCTTATAAAAATGAAAGAAAAAGGCAATTAAACTGTCTGAGATAAAATCCATCTGTTTGTCAGCTGGAGAAAAAAGGACTCACATCACATGATCCAAACAACCTTGGCATGCAGTCCCACTTCCCCTTCCAGTCTTTATAAAAGTTTATATTTGCAGTATTTGGTGAATACATTAATGGGTGAGGGGGAAAACCCTGATTTCTGTTTGAAAGTTTGAGGATCTCATCTGATGGCAGCATTAAAATCTGCAGAAAATGCTATGGCAACGTGTTTCCATGAGGACATGCAGCAAACAGTGATGGAATTGTACCTATGGATGTGACATTTGAGGAGGTAAGAACTGAGTGGTGTTGTCTTTTTAAACCTAAATACAGCTTAGACAGCATCTCTTCTCATTAATATGTATCTAAGCACTCCACAATAGGAAATAATCACAGGATTTAACTGGGGATGAAGAAGGACTCCAGCCATAAGCTGGAAGCTCCTTCTATGATAGGGACAGAAGAGAAAAATCCCTATATTGGCTGGGTGTAGGGTCAGTGTAGGATAAACACAACGTGGGTTACACCACACAGAAAGCAGAGATGGAGAAATACCCATGGAACAAAGCACTGGAGAGGCTCTGGAATATCAGGTTTAATTCTGGTCATCCTCATCCTAAAAAGGTGAACTCAGCTGGAACAGAGGCAAAAAGCCACCTGAGAAACCACTCCCTACCTGAGCAGGGAGACAATGATTCAGGTGTCCCAAAATGAAGCTCAGATTGTTCTTGGTACCTGCACTTAGGGCAAAAGTTAACTCCAGGGGCAGATAAAATAAACAGTACCAGCAGCAGAACAGATGGGGACAGGCTGCCTGAAACTTTGGTCTGGAAATCAAAAGTATTTTAACTTTGAGTAGACAAAATGCTGGGTCACTTTTCCAAAGAGAAAAAGAGCAAATTACCCCAAAATCTGGAGCTACCCCAGTATAACCACTTCCCTTCAGAAGGCAGCTGGAAAGCAACACTCAGAAAGCAAAGGCCACTGTGAGATTTGTGTGAAATTCCTTTGCAGGTGACATTCCAGCTGGGAATGTCCCTCCCCCAGGGACACTCACTGTGATCTCATAGGCTATGGTGGACTCCTTCTGGCTTGGTGACTTGTACAACGTGGCCAACCTGGGAAAACAAACCCCAGGTAATTATCATTAATTAATACAATAATAAAAATTCCAAATAGCCCAGTGACCAGACCCAAGTTTTCCCACAGTACCAGTGGAATTCTTAGGGATGTATTTTCATATAGGTCATTCAAACTGTGGATTCCCATCCTTACATGACCTGTCAGCTCAAACACAATCTAGACCTACTAAAAAGAGTGAATGATTAATTAGCCTTGTTTCATCACAGTATTTGATGACATTTTTGGAACAATATTCATCATGAATTAATTCCAAATGTCACTTTCTTAAAATGCAAACAAAAAAGGTTTTGAGCACACCTCTTCCCTACTCCATTAATCACTTGTTCTTTGCCCTCTCAAGGATGTGAGAGACCTTCAAGAATTCTTCAAGAATTCCAGCACTTCTAGGGAGGCTTTTTGCAGAGATTTCCCAAGCCTGTCAATATAACCCAGAGGCTGGAGATGTTCTATTTCTAAGCCTGCCCTTGCCACTGACACACAGCACAACCTTGAGAAAATAGTTTCCCTTTTATTTCTCCTCTGACACTTCCCTGATTTGCTGCATTTAAACTCTAAGCAATACACCTTGATTTGTGTTCTACAGCAAATGCTTGCATAATATAGAGAGAAAATTGCACAGCAGCTCAAAAGGAAAGGAGTTTTCAACCCTTGTCAGGGCTGCACCGTGCCCACCTCCCCAAAACTCACACTTACATAAGCCAATCCAGAAAGTGTTCTGCTCTCTGTAGCAAGACACCCTGCCAAAAATCCTGTTAATTATTTTCGGGGGGTTTTTTCCTCCCTGAGGTGCCTTTCTATTAGAGAGCACGTAATTACAGCCTGAGGAACGCTGCCACTTCATGTTAGCTACACAGGGAATTCCTCAGAACACTCAAATGCTGGCTTATACTTGACAAAATTGCCCAAATGTGGAGCTGCAGAAGCCAGGCTTTCACAAGAGCTCAGCTGGAGCCTCTGACTCAACAGGATCTTTCCTCCCAGCAAAGAGAACTCTTAGAATTAAGCTCTGACATTTTCAAGAGTAGAGAGAAAGGAGGAGACAGGTATCAAAGTGGCCAAAGCACATTTAAAAATTATTTTTAAAAAGGCAATGGATCCTCAAATGATCTTTGTGCCTCAATAACCTGAAGTAAAACCAACAAAATCACAATGGAGCATCAGCCTGTGCAAAAATAAGACAGTGTTGAGCTATTTCTGCTTTTACAATTGTATCCAGAATTGCTGTTTCTGCAGGCCCCACTGTACATTAACTGCAGATTTACATCAGTAAATAAGCCAGGTTTGTCTCTCCTTGGCTTGTTTTCTGGAACTTTTATCTGCAGCCTTCCCAGCTCTGTTGCAGAAGAAAAAAAAAGTTCTTTTCATATATAAAATTAACTTTTGTTCACTCTGTAATCATTATGTTGATGCAACTTGTCCTAAAAAGACTGTTAACTAATCAGTGATGTTGATTTAATTCCAAATTAAACAGCCTGCTGTAATCATCCTGCATTGCCTTCAAACTTAGAATTTAAAAACAAAACTCCCCAAGAAAGTGTCACTGCATTTTTCTTTCAAATTCAACAAGCAAAACACTGCACAACAACATTCTAGCACCACTTTTGCTCACTGTTTGCACAAGATTAGGGAATTGCAGCACAGCTCCTTAATCTCAAGCTGCTGCATGGTGATACTGCATAGAGGACAAATTTAAGTGACCACAAAAGAGAAATGACCTTGCAATATAAAGAGGGGAAAAAGAACCAGGAAACAGGGGAGGTCTCACTGCAACAAACAGAATTTCACACTGGTTTTTGGAAGGTTCAACCCCTGAAGCTCAGGGTCAGCAGCCTGTCCTGAGGGTCACAGGCCAGGGGGCTTTAAAGCCTTCTTTGGCATCTCTGGCTTTGGACTGACTGGGGATGGAAACACTGAAGCAAAATAAAATTATTCTCAAAGAAATTATAGTGGCTACAACCAACCATGGAGGAGTGGGAGGTTCTTTATAATGAGGCTGTTGAAATTGCACCTCTTCAGAGTGAGGCATAAAAATCACCTTGTAACCCAGCAGATCTATACTTGCACTGAGTCTAGGGCAAAAATTCACATTAAAATGAGAAGAGTTTCATTAAAAAAAAACAAAACTATCTTGCAAAATGCAAATAGTAAAAGAAATCCTTGTGTCTGAGCCATGAGGATGTTACACTTTTATAAACCATGGCATCTTGTCAGGAAGAACTCACCAAGAGGAGGAGAAGGAGCCTGACAGTTCAACCCTCACTGAGACAATTCCTGAGCCTTGGGAGCACAGCAAGGCCAGGAGCCAAATTCAAACCTCAGCTTGGCCCCCATGGCCAGTTTGAAACATTCTCCTGTGCCATTCTTGTATTTATGCAGATTTTCCTCCCATTTTCCCTCACCTCTGAGTGTTGTCCCAGTGGAAGATCAAGCGGACGGTGGCAGCGTGTCCCCAGCTTTCTCCTGAGGAACACAAAATGACAGATCATTATCTCTCACAACACCAACATCAGCAAGCTGAAATGAAATTAATCTTCAAAACCACCCCATGATTAAAACAAAATCTGCCTTTCTTGCAGTGATGCATCACATCTTTTTCATACTTGCAAGGAATTCACAACAAACAGACCTAAAAAAAGGAGTAACCTCTGTGGTCTGTGTGTTTTACAGAAATCTTGATGCAATACTTCCATATTTCAGAAAATATGAAAAATTTGAAAATATAGAAATATAGAAAATATAGGAAAAAATTAATGGATGCCAAATAAAGGACAGGTGCTAGACAAGGCTTGAAAACAGAGGCAGCTTGAAGAAGAGATTTGTCTAATTACTACTGAAGAAGTCTGGTGAGGAGGTCTAAATCCTACTTCAGAACTGTGATATTCTGTCTCTCAGGCATAATTATGAGCAAACATCAGTCCCTTTGGGATGGCAGCTTTGGGAGAAAGTCAACCATTATTAAAGCATTAAGGGCCCCTGAAGCAGTTTTCTGCTTCTGACAGCAAAATGCAAAATAACCAAAAGCAAGCAGGGAGGTGTGGTGGAAAGAGAGAAGGAAATTTAGATTTTCATCCTGCTCCAGGGGCTCAGCCCCGATGTTTCAGCTCACACCTGACCACAAGTCAACATGCAGACATTTTATTGGGTGCTTTTTCCTGTTTATCCCTGTCAGCACTCCAAAGATGGATTGCATTTTAAACCAGCCAAGTCTCCCCTGTCCACCTGCTCTTTGCTGTCCTCCCCTCCCTGGTCTGCCCCACACCCCCAGCCCCTCGTGCCCCCTGTGCTCTGGCATTTATTACAGCACAGAGAAGAAAGAAATAAAATGATCCCACTGTAATGAAGGCCTAGACCCTTTAGGCATCTTGCCAGAGCTTGCTCCACTATATCTGAGTTGAGATTAAAGATTTTGGCTCTCAGAGATGGCTCTGAGGCAGAGATCAAAACACATTTTACAATGGCTACAAATTCCACACCAGCAGATTTCCAACTGCACTGAATATGTGTGAAAAATGCTACTGTAAAATGAGATATTTCTGAGTTGAACTGCCTGTAGATTAATATTTGACCTCCTTTCTAAATATATTTAGTAGAAATGTCTAGGAACACCCAGCTTAGCTATCACAAGTGGGAAAGAAAGCTGTCCCCTTCATAAAGCTCCTGACTTAATACCTTGCAGCATCTGTGCTTTTTCTTACTTTTTTTTTTTTTCCTCATAATTAAGATCTTCCCTTCTGCTCAGGAGCTGAATAAGAGTTTAGAGATTAATGCTTTCATGGAAAAGCTGTTTCTTAGGCTTACCAATCAATGGGAGGAAAAACCCAATTTAGTGATTTTACTTGGGGGTTTGCTGCTGACCCCTCCCTCAAGTTCTGGCTACACCAAACCATGGAGGAGTGGGAGGTTCTTTAGCTTTCATGATGAGACTTTTGAAACACCATCTTTCCAGAGCAGGGCATCAAAACCACTTGGTTAAACATTCTCCCAACTGGTACCAAGCTGCATTTTTGGAAGAGTTCACACTGCTGAGTTTAACAATGCTGTGGTCACACAGGCTGGGGAGAGGCACAGGCAGCTCCACAGGAGGTCATGTCAAATTAATTGTTTGTGAAAGAAAATATGCACAAGGCAAGGCAGGATAGCTGGGAATTATAAACTCCCCTGAATGTCTTCACATTCTTTACTGTCCCCATGACTCAATAAACACAACAGCTCCCAAACAATGCTGGCCAGTGAAAAAAGACAGACTCTATTAGCTTTAATTGAGTTTGTAGCCAGAAAGGCTGCCAAAAATAATCCATCAGAGAGCAAGAGGCAAAACTGACAAAAAGGGTCAGATCCTGGGAGCTGGGTCTGCCTGCACAGCTCCAGATTCCACATTCTGCACATTCCTGCAGGAGATGGGCTGTGTTTGTTCATTTTACCCTCTATCTCTGCCAAGTGGTTTGGTGCCTGTACAGACTCTGGGAACATCTTTGCCTTTGTACTGTCCCCTTCCCTCTCCTCTCCAGAGCAAGGGAATCATTACTTGGCTCACAGAAAATGAAGAATTTGTGCCCTTTAAGTGAATCATAAAATAATGCAATGCTACAGCCTGAAATAAGATTGAAATGCTGAACCTTTCCTTAATTTGTAGAAATCTCCACTTCAGAACTGTTTTATTTTCCCCTGTGACTGCAGCAGAAAGGCATGGATGAGGTATCTGCTCATTACAGGGCAAAATTGAGCAGCCTGCAAAAAAAAATCTTTAACCTGGCTCAGGGCAGGCTGTGCCTGAGGATCCCCCACAGAACCTCCCTGTACATCATAGCTGCAGAGAATTCCAGTGATACAGCAAATATGAAATGCCTTTGCAAATAATTAATGGGACATGTTCAAGGGTAATGGGCAAATAAACAATTTAAACTGTTTGGGAGAGGCACTGAATGGATCTCAAGGAATTTAGGGAATTGCAGCTTAGTTTGGGGTATGCAACCATTAAGCTGAGTTCTTTTTTGAGTGATTTAACCTTCTCCTCACCACATCCCTGCTAGAGCTTTACAGCTCCCAGGTACATTTTTGGATGATTTCTCTTTGTACATAAAGACAAAGGAAAGGAACTCATACATCAATTTTCAACTGAAAGCTCAACACTTACCTAAAGCAGGTACCAATGTGGACTGGCTTTGTCCAATCCTTGTTGTCATTTGGTTTGTCAGAACTACCTGAAAGAGGAAACAGAAGCAAAAAAAAAAAAAAAAAAAAAAAAAAAAAAAAAAAAAAAAAAAAAAAAAAAAAAAATCTCCTGGAAATCAGCTCACTGGTGGGAGGGAAGAGAGGGAATTTTCAAAAAAGCTTTTGCAGTTAGTCAGGCAAAACTCTCGGCAACTGTAATAAGGAGAAACTGTAAGGGTGCCTCATCTTTTCAAAACAAATTAAGAGTACCCTGCAAAATGTATTTTTGGTTTGAATGGGAGATTTCTTTCATTCAAGACTTTAAAGAAATCTCAGTTTCTCCCTCCCCAAGGGAGACAAGCTCCACACAACTTATTTATCCCACAGCATTTGTCCTAAATGCTGTTTGCATCTATGTTTAGCTGCAGCTGACTCGCACTGGCCTTCCATGAGGAGCCAGCTCAGTCCCTGGGTAAATGAACTTGGTGCTGCTGCTCCCAGTGTGCATTATCTGGTGATTAACTGAATTCCTGTGCCTTGTAGTCTAAAAATGCACAAGTGGGTACAAGACAAAGCAGAATGGAAGTGAACAGACAGAGCGGGGGAGTGTTTTCGCAGCCCCAATCACGGGTGGGAGGCTCACAGACAGTCTAGGTTACATCCCTGGCAGAGGAGGGGGTGGCTGAGACAGAGAAGAGCCAGGAATATTAATGACAAAGTTCATTAAAAATGAAAAATTGTACCCATCTAAGACCCTAGAGAGTTCCATTGTTTGACATGCTCAGAGGATTCTTGCTGGAGTAGTTCAGGAAAGTGTGTGAGAGCAAAGAGTTCCACTGAGCACAGCCTGAAACATCACACAGCTGAGAGCCCAGCACAGATATTGCACATTTTAGAGAAGTAACTCATCACAAGTGCATGGCAACAGCCCCAAAAAGGCTCCTCATCCCCCTGCTGGAGAAGGGCTGGGCATCCTGACTCCGAGTCCAGCTTTAGGATCTGACTTCCTTCCATATTAGAGCATCCAGAGCTGCCTGACAAGCAATCCCTGGCATGCAGACTGGATTTAGCCTGCTCACAGCTCATGGAACTAACTCAGACACCACCAACAAGAGGGCAAATCCAAGCAAAACCCTTCCTGAAGCTCTGACTCCTTTAGCAAGAGTGAATTCATTTATTATATTTGTACTAAAGTGCTGCCTGGTTCAGAAGAAATGATTTATAGATTTTATCCTTGACCAAAGGAAAGCATTGTCCAATGACAGCAGCTGCTGTTCAAGGTCACCAGGTACCAAACTGTGGGGGAAAGCCCTCAGGAAACCTGAGGCTGTGCAGACCTTGGAACATCATCTCCCTGGTGCCCAGAGCAGCAGGAAGGAGCTCCACAGCTCATGTCAGGACACTTTGGGAATGCTGGGCTCTTCCCCTCCCACAGCTCCCAGAGGAAGCACAAGAGGAGTTTTATTTTTAGCAGCTTGGAACAAAAGCCAACTGCACCAGAGAGCTGTGGGTGACAAGGTCACAAGTCACCTGGACACCGTTAGAGACACAAGCACCATTTTGAGGGCTGGGGAAGCTCCAATTCCTGAACAATGCTCCTCTGAGCTGTCAGACTTCCAAAACAACTTCTGGAACAGCTGCAGCTTCCCAGTGCCATCTGCTGGCTGTGGCTCTGCAGCCTCCAGACCGTCGGTGACGTAAAACAATGCCCAGCAAGGAGCCTCTGGGTTTCCATGGATGCCAATCCAGCAGATAAAGTGGTTTTCCTCCCTAGGAATGCTAATGTTTATTTTTAAACAGAGAGTGGAAAGTTGTGTTGGAACTACTGAATGGTCCCAGGTATTTTTGTAGGTAAAGTCACCAGAGGAGCATTTCTTGTCCAACCAAATCACTGGAGATGATGGCATTAGAAATGCTGCGCTAACACTTAATTAAGGATGCAATTGATGCAAATTTCACTTACTTTGGCAAGTCTGGGAATTTCCCACCTTTTAGGTGTTTTGCCTTTGTGATCCCTCTATATTCACCAACTAAACTGGCAAGAGTGAGTGCAGAGGGCGTTACTGCAGAGGGCGTTACTGCAGAGGGCGTTACTGCAGTTTTATTTGGCTATTTAGAGACACATTTCCTCAACTCTTTGTAATAAAAAGCTTTATCTTTTGGGCAGGAGGGCTGCCTGCACTCACAGCTGCCCTGTGCTCGTTGGCTGTGATGATGAGCTGCTGGGCCAGCCCGTTCAGCAGCCGCGTGCGCAGCGCCAGGTCCTCAAAGTCGTGGCGGAAGGGAAAGGCAATTCCATCGATCACCACCAGCCGGACCTAAAGGCAGCAGAAAAGATCAAAAACTGTCATTTCCATCCTACAAAAAATGACAACAAACAGCAAGAGTTGTTTTTAAGTGCACTGGAATGTTTTGTTTCATCCTTAGGTGAACACGACTGGCAAAGCTGGGCTTGAAGCCTTGCAGAGGAGAAGCTGGAGAAAATAATCATTGAACAGCAGAACTGTTCTTCAGTCAGCTCTCCACAAACAGCAATTAATTCACCCTCTGCCTCAAAAATTAAATCCAAATAAGAATCAGAATTCAGGCTCTCTGGAGGCACTGCTGAGATAACTCAGCTGTTATCAGTGATCTGCCTTGGAAACACACAGTTTAACAGATGCCTGAAGATATTCCAGGCACACTGCACTGGAGCTGAGGATCTATCTTGCCTCAAGATGTTTGCTTTGCTGAATTATTTCTTTTGTAGCAATCATTAGCTGAAGTCAGAGCACGCTGCAGCTGCTGGCTCATCACCCTCAAGACACTGTACAAACATTAGTCTGGGATTTTGATTTATTCTAACTTCATTTGTTGTGGCTGTTTTGATGACCCAAGTATGAAATACAGGAGGGAGATGGATGGTCTAACAGTGCCTGCATATTCAGATGTCACTCAAATCCTTGGTGTCTACAAGTTCCTGCATTACTGCACAAGATAACAAAGTGGAAACAACACAAAAATCCTGATTTTCTGCATTACTGATTTAACTCCTTACTGGGAAGCCTCTTTATGACTGGAACATACAAGCCTGCACAGACATCACTGTGAAATGGTCCTGGGCCTCCAATTGAAAAAAACCCTTAATTTGCAAAAGAAGATTAAATAGTTGGGATTAAAAGAAGACATCAATCTTATTCTCATTTTCCCTCTTTCCTACAAATTCTTTTCCATGAGTCTGTTCATTCTCCTCATGTATCATTTCTTTAAGAACAATGAGTTTAACAGCATAAACATGACTCATGCTAGACAGGAATGTATAGATGGTTATATAACTTGGCTATCACAATTATGTTCAGGTAGGATGCAATTTAGTTAAATTTCTTCCAGAGAGCAGACAGGAAAACCTAAAGTATGTAAAGTGTAAAGAAATCTTGGTAACACCTGCCTTGTCCATGCCAGCTTGGCTCTAGCAGACCTTAAATAAGTAGGTTTTTTTTATCACAAGAATATTTGCTAACAGTCTTATATTATTAACAAGATCTCAAACTAATTCATATTTCCAAATGGCACATTTGGACCTCTAACTCTACATCTTTCTCATCTCTAAACCTCTACAACTTTTTCTCTCTCCTAAAAACCCTGAAATCTGGAGGCTTCCCGTGGTCCCAGACTGGGCTCCAGAGGGATCAGACTAATTTCAATAATGAGAGCTGGACTGCAATGAGCAATCTGCCAAATCACTTCTAGCCCATCCAAGGAATCAGCAGAAGGTCTTGTGGTTCTCCTGCAACCTTCAGCACTTCAGGCTGCAGGCCAAGGCCAGATAATCAGCACAGATGGTTCCAGGGAGCTGCAGCCCAGTGGAACTGTGCTAATGAAGCCATGTACTTTCCACAAGAGCAAACACAACAGGGCACCGTTAGTACCTGGCAGGGAAAGGGGAATACCAGACTACACTGAGCACAAGTCAGGCTCCCATCTGTGTATTCCAGAACACCACAGCTCCCATCAATGAAAAATTTTGGAATATGTGCAAAAGACATTCTAATCCAGCACTGATTTGTGCTCTGATGGAACAAGGCACAGTCATATTTCCCACATCCTGACAGGGAGTGATCTGCAGTGTAGAACCCAGAAATCTGGAGGGGAGGTGGTGAAAATCTGCCTTACAATAGCATTTCTCTAAGACATTAGGTACTAAGAAACTTTCTGGCTGCAGTCCACCCAAGAGTCAAGCTGCAGGCTCTGGTTGCTTGTAGCAACAGAAGATGCACTAAAAAGAGGAGTCACTTGGATGGTGCAGGATATTTCTGATCCTCAGTGATCTTTCAGGGCAAAAAAAGAGGCACCAAGGCTTTCTGATGCCCCCCTCATGGTCAGCACACAGCCCCCTGGCTGGCAGGCTCCTGTGCAGAGCAGTTCTGTGCTGATTCACAGCTCAGTGCTCCCAGAAATGGAACATGTGGCAGCACAGACCCAGTGTCCTCAGCTCAGAGTGGAAATTCAGGAGGATGGCAAAAGCAAATTACTCTTGAGAGAAACTGGGATGGGAACGAAAAGGCAAAACAAGCAGAAGGCTTTACATTTGTACTCTGCCATCAGCCAATGTTTCACTGCCAAGCTGACGAGGTACCAAGGTGTTTACTCCTGTTACTACAGCAGACAAAAACTCCTGAGTGTGAAGATGAGTGACACCTCCTGACAAGCCTCACCTTGGAATGCTCTGCCAGGAATTCTGGCAGGAGGTAGACCTGGGCCAGCAGCTCTGTGTAGTCACGACAACGGAAGCAGTAGATGTGAGAGAGGATATTTTCCACAGAGAAAGTCTCCAAAGCCTTCCCATGATCTGAGAACAAAACAAACAGACGAGTAAATGAGTCAGGAGTCTGTACGAGCATATTGTTACTTTCACCATCCCACCAAAGCCTGCCCTCCACACATAGCAACAGCAAAGCCCCCAGAAACAGAACGGGCAAGGTAAGGAGTGTGGAAACATATTTTCCATCTGGCTCGAAAGTCAGCAAGGTGGGGAGCAGATGCTATCCCAGCACTTGCACACAGACACACTGGAGCCTCCAAGGGAGGCCTCCAACAATGAAAAATTTATTTCTGAAGCAAGAACTTCTCCAGTAAATCATTTTCAAGCCAGAACGCCACCAGAGGACATCAGGGACTATTAATCATCCCTTGTTTAATATACAGGCAGTACTTCATTTAATACACTGTCTCTTTAGCTCAGTTCAAACAGAAGTTTGGTGCATAAATTCTCCATGAGTAACACAAAAGTTGTGTCCTTATCCCCAGGAGACTGATGACTTAGAGAATAAAACCTATTAAAAGCAGCCTGGCTATATTGACTTTATGGAGGAGCTGAATTCCAGCTATGGTTTTACTCTAAGGGCCTTCAGCAGCAACATTGCCTCACAAAATTCTGCTGTTCCTCTTTTCTTTCCCTACCTGTTCCTGTGTTTTGAAACAAAACACTCAGTTTTGCTCAACAGGTGCAAATATGACCAATAAGGTGCTGCAAATATGATCACTAAGGTGCTAAAAAATGGAGGAAAAAGAGGAAAGAAGGAAGATCAAATATCAAAATCTAACGCGGTCTAAAACCTCCAGGATCAAATTGTTCACAAAATCACCCTGTAGAAAAATAATTCTTTTTGAAGTAGCCCAGCCCAGTGTGCTCCAGACACAGATGCAGTTCAGGGTTTGATCCACAGAGGTGGCAATAAAAAGCTGTCAGCAAACACTCCAAAAGCAACACTGCAGCCTATGAGCCACTTGTTTCACTCCACCCTTGCCTCCTCCAGAAAAGAAACAACTTGGCAACCTACCCTCTTCTTGCTGAGCCTCAGCAATGAGGTGGCAGTGCTGCACACAGGCAGCTGCAATGTCCACCACCCTGTCCACCATAAAACTGCCCTCGGTGTCAATGAACACAGCTTCTCCAGCAACGCCCCCAAAGCACTCGGGGATCTGGACATCCACTGCCAGCTGCATGCTGAGAGGGGAAACACAAACAGAGATGAACATCTGCATCCCAGAGCTGTCCCTGGGAAACAGAAACAGAGATCTGATACGGGAAACGGAAATAGAGATCAATATCTGCATCCCAGAGCTGCCCCTGCTCACTCCTGGAGTGATATTCCTGCTGAGGAATACACAGGGAGCAGTATAACCATTATTGTATTTATAATGCTGGAGAAGAATCAGAGATTGCAGTGAGACAACAAGGAAAATTGGCTCGTTTCATGACTGAGTTGAACAAGAAGTGACTCCTGGTTGCACACAAGGCACGGGACAGTGAAATACCACAGCTGGGTTTTGCCAACGCCGGGTGCTCCGCAGATCTCGGTGATTTTTGTCAGCTGCACTCCACCTCCCAGGATGTTGTCCAGTGCTGAACAGAAGGTGATGATGAAGCCCTGGGTTTGCTCTTCTTCCAGGAGCTCCAGGGCTGTGCATTTCCTGGTGGCACCTGATCCCCCAGCCGTCCTTGCTGTGTCCCCGTGGCATTCCTGCCTCACCACCTGCAGCGCTTCCAGCGCCTCTTCCCTGGAGATTCCAATTTCTAGAGAAGCCAAAAGCACAAAACACCACTTTTATTTTACAAGCACTGACTGATTCCACAAAATGTTCCATGTTCATCCTCTCAGGACAACATGCACACAGCCCTGGAAGTAACGATGCGATTTTCAAACTGTTATTGTAATGGATAATAAAACCAGAAAATCAAAAACCCAGACAGGTTTGGGTTGGAAGGGGCTGTAAAGACAACCCAGTTCCATCCTGCCATGGACAGGGACACATTCCACTGTCCCAGGCTGCTCAAAACTTCATCCAGCCTGGCCTTGGGCACTGCCAGGGATCCAGGGGCAGCCACAGCTGCTCGGGGCACCCTGTGCCAGGGCCTGCCCACCCTCCCAGGGAGGAATCACTACACGCTCCTGGAAAAAGGCAATTTTCTAACTTCAAATAGAATTATTTTGTTTAAATCACCTAGTAAAAAGAAGAGGAAAGCTGGGGAAAGAGAGATGAGCCTAACAGAATCCCTCTGCTTTCCTGCATCCCATTTCCATCCATCAGTGTCAGCTGATCTTTTACCAGAATCCTCTATTTTTTTATTATTATTATTATTCACTGTGCCCATTTCCCAGAGGCCTCACTGGGGCCGGAACGGAGAAGGAAGAGGGCCCGGAAGATCCCGGGGAGGCCCCGCGGGGCCGAAAGCCGCCGGTACCTTTGCTCAGGCCGCAGGGCCCGGTGTCCAGCAGCTCCTGCGCCGTCTGGAAGCCGGCGGCGGCGAGGCGTGCGCGCAGGGCGGGGGCCAGCGGCAGCGTGCCCACCTCCCGCTGCATGGGGACACCGGCACCGGGACCCACCGGCACCGGGCACGGCCCGGATCGCTCGGGACACGCTCCGGACCCGAACCGGGAAAGCGCTCGCTCCCGGCCCCGCCCATCGGCCCCGCCCCTCACGGCCTGGCCCCGCCCCGCCCCACCCTGGCGTGAAGCGGGAGCGCGGTGCCCCCGCGCATGCGCGCTGGCGTTCCCGCGTGTCGGGGCCGTTCGGGCGGCTGGTGAGCGGTGCCCCGTGGGCCGCGGGTGTCCGGGGCTCCGGGAGGGGCTGGAGCGGGCATTGCCCACCCGGGAATGCCGCTCGGTGTGTCCCGTCTGTGTGCCCCGGAGACACCGCTGCTCCTGGCAGGGTCTGTGATCTCCCGGTTGTCGCCGCTCCCGTCCGAGCGGGCACTGTTAGGGAGGGCGGGAGGCTGATTTTCCCTTCCATCTCTGGATATTTCTACAGGAAGCAGAGCTAATTTTAAGCTACTGCAGGTTCTGGAGTCACAAATAAGTTCTTTACGTTGAGGTGCTTTGCAGCTTGATGTTTCCTAACTTTTCCCAGTTGCGTTCAGGAAAGAAGATGGCTCATCCCATCCCTCTCCCATTTCCATGCCCAGTCAAGCTTGGACCTATAAAAGGAGACTCCCTGGAAGCTGACCTGCATGAGTATGTCAGGGAAGGGAACTATGTGAAAGTGAAGAAGCTTCTGAAAAAAGGTAAAAGCTAAGTTTAGACAAGTACCGGCAGAAGAGATCTGCTATTTCCTCTGTTCTTTTATTTATGGTAAAAAATAGTCAGCATACTGCTTGTATAATCCAGTTTTCTGAGTGAAATATATTAACAAAATGATTTATAGCTGACCTTTTCCGTTAAGTGGGAATAGTTCTTGAATCGAAAAATGTATTAAAGCAAGCTAGTACAAAAGAAAACTAATCTTTTATAAGTAAAGGGCTCATAAGGACATGACTGAGGCATTGTAAAATTGAAATTCAGAGACAGCTGTAGGAATATTCTTTTTAAATGGGGTTTTAGTTCGGATTGCCGAATGCTTAGGGTACGGTTTAGACCTTAAGCATTTTGACAACCAGATTTGTAGCGACATAGGAACAATGAATTTTGTACATGAAACCAAATACTCGGTGCAGTTTGGTTTCGGTTTTAGAATCACAAATCTCAGTGGGTTGCGCTGATGGAGAACTGCGCCATCCCAGGGCGGGGCAGGCCGTTGGCGGCGGGCGCGTCCCTGATTGGCCAGCGGGGGCCGAACATGCAGATCAGGGGGGCGTGTCCCCACCGCCGCCACGCGCGGCCGTTCCTCGGGGCCGCGGGCGTTCCCACAGGGCTCGGGGCGCGCTCCCGCGGCCGCGGGGGCTCGGCAGGGCCGCGCCGGCCGCTCCCGGGCGGGGGTTCGGGGCTCGCCGTGCGCTGGGCGCGGGTGGCGGCGGCACGGGGGGGCGCGGCGAGCAGGGTTGGGTCAAGACTATACTTTCAGGGATCATTTCTGTAGTTGGTCACTAGAGGAGAGTGATCTTCCCTGATCGGCGTCACAAGCCACGAGGAGGAGCGAGGTGTTCTCTCCTGAGCGCGAAGCGGGCGGGCGGTGCTGCCTGGGCAGGGGCCGCCCGCCATTGATGACCGTTCCCGGCCCCGTGTGTGGGGCTCGGGAGGGAGAGAACACGGGCTGAGTGGTTTGTGGCCCTTTTTTATGGTGGTTAAAGAAAGAATTGGACAGAACAAAGTGGGCTGAACAATCCTTGTCGAGGGGCATTTCTCTCTCTCGTACTCAACCCTCAGCCAGGCTCTGGCTACAGTGGCCTGCAGTGGGTGATCCCCAGGGGAGGGCCAGCAGCCACACGGATTTAGGCTTTATTGAGAGTATTCAGACCAGTTGCATCCTCGACCCATATCTTAGTGCAGGGGAGGGGGCCTTTCTTGTTTAAAAATGCTGCCTCTGATGAACGGGGATGATCACAGACTGACATGGGACTAAGGGGAACCTGTTCGGGATTTCCCTTTCATCACTTCTAGTAAGTTCGTGTCGGTCAGGTTCCAAATTCTGATGGGGTTTAGGGAGAAACTGCTCCGTGTTGTGCTCTTTGTACCGTCGGTCCGTGTTGCTCAGGCTGAGCCCAGAGATGTAAAGGCCGCAGTTTGTTCTTTCTGGTCCATGAATGCTCCCTGTCAGCGTCGGGAGAGGCTGGGAGCCCGCGCATCGCCCCGGCGGCAACCGTGCCGCGCTGGGGCTGCCGGTACCGGGGCCGTTCTCCTCTGCGGACCCGGGGCAGCGGCACACGGGCGGTGAGGGTCCCTTGTGTCGTGTCGCGACAGCCGTGACAGCGGTGACAGCCCGAGCTCCGGCGGCAGCGTCACTTCTGGTTAGGAATGGGGGGGGGGGGGGGGGGGAGCGGGGAGGCGGGGCCGCGCCGGCGCGGTCTTGGGGAGCGTCTCTGATTGGCCAGCGGGGGCAGAACATGCAGATCAGGGGGGCGTGTCTCTCTCGTCGCCACGCGCGGCCGTTCCTCGGGGCCGCGGGCGCTCCCACAGGGCTCGGGGCGCGCTCCCGCGGCCGCGGGGGCTCGGCGGGGCCGCGCCGGCCGCTCCCGGGCGGGGGTTCGGGGCTCGCCGTGCGCTGAGCGCGGGTGGCGGCGGCACGGGGGGGCGCGGCGGGCAGAGTAGGGTCAAGACTATACTTTCAGGGATCATTTCTGTAGTTGGTCACTAGAGGAGAGTGATCTTCCCTGATCGGCGTCACAAGCCACGGGGAGGAGCGAGGTGTTCTCTCCTGAGCGCGAAGCGGGCGGGCGGTGCTGCCTGGGCAGGAGCCGCCCGCCATTGATGACCGTTCCCGGCCCCGAGTGTGGGGCTCGGGAGGGAGAGAACACGGGCTGAGTGGTTTGTGGCCCTTTTTTTATCATGGTTAAAAAAGAGAATTAAATGTAAAGTGGCTCGTGCTCATCTGCCTGCTGCCTCCTGAATCCTGACCCCAAGTACACCTAACACATGTTCTATAAATCCCTCCAGGGATGGCGACTCAGTCTCTGCTCTGGCCAGCCGTGCCCGTGCTTGAGAACCCTTGCAGTCAACAAATTGTCTCCAATATCGAAACGAAACTTGCCCTGGTGTGACCTGAGGCCGTTTCCTCTCACCCTGTCGTTTGTTCCGTGTAGGAGGGACAGACCCCAGCTGCCTACATCCTCCTTGCAGGCCGGGGCAGGGAGGTTTAGATTGCCCCCCGAGGCTCCTTGGCTCTCTCCAGTTCTTTCTTTAACCACAATAAAAGAGGGCCACAAACCACTCAGCCCTTCTTCTCTCCCTGCCGAGCCCTGAGGGGATGGGGAGGGGGCTCAGCCTGGAGAAAAGTGGGATTAACAATCCTTGTCTAGAGGCATTTCCCTCTCTCGTACTCAACCCTCAGCCAGGCTCTCGCTGCAGGGACCCGCAGTGCGCGATTCCCTGGGAGGGCCCAGCAGCCACAGGGATTTAGGCTTTATTGAGAGTATTCAGACCAGTGGCATTCTCGACCCATCTCTTAGTGCAGGGTAAGCGGACTTTCCTTTTCAAAAGTTCTGCTCCTGATGAACGGTGATGGTCAGAGAGTGACATGGGACTAAGGGGAACCTGTTTCCGATTTACCTTTCATCACTTGTAGGAAGTCCGTGTCGGTCAGTTCAGAGTTCTGATGGGTTTAGGGAGAAACTGCTCCGTGTTGGGCTCTTTGTACCGTCGGTCCGTGTTGCTCAGGCTGAGCCCAGAGATGTAAAGGCCGCAGTTTGTTCTTTCTGGTCCATGAATGCTCCCTGTCAGCGTCGGGAGAGGCTGGGAGCCCGCGCATCGCCCCGGCGGCAACCGTGCCGCGCTGGGGCTGTCGGTACCGGGGCTGTTCTCTGCGGACCCGGGGCAGCGGCACACGGACGGTGAGGGTCCCTTTTGTCGTGTCGCGACAGCCGTGACAGCGGTGACAGCCCGAGCTCCGGCGGCAGCGTCACTTCTGGTTAGGAATGGGGGGGAGAGCGGGTAGGCGGGGCCGCGCCGGCGCGGTCTTGGGGAGCGTCTCTGATTGGCCAGCGGGGGCAGAACATGCAGATCAGGGGGGCGTGTCTCTCTCGTCGCCACGCGCGGCCGTTCCTCGGGCCGCGGGCGCTCCCACAGGGCTCGGGGCGCGCTCCCGCGGCCGCGGGGGCTCGGCGGGGCCGCGCCGGCCGCTCCCGGGCGGGGGTTCGGGGCTCGCCGTGCGCTGGGCGCGGGTGGCGGCGGCACGGGGGGGCGCGGCGGGCAGTGTGTGGTTAAGACTATACTTTCAGGGATCATTTCTGTAGTTGGTCACTAGAGGAGAGTGATCTTCCCTGATCGGCGTCACAAGCCACGAGGAGGAGCGAGGTGTTCTCTCCTGAGCGCGAAGCGGGCGGGCGGTGCTGCCTGGGCAGGGGCCGCCCGCCATTGATGACCGTTCCCGGCCCCGTGTGTGGGGCTCGGGAGGGAGAGAACACGGGCTGAGTGGTTTGTGGCCCTTTTTTTATCATGGTTAAAAAAAGAGAAGTAATTCGTAAAGGGGCTCTGGCTCTCCTAGCTGCTGCTTCCTGAATCCTGGGCCCAAGTGCCACAAGCACATGACCTCTAAATCCCTCCAGGGATGGCGACTCGGCCTCTGACCTGGCCAGCTGTGCCCGTGCCTGAGAACTCTTGCGGTGAATAAATTATCCCCAATATCAAACCGAAACCTGCTGTGGTGCGCCCTGAAGCCGTTTCCTCTCACCCTGTCTCTTGTTCCGTGCAGGAGGGACAGGCCCCAGCTGCCTAGATCTTCCTTGCAGGCCGGGGCAGGGAGGGTGACAGTCCCCCTGAGGCTCCTTTTCTCCAGGCTAAGCCCCCTCCGTCCCCTCAGGGCTCGGCAGGGAGAGAACACGGCTGAGTGGTTTGTGGCCCTTTTTTATTGTGGCAAAAAAAAGAATTGGACAGAGCCGAGAGGGATGAACAAGCCTTGTCTAGGGGCGTTTCCATCTCTATCGTACACAACCCGCAGCCACGCTCTCGCTGCAGGGCTCCGCAATGCACAATCCCCAAGGGAAGGCCCAGCAGCGAATTTAGGTTTTAATGAGAGTATTGAGACCAATGGCATTCTCGACCCATCTCTTAGTGCAGGGCAAGGGGACTTCTTTAAAGTGCTGACCCTGATGAACGGTAATGATCAGAGAATGACACGGGACTAAGGGGAGGCTGTTGCGGATTTATCTTTCATCACTTGTGGGAAGCCTGTGTTGGTCAGTTACAAATACTGATGGGCTTTAGGGAGAAACTGCTCCGTGTTTTGCTCTTTGTTGCGTCGGTCCGTGTTGCTCAGGCTGAGCCCAGAGATGTAAAGGCCGCAGTTTGTTCTTTCTGCTCCACGAATGCATTAATGCCACCCTGACAGCGTCGGAAAGGCTGGGAGCCCGCGCAGCGCCGCGGCGGCAACCGTGCCGCGCTGGGGCTGCCGGTACCGGGGCCGTTCTCCTCTGCGGCACACGGGCGGTGAGGGTCCCTTGTGTCGTGTCGCGACAGCTGCGACAGCGGTGACAGCCCGAGCTCCGGCGGCAGCGTCACTTTCTGGTGCGGGATGGGGGGGGGGAGCGGGTAGGCGGGGCCGCGCCGGCGCGGTCTTGGGGAGCGTCTCTGATTGGCCAGCGGGGGCAGAACATGCAGATCAGGGGGGCGTGTCTCTGTCGTCGCCACGCGTGGCCGTTCCTCGGGGCCGCGGGCGCTCCCGCGGGGCTCGGGGCGCGCTCCCGCGGCCGCGGGGGCTCGGCGGGGCCGCGCCGGCCGCTCCCGGGCGGGGGTTCGGGGCTCGCCGTGCGCTGGGCGCGGGTGGCGGCGGCACGGGGGTGCGCGGCGGGCAGTGTGTGGTTAAGACTATACTTTCAGGGATCATTTCTGTAGTTGGTCACTAGAGGAGAGTGATCTTCCCTGATCGGCGTCACAAGCCACGAGGAGGAGCGAGGTGTTCTCTCCTGAGCGCGAAGCGGGCGGGCGGTGCTGCCTGGGCAGGGGCCGCCCGCCATTGATGACCGTTCCCGGCCCCGAGTGTGGGGCTCGGGAGGGAGAGAACACGGGCTGAGTGGTTTGTGGCCCTTTTTTTTTTTAATTGTGGTTTAAAAATAGAGCAATTTCCTAATCTCCGTTCTTATTCCGGTGTTAGACTCGTCATTCCCCCAGTCGTCCTCGGGCTCATCACCTTCCCTTAATAAAAATCTGGAATTAATTAGCTCATCACCTTGCAAATTATTCCTGATCGGAATTTAATTTCAGAGGAGAATCAATTATTTTGAATAAAATCAAAGCAACCGAATATTGGAATCACAAAGGGTTTGTGACTGGAATAGAACCACCAGTATCACAGGGTTTGTTGCTTAAAGCAAATGCCCCATGCAGGGATCGAACTTGCGACCTTGGCATTATCAGCGCCATGCTCTGAACAATTACTAAAGAATAATTTACTTATTTATTAATACGATATCAACAACAACAATAATAACAATAAACTTATTATTAATAAGCAATTATTCAAGAATAATTTACCTATTTACTAATGCAGTAGTAAGAATCATAATAAAATAATTATAATAAACTTATTCATTAATAAGTAATTACAAAAGAATAATTTACCTAATTATTAATACGATAATGATAACAATAATAATCTTATTTATTAATAGGTAAGTACTAACTAATGATTTACTATTTTAATTATAGCAATAATAATGACAATAATAATGATGACAATAATAATCTTATTTATTAATAGGTAATTGCTAAAGAATAATTTGCTTATTTATTAATTCTGTCCTCTGTTATGTGTGCTCATCCATCTCTACTTATATATGCATCATTTGTACTTATACAAATGATCAATATATAGATATATATCCATATATATATTTCCATGTATATATATATACTTACATATCCATCTAATGTCTAATTTAAACAGTACATATCATTCCTTTCACAACTCATAAAAGCACCATTTGTTACTTACACATCCTGTATTTAAAATCCTCATGGACATGCAGTTCTTTCCCTTTAGAAAGTCACAAAAATATAATTTGCTGTTTTTTTCCCCCCTCAATTTCTGCTGCTGCATTTTCGTACCTGCAGCAGCTCAAGCAGTGATGACGAACCATTAGCTTTTATTAAAACAAACAATTTTTTAATTAACATGGAATTTTGGGTTTCCTTGCAGGAATTTTTGTTGATGCTGTGAATTCCATGGGCCAGACCTGTCTGTTCACTGCTGCACTGCTGGGGCTGGGTAAAATAGTGGATGTGCTGCTGGAATACGGCTCAGATGCCAATCAGTTAAGTATCAAACTTTTTTTTTTTAATTAAAATTAATCTTCAAGTTGAAACACAATGTTCACTGGGCATAAATGAAGAAATGCTTAAGATGCATGTTGGTATTTTAGCCAAACCTCCTCAGAGGTAAATATAGAAATAATTTTATTTTTTTTCATGGTTTATTCTGTTATTTGGGGAGCACACAAACACTCCAGGAATGTAGTTTTTAAACCAAAGCTCCTCAGTGGTAAATATAGAAATAATTTTTCTATACTATATATGGTATATATTTTATATATATACATATCTATACATGGTATATATATACACATATATGGTTTATTCTGTTATTTGGGGCATGAAAATGGTATTTTAACCAAAGCTCTTCAGAGGTAAATACAGAGATCATTTGCCTTTTTTTCATGCTTTATTCTGTTATTTGGGGCACACAGATATTCCAGGAATGTTGTTTTTTAACCAAAGCTCCTCAGTGGTAAATAAAGAATTTTTTTTCTATATTTTATATATATATATGGTTTATATATATATGTATATATATATATATGGTGTATATATATATAGTGTGTGTATATATATATATATATATATATGTATGGTGTGTGTATATATATATATATATATATATATATGATTTATTCTATTATCTGGTATTATCTGGGCCATGAAAATTTTCTTTTATTTCATGGTTTATTCTGTTATTTTGGGGCACACAGATATTCCAGGAATGTTGTTTTTTAACCAAAGCTACTCAGTGGTAAATATAGAAATTTTTTTTTTCTATATTTTATATATATATGGTGTATATATATATGGTGTGTGTGTATATATATGGTGTATATATATATGGTGTGTGTGTATATATATATGGTGTGTGTATATATATATATGGTGTGTGTATATATATATATGGTGTATATATATATATATATATAATTTATTCTGTTATTTGGGGCACTCAGATATTCCAGGAATGTTGTTTTTTAACCAAAGCTACTCAATGGTAAATATAGAAATATTTTTTTCTATATTTTATATATATATATATATATATATATATATATATATATATATATATGGTGTATATTGTATATATATATATGGTGTATATATATATGGTGTATATTGTTTATATATATATGGTGTATATATATATATATATATATATATATATATATATATATATATATATATAAATATATGATTTATTCTGTTATTTGGGCCATGAAAATTTTCTTCTTTTTCATGGTTTATTCTGTTATTTTGGGGCACACAAGCACTCCAGGAATGCTGTTTTAATGTTGTTTTCATGCTGTTTTAGTGCTGTTTTCATGCTGTTTTCATGCTGTTTTCCCCCTGCTGATCATTCCCTGCTGTTCCCCAGCCGCTGCTATGACGGGAGCACCCCAGTGCACGCAGCTGCATTTTCGGGGAGCCAGAGCATCCTCAGCAAGCTGCTGGATGAGGGAGGAGAGCTCCGGGTGCACGACAGCCAGGGCAGAACTCCCCAGCTCTGGGCTCTGACAGGCAGCAAGGAGAGCAGTGCCCAGGTATGGCTGGGGGTCAGCTTTTCTTCCATTTTCCATTGATTTTGTGTTAATGCCTTTCTCAAAATTCCCATTTTGATATTGCAAGTAACCAGTCATTCCTTCCAGTAATCCAGATTAATGAATTTAAAATGGTTCTTTTTCTTCTGAAGCTCTCTGTTTTTATTGTTTTTATTGCCCAGATGCTGGAATTTATCCAGCAGTGCACCCTGCACATGCAGGCTGCCATTTGGAACCTTCCCTCTGATCTGCTCAGGAAAGTTGGCTCCTCAAAGGCCTTGATCTGCAGCCCCTCGAGGTTTGGTGGCCTTGTCCAAGGGTAAGGAGGGATTCTACTTCCATTTTCTGCTATTTTAAAATTAAAATAATTATAATTATATATGTAATATATATTTATTTTATATTTATTTGTATATATTTATATTTATTTATTTTCCTATTAGTTATTTTATATATTTATTTATATTTTAATTTTTATTTATTTCCTTAAATTATATATAAATATCTAAAATTTTATATATATTATTATTTAAAATTAGCAGGTTCATATATCTTCCTGACAATGGCAGATTTAAGTCCACTGTGATTAATTTTATTTCTGTTGTCACAGAAATAAAATTAATGACAGGAACTTGATAGTTGTAAATGTCTGTATAGTAATTAAACATATATATGTAAATTAAATACAATATTATATATTATATGTTATATATTATATTTATTTTATATTTTATATTTTATATTTTATATTATATTATAATATATATTACATATTATATTAATTAATATATCTGTTTATTAATTAAACCCTTGAAACCAGCATTAAAAGCACTGGATTTTAGTAGCATTAAAGTGGTAGCAGGAGGAAGTTTGGTTTTTGACTTTTTAAGATCACTGCAGATGTTTTTTGGGGGGTGTTCCCAACTGTTTCAGGAGTTTTTGTGTCAGATACTGGTGGGAAAAATAAAAAAGCAGTGCAGGATATGCAGTGTGTGTATATGTGTATTTATTGGTTATCTTGCTTTAAAGAAATAAATAAATATCATAAAAATCCATCCAAAAAGTTTTAATGAGCTGCACAATAATTTAGAATTTTAACACCCACAATGTATTTTTGGGACCAGTCAAATGCAGGGTTCTGGCAGAAATTCTGGGTTTTTTTCCCTTCTCTCTCTGTATCCAAGCCTTGGAATAAATAAATTATTATTATTATTGCTTTTGGTTTTGGTGTTTAGAAATGCTGAGGCTCCTCTGGGGAAATTACTGAAGGGACAACCCAGCGTGGCCAAGAACATTTACAGCTTTGGTTTTGGGAAGGTGAGGTGCTGTGGGAGGGATTTCCTCATGATATTGGGACATTTTCCCCAGAATCTGCTGTTCCTCACAGTAATTATCTGTCCTATTTTAAACTTTTAATCTATTCTTATTTTCAACTTCTAGTGCATTCTTATTTTTAACTTCTAGTGCATTCTTATTTTCAACTTTTTAGCCTTTAGTGCATCCTTATTTTTAATTTGTAGTCCATTCTTATTTTCAATCTTTTAACTTTTAGTGTATTCTTATTTTTAACTTTTAGTGCATTTTTATTTTCACCTTTTTAACTTTTACTGCATTCTTATTTTCAGCGTTTTAAATTTACTGCATTCGTATTTTTAACTTTTAATGAATTCTTTAGGTTTACTTTTAGTGCATTTTTCTTTTCAACTTTTTAAGTTTTAGTGCATTCTTCTTTTCAACTTTAATGAATTCTTAATTTTAACTTCTAGTACATTCTTCTTTTCAGCTTTTTTAACTTTTAGTGCATTTTTCTTTTCAACTTTTTAAGTTTTAGTGCATTCTTATCTTTTGCTTTTTAACTTTTAGTGCATTCTTCTTTTTAACGTTTACTGCATTTTTCTTTTTAACTTTTAGTGCATTTTTCTTTTCAACCTTTTAACTTTTAGTGCATTCTTATTTTCAACCTTTTAACTTTTACTCCATTCTTATTTTTTACTTTTAGTGCATTCTTATTTTTAACTTTTAGTGCATTCTTCTTTTCTACTTTCTAACTTTTAGTGCATTCTTCTTTCCAACTTTTAGTGCATTTTTATTTTTACTTTTCATGCATTCTTATTTTTTTGCTTTTTAACTTTTAGTGCATTCTTAACTTTTACTGCATTCTTATTTCTGCTGAAAAGATGGGGGGAAAAAGCCCCATGAAGAGCCCAAATATTGAGGCCTTTGGTGCCTGGTTGGGTTTGGACCAGCAGAAATTCCTATTAAACATCACCTGTGGCATTTCCTAGGGGCTGGATCTGCTTTCCTGTGGAACTTTCATCCTTCCCAACAGGAACTGTTGCATTTTGCTGTTTCATTTTCCTGCATTTTCAGTTCCACCTGGCAGGCAGTGGCCACCTGGGCTACCTGGCCTCCCTCCCCATTATTGGGGACAGAGATGTGGTCCAGGCTGATGATGAGCCAGCATTTTCTTACCCCGTGGGGCCCTACATGATCATGACCAAGTGAGTGGAATTCAAGAGGTTTTTTTTAATCCCCTCTTTGTGTCTGCAAAGCAAATTGTTGTACCAGTGATTTGTTTGGGTGATTTCCCATGTTTGTTCTGTGTTTATTTCCTGCTTGCACCTTGTTTGCTGCTGTTTATTGATTAATATCTGAGTCAGACTGATGGCTCAGAGGCCAAAAACAGCCCACAAGCAATATTAACCCAATTAAGGCTGATTACTGATGGCAGTGGTTCAGTATTGATCTTTTTTTCTGTGGTGGGAAATGTGTTTAGGGTTGCACAGATTGTGTTGTTCAGCATTTAATCCTTGTAAATCTTTGTCCAGGATTTCCTCTGCATAACCTGTGCTGAAATGAGAGTTGCAAGGGCAGGCTGAACATTCATTTAAAATCTTGTAATTATTGGTAATAATTACAACAATATGGTGTTTTCTAATTACCGTGTGTTAAGCAAGTGGTTGTCTCTCAATTGATTTAATTGGTGATTGAATCTCCCCAAAACTCTGATTTGTGTCACTGATGACCTTTGGTGAAGGGAATTCCTTGTGGAAAGGGTGGGATTTTGGGCAGGGAACCTTTCCTGCTCCATCAGCCTTCAGCAGGACAAGTTTATTTATTGTCAGTTTAAAAAGAGCAAAATTTAAATTCCTGACAGTGGGAGGCAGCACCAGAGCACCACAGAAAAAAAATCTTAGAATTTTTGGTAAGAATTTTCTTGGTAAGAATAACAAAATTCTGGGTACATAACCACATAACTGGGGGAAAAATATTTTTAAAAAAAGAGGGAAAACACTGCTGGAAGCATCTGGTGCAAATTCCTGTTGTTCTTTGCAGCCTGATGTGGGGAGGCAGCAGGGTGACAGTGAAGGAGCTGAGCTTCCAGCCCCAGCAGAACAGCTGGAAGCTGCGCCTGGCCGACCTGCTCCTGGCTGAGCAGCAGCACAGCAGGTGGGGCAGGGGCTGCTCTGGGGTGGGGGGAGTGGGATTTACCTGGGAACAGTGGGGTTTACCTGGGGGGAATGGGATTTACCTGGGAAGAGTGGGGTTTACCTGGGGGGAATGGGATTTACCTGGGAAGAGTGGGGTTTACCTGGGGGGAATGGGATTTACCTGGGAGGAATGGGATTTACCTAAGGAAGAATGGGATTTACCTAGGGAAGAATGGAATTTCCCTGGGAGGAATGGGATTTACCTAGGGAAGAGTGGGATTTACCTCAAGGGAATGGGATTTACCCTTATGGGAATGGGATTTACCTCGAGGGAATGGGATTTACCTAGGAAGAATGGGATTTACCTGAGAGGAATGGGATTTACCTAAGGAAGAATGGGATTTACCTAGGGAAGAATGGGGTTTCCCTAAGTAAGAATGGGATTTACCTAGGGAAGAGTGGGGTTTACCTGGGGGGAATGGGAATAACCTTGTGGGAATGGGATTTACCTGGGAAGAGTGGGGTTTATCTTGGGGGAATGGGATTTACCTCAAGGGAATGGGATTTACCTAGGAAGAGTGGGATTTACCTTGGGGGGAATGGGATTTACTTTGAGAGAATGGGGTTTACCACAGGGGAATGGTATTTACCTCAAGGGAATGGGATTTACCTGGTAAGAATGGGATTTACCCAGGGAAGAATGGGATTTACCTGAGAGGAATGGAATCTACCTAAGGAAGAATGGGATTTACCTAGGGAAGAGTGGGATTTCCCTGGGAGGAATGGGATTTACCTAGGGAAGAGTGGGATTTCCCTAAGGAAGAATGAGATTTATCTCAAGGGAATGGGATTGACTTACCTTGGGGAAAATGGGATTTATCTTGGGGGAATGGGATTTACCTAAGGAAGAATGGGATTTACATAGGGAGGAATGGAACTTACCTGAGAGGAATGGGATTTACCTGAGAGGAATGGTGTTTGCATGGGAGGAATGGAATTTACCTTGTGGGAATGGGATTTCCCTGGGGAAGAATGGGATTTACCTTGGGGGAAATGGGGTTTATCTTGGGGGAATGGGATTTACCAAAGGAAGAATAGGATTTACATAGGGAGGAATGGGATTTACCTGGGGGGAATGGGATTTACCTAGAGAAAAATGGAATTTGCCTTGGAGGAATGGAATTTGCCTAGGGAAGAATGGGATTTACCTGAGAGGAATGGAATTTACCTGGGGGAAATGGGATTTACCTGGGGGAAATGGGATTTACCTGGAGGGAATGGGATTTACCTAGAGTATGGAATTTACCTTGGGGGAAGGGGATTTACCCTGGGGGGAATGGGATTTATCTAAGGAATAATGGGATTTTCCTGGGGAGAATGGGATTTACCTGGGAAGAATGGAGTTTATCTTGGAGGAATGGGATTTACCTAGGGAGGAATGGGATTTACCTCTCAGCTGGGGTTGCACATCTTCCCCAGATCAGAAATACAATTTTCTTCCCACTCTGATCTTCTAAAATCAAATATTTCAGTTAAAAAAAATACATTTACACTAAAATACGTTCCAACATTCGTGTGTCATATTGATAAAAGCACTCAGCAGGGCAGGACTTTCCTTCTTCTCATCTCAGATTTGTAAATTTGATTTTTGCTCTCCCTGTGCAGCAAACTGCGCCACCCTCACTTGCTGCAGCTGATGTCTGTCTGTCTGTCCTGTGACCTGGAGAGAACCCGTCTGGTCTATGAGAGGGTTCACTTTGGCTCTCTCTACAGCATCCTCCATGAAAGGGTAATAACTGCAGTGCTTGGATTTTAAATAATAATTCACCAGAAGTTTAGTGGCTAACATCTTTCCTCGAGAAGGCAAAATGCTCAGTGTGTATCTGAGTTTCTGGTTACATTTCTTATTTTTTAAATCAGCTTAAAAATTTAATTAATTTTTAAAAAAAATTAAATTTAATCAATATTTTTAAATAAATTAATCCATTAAACTTTTAATTTTTTTTAATTTAATCAATTAAAATTTAATCAATTAAAATTTAATCCATTTTTAAAAACTGAAAAATAAAATATAATACTAAAAATTCGAATTAAAAATTTAAAATGTAAATTTTAAATTTAAACCAAATTAATCTATTTTTTAAATGTAAAAAAATAAATTATGATTTAAAAATATTTAAAATTTTAAATTTAATCAGTTTAAAAAGTTTTAATCCATTTTTAAAACTGAAAAAATTAAATTTAAAGTTAAAAATTAAATTTTTAAAAATGTAAATGTAATCAATTTTTAAAAAAATTTAGTCAATTTAAAAAATTTAAATCTGTGTTCTATTGTTGTCATTTAATATTTTTCTCTTCTTTTTGAGATGTCGTTACTTGGTTTAGCATCGAGAACAAAAAATAAATTTCCTTTTTCCTCCTATAAATTTCCCTTGCTGCCTTCTCCACCAAACCATACCCACCATAACCAACCCCTGACTTTCCCTCAGCTCACGTTTAAGAGCCTGCCCTGCAGATTTGGTGGTTTTTGGGTTGTTTTTGCAGCGAGCAGAGTTCCCGGTGCTGCAGACGGAGACGCTCCTGCACGTCCTGCTGCAGATCCTGGATGCGCTGAGGTTCCTGCACTCCCGGGGCTTCCTGCACCGCTGCCTCTCCTCCTTTGCCATCCAGATCGTGTCCTCAGGGGAGGGCAAGCTCTGCAACCTGGAGCACATGATAGAGAGGTGAGGAACTCCATCAGGGCTGCTGTCGGTTTCTCGGCTGTTTTTTATGGCCTGGAAAGGCTCGGGGTGGCCTTGGGCAGCCTGCGCTTCAAAGGACGAGAAGAGGCTTCAGGTTTTTTCTCGGTCTTCAGTGTTTATTAGTTATTTATCTAAAAGATTTTCTCTCAGCCCAACAGAGGTCTGTACAGCAGCCAGCCATGAGCACACTGAGAGCCCCCGGGGCGATCACTTATCTTTATACTCAAAACTACGTACACAGTATTTACCTATTTCCCCCTTTTACCCTTATTGACCAGAGCACTTTTAGTAATAACCAATCCCAAAGTGCCAACATCACCACAGAAGATGGAGGCCAAGAAGAAGAAGGACACGCCCCAATTCCTCCATCTTACTTCTCTAGACCCCCTTTACAGAAATCCTAAACCCTGTGTTTACACTCTAATTAACCCATCCCTTCACCATTTACCCAGTGAGATCCTCCCATCCTCATACAGGTGTTGTCTCCTGTGTAGGATCAAAGTCCAGCCACCAGACACTTCTGGCAACATCCCAGGACTCCCGAGCCCCCCAAGGGTTATCTCGGTGTCTCTGCACGTCAGTCCTGAAGTGCTGAGATCCCGCAGGCTGCTCTGAAATTGGGGTTGTGTCAGAACCCAGGAAATCCCTCTGGAAACTCCTCTGGCTGCCCTGGGGGTCTCAGAGCACAGAGCCCAAGACCCCCCTATGCCTTTGATTTACACCATGGAAAAAACAGTTACCAACCTTTATGTGAAGCATTATAAGTCAAGAGAGTTTAAGTAGAGTAATAGTTGGTCATGGGGTGAAAAAGAGATTTTTTGGGGGTTTTTTAGAATGGGGGTTCAGCTTCCTGCACCGCTCCCTCTCCTCCTTTGCCATCCAGATCGTGTCCTCAGGGGAGGGCAGGCTCTGTAACCTGGAGCACATGATAGAGAGGTGAGAGACTCCCTCAGGGATGCTCTGAAATTGGGGCTGTGTCAGAACCCAGGAAATCCCTCTACAAATTCCTCTGGCTGCCCTGGGGATCTCAGATCAGAGAGCCCAAGACCCCCCTGTGCCTTTGATTTAGCCCTTGGAAAAAATAATTACCAACTTTTATAGGAGGAATTACAAGTCAAGAGAGCTTAAGTGGAATAATAATTGGTCATGGGGTGAAAAAGAGATTTTTTGGGGTTTTTTAGAATGGGGGTTCAGGAGGCACCAGGGGTTCAAGGACTTCCTGCACCGCTGCCTCTCCTCCTTTGCCATCCAGATCGTGTCCTCAGGGGAGGGCAGGCTCTGCAACCTGGAGCACATGATAGAGAGGTGAGAGACTCCCTCAGGAAATTCCTCTGGAAATCCCTCTGCAAATTCTTCTGGCTTCCCTGAGGACTCGAGACCCCACCAAGGGGCTCAGAGACCTTGGCACAAAGCTTAAGACCCACCCTGTGCCTTAGATTTAGCCCTTGGAAAAAGCAATTACCAACCTTTATATGAGAACTCACAAGTCAAGAGAGTTTAAGTAGAATAATAATTGGTCATGGGGTGAAAAATAGATTTTTTGGGGATTTTTTAGAATGGGAGCTCAGCTTCCTCCACTGCTCCCTCTCCTCCTTTGCCATCCAGATCGTGTCCTTGGGGGAGGACACGAAAAATTTCCTCAGGTTTGCTCTGAAATTGGGGATGGGACATCCAGCACCTCCTTAGACTGGGTGGGAATTAAGTGCCACCAGTGAGATAAAGAGGATTTTTTTTTCGTCTCATTATTACTGAAATTGTGCCCTGGACACGTTGGAAAATAAAAAAATTTTCAGGCTTTCTGTGTTTTATTCGTGGTCAGAGGTGGAGGGTTGTTTGGAAAGCTCATGTTGGGAAAAGTTCTGCTTTTTCTTAGGGTTTATTATTGTTATTATTATTATTAGTAGTAGTAGTGGTAGTGTTAGTAGTATTAGTATTATTAGTAGTAGTATTAATAGTATTACTATTAATATTAATATTATTAGTGTTAGTATTAGTACATTATTTATTTTATTATAATTATCATTATCATTATTATATTTTATTTATATTTTATTTTAATTTTTTTATTATTTTAGTTTTTTTTTTTTAATTGTAAGGTTGTTAAAGTAGGTGTTGCTTTCCCCAGATAAACTTTTTCAAAAGACATTTGCTGCACATTTCTATTTGCATTTACTGCACATATCTATTATTATTATAGTTACTATTATTATTGTTACAGTTGTTACTATTAATATTAGTATTATATTTATGTCTATTTTATTTTATATTTTTTATTATTTTAGGTTTGGTTTTTTTTTGTAAAGTCATTAAAGGAGATGTTGCTTTCCCTAGACAATCTTTGCCAAAATACATTTACTGCGCATTTCTATTTGCCCTGAACCTTTTATGTATTAAACTAAAAGCTGTAGGACACTCAGGTGTTTAATTCCTAAGTACAGCCCTTGCAGTTGAGTGTGTTTTGTGTCCTAATTTCCAATTTTTCCCCCTTTTTTTGCAGCAAAGACAGCGGGGAGCACAGTGACCTGACCCGAATCCCTGTCCCGGCCCAGCTGTTCCGCTGGAGCTCCCCTGAAATCGTCCTGGGCAAACCTGGCACGGTCAAGTCTGATGTTTACAGCTTCTGTGCAGTGCTGCAGGAGGCCCTGACAGGTCAGAGCACGGCTTTGGCATAAAAAAATAAACCAGGCAAAATTAAAAAATAAACAGGCAAAAATAAACTGAAAAAAATAAACCGCGCAAAAAAACCCAAATATTAACGACAATAACGGAGATTATTGGGAACGCCTGTAAAATGTGATCGGAAAAAAATTGTGTGGCTAAGGGATGAAATTATTGGAGAAATTAAGTGTTTTTCTGCTGTTTATTTTTCTTCTTCTTCCTACCAGCGCAGCAAAACATTCAATTAAGTCTTTTCACTGTTCACAACAAGCTTGTGCAGCTTTTGTGTTTTGGATCTGTGTGATAACTTGGAGATAAGTTAATGTTACTGTGTTATTGTAGCTGTTATTACAGATAATGTCTGCTCTGCATTCACTCTGACTATTCTGACAGTGAAATGAGAGAAACAATTACCCTAAAAATTAATCCCAGTGAAGAATCCAGAGCAGGGCTGTTTGCAGTGTCACTCTCCTCTGGATATTTCTGTCAGCTCCCTTGAAAGCATTCAATAAGACAGGGAGGAGATGCCAGTGCTTGTTTTTAATTGTAATATGCTGAATGGACAGGGAATAATGTGATTTTTTATTTTATTGCATTTTATTTTATCACTTTTTTAAAAAAATTACATTAGGAAATGATGTAATTTTTTTTAAATTAACAATAATGTGCAGCTGGTGACATAAAATCTGCTCTTGTGTCTTGCAGAGAGCCCTCCCTGGAAAGGTGTGGAAGACTCAGCTGTGAAGCAGCTCATCCTTTCAGGGCAGCAGCTGCAGGCAGATGTCAGGCTCCCCCTGCTCTATTATGATGTTGTCAAGTCAGGGCTGGAACCCAAGCAGAGGAACCGCTCCATGAAGCTCCAGGATATTCAATATATCCTCAAAAATGACCTGAAGGTGATTTCCAGCCCTCTAATCTTTGATATGTCCATTCAGATTCTGCTTAAATCTAGAGGAGGTGACCCAACACTCTCAGAAAAGCAGGCAGAGACACAGAACTGTCAAATACAATTGTATTTTATTCCTTTTTTTGTTTTGTTTTACAGGACTTGGTTAAATCTGAAAGTGGTGGAATACCCAAAGCCCAGAGATCTGCTGTGCTTGCAGATGTCAACATCTGCTGGGCATCAGCTTTTAGCTTCCAGAAGAGAACAGTGGAAGTCCAGGAAAGAGAGATAAGCAAGGCTGGTGAGTTTCCTGGGGCAGGATGTCCTTCATGTGTTCCTCACAGCAGGCTGACAGAAATCCCAATTAAAATGGGAGCACTCACAGATTTTATGGTGCAGGTTGAAGATAGGAAGCAGTTGGTTCTGGATTTTAGCTGCCACTTTACGTAGACTCAGGACTCCAAATCTGTTTTGTTCAGGCAGAGTTTTCAGCAGAGGTGTCAAATGCTGCTCGTGGAATTTCTGAATTCCCAGTTTAGCAGAACTGCAAATTGTCGGATTTCTGGAGAAATGATTCCATGTTTCCAATTGCATTTCCCAGGTGGTTTTCCTGCCCCCAAGGACTCTGCTTTCCCCCAGGAGAGCAGTGCTGTGGTGCTGCAGGAGGCAGCAGAGCCCCCTGAGCAGGACAGTGTCTGCTCTGAGGGGCAGCCAGCAGCTTCTCCCTGCAGTGAGAGCGATGTGGACGAGAGCCTGTGCAGCTTTGAGATGAATGAAATCCTGGCCAGTTACCCAGAAGGTCCCCAGGATTTCCTGCAAGGAGGACCTGGGTCAGGCCAGGCTCCAAGGGATGCAGAAAGGCAGCAGGAGCAAGAGCAGAGCCAGTGGGAGGCTGAGGAGGAAGAGGAGTCCTCAGGGTCCAGCACAGGCTTCACTGGAGAGGAGGAGGAGGAGGAAGAGGAAGATGAGGAGGAGGAGGAAGAGGAAAGGGTGAGAGAAGCCCCTGGGCTGTCCCAGATGAGGGGAGATGCTGGCAGCAGGCTGAGCAGCCCCTCCCAGAGCGAGCAGCACATCAGCAAGTGCGTGCTGAACCTGAAGATCATGCAGAGCATGCTGCAGCAGGCTGGGCACTCCCTGAGCAGGACTGAGCAGGAGCTGGACAGGCTGAAGGCCCAGGCAAAGCAGAGCAGGCTGCTCCAGGAGCTCAGGATGAATCTGCTCCCCAAGGGAAATTCTAAAGGAAGACACTGGGATGGCTCTGGTGCTGCTTCCCAAAGCACCAGCGAGGCTCTTTCTGGAGCTGGTATTCTTTTACACCAGGCTGTGGCTCCACCATCCAGGGATTACATTCCACCTCCAGTAACATGTCAGGCACCAGGCAGAGACAGCTTCCAGGCTGTTCCCAGGACAGCCAAGGACAGAGAGGCAATGCAGAATGAGAAATGGAAGAGCAAAATTGCAGCCACCCATCGTGACCCGGGCTGCAGCGTGGGGCTGGATGGTGAAGGGAGCCCAAACCAGGAGGTAAAGTGTTGAGCAAGGGCCTGGTTATCATTTCTGTGATCCTTAGCAGGGATGGGTGGTGTCCAGGAGGAGGGATGAATCTGTCCTTTCAAATGGGCTTTAAATACAGGAATGAGGGCAGCTCAGCAGTGCAATTGTGTTATTTCCCCTTTCTCTCCAGTCCTCCCAGGACAGCACTGATCCAGGGGCTCAGGGTGGGGTTAGAATCCAAATCCTGCACTGAAATGGAGATGGGAATCTCAGGGAAAAGGAGAAATTTTCTCCTCTTTCTCCTCTTCTCTCAGTGGAGAAATATTTCTGTTTGTGTTGAGGCCTAAGCTGTTACTGGGAGGGGCTTCTGGATCACTTTCATTATTAAATACATGGACCAAAGAGAAAGAGAGAAATCCAATTACATCTCTCCTGTCAGGATAATCTTGACTCATTCAGGTCCACTCATCCCCCTGGAAGTTCCATGTTTTCACTGCCTGCACCTGAAACTGCTATAAATGCAGGGCAGAGCTGGATTTATATTTTATATTTATATTCTGCTGGAGTTGTCATCCTAAAATAAAACTAAAATAAAACTAAAATAAAACTCGGGGATTAAAGTTGGTGCTGTCCTGTTCTGAGGCTGCATCCCAGCCAGCTCAGGCAGTAATTAGCAGTAATTAGCAGAGTGCCCAGTGTGTGCTGAATCACGGCTTGTTGGACTCCTTTCAGCATTCCCTCCCACACGTGTCTGCAAGGAGCCAGCAAAAGTTCAACTTGCAGTGCCAGAGAGGAGCTGATTCACATCCTGCAGCAAGGAGGGAGGAGGAGAAGTGGTGAGTTTTGATCTTATTCATACAAGAGTTAATTCTGACAGATCCATCTGCAGAGAGAGAGGCACATCAGGATCAAGGCTGGCATTAAATGTTCCTCAGGAAGGCAAAAGCCATCTGTGCAGAGAGGAGCCTGCTGTGAGTCACTGTCAGCTGCAGAGCTGCTGTGACAGGGCACTTTGTGCTAAACAGTGCTGTTAAAAATGATTTCACATGCCTCTGGGATGGAGGTCAGTGGTCCAAAATGTAGCAGGGCCTAAGGAGAGCAATGTGGGGAGGTGTTAATGAAGGTGGTTCTCCTCTCTGGGCACAGCCTCCTTCAATTCCCAGCAGAAACGCTTTTTAGTGTCATTTCTCTGTGGTTTTAAGCAGGAATGGAAAGCACATTTTGAAATTACCTGGCAAAACTTGTGCAGATTCGTGTTGGAAAGAGGGGGACAGACACTTCTTTCAATGTTTGGTCAAATCAGAAAAAAATTACAGCAGTTTAAAATTAATCCATGATCCATTTTGGATCAGAAATACCTGTTGGTAAAGGTTAGAACAGAAATATTAGAACAGAAATATTCCATGGTCAGGGAAGATCAAATCAGGAAAATTGCTGCAGTTTTTAAACTAATCCATGATCCATTTTGGATCAGAAATACCTGTTGGTAAAGGTTAGAACAGAAATATTTGATGGTCAGTGGAGGTCAGGGAGTGAACTCTGGTTGGAGAATCACTGTCCAGGTGTGAAATTGTGATCCCCTCAATAAAACAATCCCTACAATCACCCATGGTGTGGTTTTTGGAGCTGCAGCATCTGCAGCTCTGCTCTGAGATGTACAGCTTGTCTGGTTAATCTGGAATAAACCTAAATAATTATTATCTGTGCTTTCCAAGCTCCTGGCAGCTCAATCTGCTGGTTCTGCTGGGTTGTTAAAAGGCTGAGAGGCACACGTGCTCTAATTGATGTTAAAACAACTTGGAGCCTTTTCCTGGCCGGGGAATACTTGACACAATATGCTCAGGCTCTAAAATAGTTTGTGCATTTCATAATCATTTCTTGCAGGTGCCATTCAAAGCCAAGGGTGGAATTCTGCAGCAAAAAAAGCAGCGAGAAGAGGAGGGTGGTGCAGTCAGGGTGGAGGAGTGAGTAAATCAGTGTTAAATCAGTGTTAAATCAGTGTTAAATCACTGTTAAATCAGTGTTATATCAGTGTTATATCAGTGTTAAATCAGTGTTAAATCAGTGTCAAATCAGTGTTAAATCAATGTTAAGTCAGTGTCAGATCAGTGTCAGATCAGATCAGTGTCAAATCAGTGTTAAATCAGTGTCAGATCAGTGTCAAATCAGTGTCAAATCAATATTAAATTAGTGTTAAATCAGTGTCAAATCAGTGTCAAATCAATATTAAATCAGTGTTAAATCAGCATTAATATCAGAAATCCTGCTGCAGTGCAGAGCATTAAACTCAGCACCCGAGGAAAGGTCTCTGTGCTTTAATTGCTGAAGATCTGTGAGGTTGTTCTTGGAGGGAATCCAAGTGAGTGGGATCCTGTGTCTTGCACATTCTGGGCATAAAATAATCCCAGGCACGTTGGGGTGGTTTGGTTTCTGGAGCTGGAGGGATTTCCAGCCTGGTGTTGGGCAGGGTGAGGATTCAGGAGGGGCAGGGATGGCAGTGCCCAGTGGATGGCAGCACGGGCATGGATAATGGAGAATCCAACCAACAAAACCTGTTCCTGTGGAGACTTGTCCACATCATTTTGTGCAGGTTTTTAAAATTTAAAAATCTTTATTTTATTTAAAATAAAAGGAAGTGTTTAGCTCTTTTCATAACAAAAGCTGTGGTGCTGCCAGCTCTAACCTTTGCATTTCCAAATGCAGATTTTCCAAATTTCCATGCTGCGGGCACAGTGAAACACAGGGGATGCTTTGAAGCTCCAGATTCCGGGGTGTCAAGTGGTAATTTTGGGTGTTTTTTTTTTGTGTAGTTGAAGTCAAGCAGATGGCCAGGAGGGTGGCCTCAGGCCAGCTGGGGCTCGGCTGTCCCTACCCTGGCAGCGAGTGCACGTCTGAGAGTGAAGCTGAGAGTGTCAAGGAGATGCCCCAGGATGTCCCTGCTGGGACCCCCAGAGCTCAGCAGGGCTGGGGGTGGCAGCCAGGTGAGGCTGCTGAGCCCTGGGACAGTGAGGACAGAACCGACTCTGGGGACAGCGACCTGGAGCCTGCACCCAGGCCTTCCACCACGGGTAAATGCTCTGCTCTCTTTTTGTCCCCTTCCATTTCCATTCACATCTCAGCTTCTGCGAATTTTTACAAGTTTTGTCCATTTTATCTTGCCCTCAGAGCAAGTCAGGCACTCCCTGATGGGCACAAATAGAGATAAGGTGATTATTAGGTGTTAATGGGTGGAGCTTGGGGACCTTCATCATCGCTGATGAATGTTATCAGCAGGAGGAACCCAGAGCTCTCAGAGCCCTGAGAGTGCTGTCACACTTTTATTCCTTCCAGTCTCACCACACAGCTGCTTTTCCGGCAGCAGCTCAGTGGGTAAAGCTTTTCAAAAAGTTCTGGACAAAGGAACAGGGCAAGGTTCCCCTGCTTAGATTAATTAACGAGGTGAGCATTTAAATGTCATTATTTCTCCGTGTTCCTGGCAGGCAATTAGTGCCACTGCCTGCTCTCATTGATATTCCAGCAGTGCCTCAGATCACTCACTTCACATCTCTTTTTTATTTATTTTTTTTTTATTTTTGGTTAATAATTTTGTTCCATTCTGACATCCTAGGGAGGAGCTGCCAGTCCCCAGCACCAGATGAGGAGGCAGAGTCTGGAAAATCCATTCCTAAGAGTTCAGCCCTTCCTCAGCAAGCTGAGAGTCTCTCTAGAGTATGTACAGAAATCCAGGGAGTTCAGGGGCGGCTGCTTGTCCATGGAAAACTTTAGCCTGAGCTGATCTGAGTAACAATTCCCCTCCTCATTCCTCCTTCTTTTTTGTTATTTTGTTTTATAAACCACCAAGGTAATGCAAGGAGCGGGAGGTGGGTGGAAAGTCAGGGAATAATTAAATAGAATTTCAGAATTGCAGTGGTTTTTATTGGTTGAAATGTGTGTTTTTTATTAATAGAGAGGGGGATCATCCCAGGTGATGATGTCTTTCACAGGGACATTCAAGGGAATTGCATTGTTCCCTTAATTCACCTCCTGATGTGACTGAAGAATTCTTCACTCCTGATTATTTCCTTCCTCCTGCTCTTGAGGGAAGGTCAGAACCAGAGGTAAAAATTACATTTTTTGGACATGAGTTACACAACATGTGGTTTAATTGTGCTCACATTTGATTTGAAGAGAGCTGTGGAAAATGGGAGATTTTTTTTCTTCATTATTATTCTTTTCTTTCAAAACAGTACCTGCAAATAAAGATTTGGGTAAGAGTAAGCAAATTAATCTTCACTAATTTCTGGAAGATACAAAACTTTCCTATTTTACTGTTAAATCCAGTCTGGGCTGTTTGCTGATGAGCTCCTGAAAAGTTTCTCTCTCCACTCCCATCATCCTGGGAGGGTTGTCCTGCCCTTTGCAGCTGCTCTGTCAAAAATGGAATTAAATTCTCTTTTTCCCCTTTTCAGACTTCAGATGCCGAGGGCAGAGCTGAAGATGTTTGTGCAGGATTTTTACAGAGATCACCTGCAGATACAGCAATTCAGGCTCCAGGTAAATGTCCTTTTTACAGAAGCACTTCTGAGGCAGGGACACAGAATTGTTGCATTGATATTTTTGCCAGCAGCTCTCCTGTCACGAGGCTGGACTTCCATTCTTCAGGCTCAGTTGATCTCTCATTTCAAAATTATTATTTCTGGCAGAGTTCAGGCCATTTAGGATTTTGGTTTGGGCATTGCAGTGCCTGAAATCATTTCAGATGCAGTGTTTATGTACTTGCTGTGTTTCAGTTAAAAAGCCAAAACAAAAAACTTGTTTGAAACCTTTTTATTTTTACCCTGGGGCGAAGTTTAATCTTTTTATGCAACTTGCTGTGGTGCTGGAAACTGAATTAGAGTTGTATTTACACATTAATATTCTCATTGCTGGGAGGATCTTGGGCTTAAACCCAGTGAGAGCTGACAGAGTGTGTGTGCAGAATAATGCAAGAATCATTGTTTCCTTACTCTGTTGTCTCTTTTAGCTCAAATCTCTAAATGTTGTGATATTCCCCAGTGCTCCAGTGCCTGTCTGGCAGCTGTGCCATGTTTATGAAAATGCATCTTTAAAACACATTTGTCTCTCCATAACAACAAAGGTCACAAGAACTCAGACAAAAAAAAAAAAAAAAAAAAATTAATAAAATCACAATTTCCTGTTCAATGAGTTGGGTTGTTTTCTTTTGTGCTTGCAAAAGCCAATAACAGGGGAACATATTTGTTATTTGTATTCAGGAGGAAAAATGCCATTCTGCTGCACAACACCACAGAGCAGTGGCAGAAACAAGCTGGGAGTGAATCAGCTGAGCCAAATGCCTGGAGCCAGGTAGAAAAACTCATTTTCATTGTTCCTTCAGGCATAAATTAGCTTTTAAAGTGTGCTCTCTTCATTAATTCTGCTTATATATCTAATATTCAAATAAGATGCCAGTGGTGGTTTTTAATGATTATCTACACAGCTCAGCTCCTTGCTAAGAAAATACAAAAAGGGATTTTCACAGGTCTCAAGGGATTTTGTCTTTTGCAGAGTTTGGTGGGGTTTTTTCTGCCTTAATGAGGGAGCTAAAATAGGGGGAAAAAAAGCCATGTACATATCACAATTCCTGATAAACCACAGGCTGAAACAGAGCAAAGATAATTCAAATTAAAGCTTCAGTCATCTGCTTTAATTTTGGTTGTGGAGCTGAAGTGGAGCCATGAAGATCCTGCCTTTCCCAACCCCAGGGGACCAGCCCAGGAATGTTCACTGGATCCTGCCTGGGGGTAACATCAGATTTGGCAGCCTCTGAAACCTTGGAGGTTTGGCTGGCTCCTCTGAAAAACAGAGGGTTTTTTTGTCCCCCCTATGAAACTTTATATTTTATATTTAATTTTATTAAATTTATATTATTATTATTATATTAAATTTATATTATTAAATTTTGTATTATTAAGTTTATATTATTAAAATGTTCTATTTTACCAGCATGGTAAAATTTTTCCAGAAGTTGGCTGTGACTGCCAGGGCTCCTTGCCACCCAGGAGCTGAGGGAGGCACCAGCAGTGGAAATCACTTGGCTTTAGGATAAAAAAAGAAGGTTTTTGGTTGCTCCCTCCACCTAGGAACTTTTGGCAGCAGGACAGAGGGGATGTTGCTCTCTGCCTAATCCTCTTTGACCTTGTCACAATCTGAGACAGATCAAGGGATGATGGAACAATGGAGTGGTGTGTATGCCTAGGTTTTGATTTCTTTGATTTCATTCTGTTAATTTCACCAAATTTTAACGAGGTGAGCATTTAAATGTCATTATTTCTCCGTGTTCCTGGCAGGCAATTAGTGCCACTGCCTGCTCTCATTGATATTCCAGCAGTGCCTCAGATCACTCACTTCACATCTCTTTTTTATTTCTTTTTTTATATTTGGTTAATAATTTTGTTCCATTCTGACATCCTAGGGAGGAGCTGCCAGTCCCCAGCACCAGATGAGCAGGCAGATTAATTAATTAATTTCACTTAATTTTATTAATTTCACTTTTGTTCTGAAGCTGCAAATGTCAATTAGAAGTTTTAACAAATCTGTTAAAAATGACATTTTTCTCCTACCAGTCCCCACCTTCTAAGGTTTTAAGCAAAAAGTGTTTATGAGCTGCAGTCTACCTCAGAGGGAAGGTAATGCTTAAACTTCCTGAAGGAAAGGAAACCAAATTTCTCAATTTCTATAATTTTCTGAGGGTGAATGTGACCTTTCCTCCCTCGTTTCAGTGTGGATGCAGCACAAGAAGCGATGCTGTGGGAGCCACAGGAAGAATGCCAAGAAAAAGATGTGTAAGAGCCACATTTTATAGCAAAACTTCAGCAAATTGGTCATTAACTACAAAATTTTGTCTAGGGAGGTGGGACAGACCAAGAGAAGACTCCCCAGAGTATTGGGAGAGTATTTTCCTGTGAAAAGTTGTGAGATTGGTGTAAAAGTGTTGTCCTGAGTTGGGAATATTTTCATATTCAGAAATAATTAACTTGGTGTTCATCTGGGTGTGCTTCTTCCCATGCAAGTGTGAGGATTCCTGGTTTCTTCTTCTCTCCATATGGCACAGGGAAATAAAATCACTTTAAAGAGCAAATCGTTCCTGTGGAGCCAAATAAATTTTATTACAGAAATAGTCCTGTGATTTTCAGGGAGAAAAAAAAAATCAGCAGAGTATGTTTGTGATTCAGCTAATGAGGTTAATTTATATTTACAGCTAATGGAGATTTGCATAAAATTACTGATTTACAGGAGGTGTCTGTTCTTTCCACGGCCTTTGAGGATGATGGAATCCAGGGTGTATCTCCCCAAAATTTGATCAATTTGGAATTAATTTTTTTCACTTGGGGCTGTGTCAGTGCCTTCAGCAGTCTCAGTTTATCAGAGTCATTCTTTTAAATGCTCCCAAGGCCTACATTTAGTCTTCATTAATGGCTCATTAATTCTTGTTAACCCTTGAGGTTTTCCCTTGCCTTTGGGGATTTTTTTCTGCCTTTTGGTTCACATTTGGAGCTCCTGCCCTTTCTGGAAGCAGCTTCCTGAGCTGGTTTTGAAGGAGGATTATTTAACACATCCTGGAAAGGAAGGGGAAGCAAATAATTAACCTTTTCTGCCTCTTTAACTTCCCTGAGGATGGTGATTTTGGCCCTCCCAAGATTCCTGTGGGGAGTCTCAAAGGGAACATCTGCTTCCATTCCAGCGAGCTAGATAAGACTGCACGAAATTAAAATTTCAAGACCCTGAAAATAGCAGGATCTGGTGATTCACAGGTGCAGGAAAGTGGCCATTCTAACTGTCAGAACATCTCTCAATAATTCAGATCAGTGGCAGATATTCAGGATTTGTCCAGCATCCCCTGTGAGCAGAACTTCCAGAGGGGTGTGGAGTGTAGAACGCCTCGGCTGAGCCACGCTCCCACCAGTGTCAGCACCCCCCTGGGCTCAGGTAATGCAGGGAGGGGGGAAAAGAGGATTCACAGGGAATTGTGAATCTCCTCTCTGTGCCAGCCAGGCCTTTCTGCCAGGATTTTTTTAATGTGAAAATCATCAAGGTGAATCGTGAACCTCCATTTCTCTGTGCGGGAATGTCAGGCTTGCACGAGAAATGCTGTTGTTCCTGTTGAAAATCTCGTTGTTCAAAGACACAGAATTAAAGGAGAATTTACAGGGACACAGCTGAAAAAGTCACTGCCTGAAAGGTCTCTGGCAGCCTTCATAAATCAGAAATTAAGTAATTTTAACTTTAACTGATACATGTGGATTTTAGCATTTTAAAGGCAATTTAATAAGCACTCAGTAAGTTTATAACAAGTTAAATGACATGATAAATGTTTGTTGAACTGGAGTGCTAGAGAGTAATGAATTAACATTTGTGCTTCATTAATTTGGTGTTAAACAGAGGCTGGAATTTCTCAGTTGGCAAAGTGGAATTCCTGAGTTCTCAACCTCAGTTTGGTCTTTTATGGGTAGAGTTTCTTATGCAGGTGCCTGTTCCCTTTAAAATTTTTTCTACTTCTGTTGAAATGTGCTAAAGATTCAAAAATTCCAAAAATAATTCTCCAGCTTCGCTGTCTTCACTTTTTTTTTCCTGTTTATTTTTTTTTTAATTCTAGACGAAAAATTTCCATTGGCCTTTGAGAAATACAAACAGTGCCGTGAATTTTCTTCAGATTCTTCCTTTTGTGGCTCTCAAGAGACCTCCTCCACACTGTTCAAGACTTTCACCACAGCCTGGGAAGGGGAGAGGAGCATGGAAATTCCAGTGGTGGCTCCAAGAGTTTGCCCATTTGGACCGAAAGAGCCTGTAAGTCAGAAAATCACTTACACCAGGAGTTTCTATAAATATTCTTTTAATGTTCCTTAAAAATATTTTGGACAACACTTTTATTAAGAAGAAATGCAAGCAGAGAAATGCTTGTAGGTCTTTTTGAGTGTTTGGGAATCGTGGCTCTGTGGATGAAGTAAAGAGTCCTGATTAATTTCAGGCATTGATTACACAAAGATTTGGGTTCCTCTTGTTGGTGAATGTTGGCCTCTCTCCAAGTGGCCCTTCCCTGCCCTCCATCCCTCCCTGGCTGTTGGGAATTTCCACTTCCCAGCCTTTGGAATCCTGGATTTTACCCAGAGTACGGAATGGACTTGGCAAAAGGGAAAACCCGGGCCAGATTTCACCTGGAATCTGGAATGGACTCAGCAAAAGGGAAAATCCGGACCAGATTATGCCTGGAGTCTGGAATGGACTCAGCAAATGGGAATATCCGGACTGGATTATGGCTGGAGTATGGAATGGGCTCGGCAGAAGGAAAAACCCAGACCGGATTTCACCTGGAGTCTGGAATGGACTCAGGAAAAGTGAAAACACAGACTGGATTGTGGCTGGAGTACAGAGCAGATTCAGCAAAAGGAAAAACCCGGACTGGATTTCAGAATGGACTTGCTCCGACCTGATTTTAGCCGGAGTCTGGAATGGACTCAGCAAATTAGAAAACCTGGAATGGATTCCAAATGGAGTCTGGAGTGGACTCAGCAAAAGAAAAAAATGGAATGGATTTTGCCCAGAGTCTGGAATGGATTTGGCAAAAGGGAAAACCTGGACTGGATTTTGGCTGGAGTTCCAGTGGACTCAGCAAAAGGGAAAACCTGGACCAGATTCTGGTCAGAGTCTGGAATGAAGTTGGAAAAGGGGAAAAACTGGACCAGAGTCTGACCAGAGTCTGGAATGGACTCGGCAAAAGGGAAAGGCCAGACTGGATTCTGCCCAGAGTCCGGAATGGACTCTGCAGAAGGTGGTTTGAATGAGCCCTTTGTTCAAAGCTTTTTTCTCCTTTTTCTGCACATTAAACGTGCCCAATCTCGTTGGCTTTGTTCAAACCCTTTGGAGTGCAGAGTTTCCAAGGTTGCTGCAGCCATTTCCACTGATCCTTTTGGCACTGAAGGTGCTCCTGAGCCGCAGCATTATCTCAAATTGCCTTTGCAGACAGTTCTGTATAAAACAGTTTTGTATAACACAGTTGCCTTTTCACCTTTCTTGTTATTTCCAGTGCTGGGGCTGAGGTTCAGAGCTGGAATCAGAGTTTGCTCATTGTGCAGCTGACCTGGCACAGGCAGGTCTGTGTCGTGCTGCTCCAGTGCCAGAACAGTTGGAATTCATTAAAATCATTTACAGCCCTGAGTGGCTCTGCTGTCACTTCATGTCCAAAATCTTATTCTAGAATTAAGTGCATATTGCCACTTTGAGGGCAGTGAGGATTTGCCTCTGGTTACAAATGTTTAATTTTTGGGGGGCTCTTCTAAAGAACAGATGTGCCTGGATTTAATAGTGAACGATTCCAAGCAGAGAATGGGAACTGAAGAAATCTTGAAACTGCCCAGTCAGAAAATCCCCATCCAATTGTCTGTTCAGAGTGTTGAAATAAAGATTATGAAGCTGATGATATCTCACAGCTAAATTATGATGCACAGCAGTGTAAGAAAAAGTTTTGACACATCAGTCTTACTCTGTTTTCATATTCTGGGCTGATTGGAAAGCTTCGTTTAAAATTTAATGGTCAGCTCAGGTTTTAATTGAAGGTTCTACCTAAATTTTGGATTTAGGATGTTGAAGGGGAGGATTGAAGATCAGCAGTTTCTCAATTTACTTCTTGTATTTAATTCTGTTTGATCTCACTCAGGTTGGGTTGCCACCAGTTGCTTCATCCCTGAGGAACACCAGGCAGGCACCTGGTAAGTCTTTTATCCCAGCCCCAGCCCAAATAAATTGTTCAATAAACAGAGAAATGGGTTTGAAAGGAAATTCACCAGTCTATTAATTATTTTTCCTTTTTTTTTTCCCCTTCTTCTTTTGCTCCTGGATGTCTCTTTTTAGAGGGATAAATAGCTGAGCACTCAACCATGTACTGCTGGTGCTAATTAGGTTATGGATTTTGTGTTTGCACCTGCACACTGAGAACTCTGACCTCTAAATCAACCTCTGTTTGAAGTGTAAATATTACTGGCCTCAGATTTCTGATACACCATTGGGAGCTGAATGTGCAAGTCTGGCTCCAAATGATTTTTCCATTATGGAATTATTGAGGGAAATTTGATAAAATATGAATGAGCCAGGCTCGTGCAGGGTGTTAAATGAAATATGTAAGCAAGATGCTATCAGAGTGTAAGCCTATGTCACAGTTATTAAGGATTAATCACTGTTAATTAACTGGAATATTTTTTTTCTCTGTCTCAGCACTCTCAGAGGCATCTCCCCCCTCCAGTGATGAGCTGCCTCCACCAGCCCAAGAGCTGCTGGATGAAATTGGTAAGAGGCACTTCACCCCAAACTGTGGGAGGCTTTCCAGCTGTGCTCAGTCAGGATTTCTCCCAAACCATTCACTGCCAAAATACACTGGAGCTTCCAAATTAGTTGCAGTCAATTATGAGGAAGATCAAGAGCTTAAATGATCAGCAGCTTAAATAACTGGCAGTTCTTGAGGCCTCTGCATTTCTCTGAGTGTTTCCTTGCTGCTGCTGAGAGCACACTGAGTGCAGGTGGAGTTTAACACAGAGAGGGGTTTGGTGTACACTGAATTTTTCAAAGGTGTCCTGGAGCAATTTGTGTTCCCTATTAGAGGAGGCAGCTGCACCCCCAGGTGTCTGTGCAGAGCTCAGTGATTTGCATTTTCTTCTTGTGTTCACACAAAAATGTAAAACCTCTGTGTGGTTTTCACTGCAGGGTATTGGAGAAGAGTTTGCTTTGCTTATCCATCATTAAGCTCTTCCTAAATTAACGCCAGACATTAGATAATTAAATTGTCCATCCTCACCTTATTTCCTCAAAAAAAGAACCTGTGGAGTTGGCATCAAAGGTGATGCCATTAATGATGGTCAGGGGCAGCCTGTAGGTTAATATATAAAATAATTATAAATTAAAATATATAAATTATTCTATTTATTAATATATTATAATATATTATGTTTAGTATATATTATTCTATATTATATATAGTACTTATTATGAGACATAATATTATATAATTATATTATTGTAATACATATAATTATAAATATTAGTAATTATAAATATTGATAAAATAAAATATATAATAATATATTTATATTTATATATGAATATTTATAATTTAGTATATATTATATATTATATTTATTATATATTATTATATATAATATATAGTACATATTATAAGGCAATATTTTATAATTATATTATTGTAAAATATAGTTATGAATATTAATAACTATAAATATTGATAGATATATAAATATTACGGTATATATAACATATACTTATATTTTTATATAATATGTATAAATATACAAATATTTACAATTGTATTATATGTAATTTAATTATTTTAATAAATATAATGTATTTACTATATTATATATTATAATATATATTATTTAAATTCTATTCATTCAAAAAATAATATATAATAATTATAAATGTACAGGTTTTCCTCCAGGGTTGGATGGATGAAGTTATATGGTATTTTAGTGTATAAGCAGCCTAGACCAATATGGAAATAATGCTGTTTTTAACAGAACACTTAAAGCAGCAAGATTCCATCACTCCAGGCTTGGAAGGGATGGGATTGCCAGACTCCGGAGTGCAAGTGAATGGTTGGTTGCTAACAGTCCCAATGTGGAGATTAAAAATAGAAAATTCTTTTTTCCTTGCTGCAAACTGCCTCTGCGTCCTCGTCACTGGCTGTTCAGCTGGAACAATAAATTGCAATTTTTAGCTTGGTGCCCCCACCAGTGTTTGCTGCCTTTCCCTGTGTGCTCCCTCTGAGGTCCACGGGGAGCTGCTGGGGGAGGTTTGCAGGTCTAAGCAGGAAAAATGAAATTTTCTGCTCTTATTGTGCCACTGGAGCTTGTGCTGTGCTCACACACAGGTGACAACACCCACAGGAGCAGAGGTGCTGGGCAGGTGATGTCAAATCCATTCTGGGAGGGTGATTCACTTCAGAAAGTGGCCACTGCACCCTACCTGTTAATGTTCCTAATTCTCCAGCATGAAATAATGCCTCTGATTTCACAGAGGAAAAAAAATAGCTTCCACTGGGGTAATGAATATTGGATTTCCTGCTCTGTTACAGAGACAGCAGAGTGGTGAATCTTTGTGCTGCTGCAGATGCAAATGGTGCTAAGTGGGAATCATTTTTAGATGTACAACAAGTCGTGTCAGAGGAGCAGAAAACCTAAATGTTTATAGGCTGTGCTTTTTTTTCTTCCTCCAGTGAGTCACAAAGTGAGCAGCAGTACAAAAAAAAAGCAGACAAAAAAAGGCAAAAGGAAAAAAAAAAAAAGAAAAAGGCAGAACATGAGTTAAGTCTGTAAAAAGCTAAATAACACAGTCACTCGAGAATGATGCTGGCACATGTTTGGTTGTCCTGCAGCTTTGTTAAATCTTTTCCTGAGGGATGGACGTTCATTGGAGCTTCTTGTTTTTAGGGGGAGAGGACTGCAGCAGGCTATTGCTGGCTGCTCAATCACTGTGGTTTTCTTGGATTTGCATAAAGCACAGCTATTTCAGACTCCCAGTTTTTGTGGCAGCCTCGTGCTTCCTGCTTATCACAGCCCAGCAGAAGGGGCTGAAATATTCCCCTAAGTTTAACCCCATCACCATGAATTTCCAGCTGAGAAAATTCACCATGGGGTGCCCTTCTCAGCCCTAAGCCCAACCCTAACCCTCATTTCTGTGGGGAACAGAAATTGCTGATAAAGCTTTGAGGGAAAGTCACTGGATTTTGATAAATAGGCAAACCATCCTCAGGTTTCCCTTGGGTTTCTCTCCCATATCTGGGATTGGAAGGGGAAAGATTAAAGATTCATTTCCACATGCATTTTTCATTTCAATGGGAAACAAAATGTGGAGTCCTGTGAATCTGGAAATGTGCTGGAGTGAAATATTTATCTGGGCCTTGCTGCTGGCCACCTTTGACTGCAGATAATGGGAATTTGTTCATCTGGTAGAAAATCAGGCCTGGCTGAGGAAAGAGTGACTGAGAAGTGGGCAACTGGAAATTGCCCAAGTGCACCAAAGAAAAAAACATTTTAATGTCTTTGTTTATCTTCCTTTGATACTAAAATCTTGCTGTTTATGTGAATAGCTCTTGATCAAGTTAAAATGGAAAGCAGAGAGTCAGGAAAAGAATCTGAGAGAAATGAGAAGACAAATCAGAGTTTATGGACTAAGGAGTCATTTAATCTAGCAGAGGATACAGAAAGGTATGAAAAAGGATGGGAAGGCATGTCTGGCTTTGAGTTACAAAGATTTAGAATTTTAACAAGATTCAATGCTTACAGAAAACTTTAAATCCCCTTATGACTGTTTTATTTGGAAATTTGCAGCATGACCCTTGTCACCATCACTTTGAAATCTTTTATTGAACAGGGCTCACTCCAGTCTGGATGATGTTTTGGAAAGAATGCTCCATGCAGTTCCTGGAGATGAGGAGATCCAAGAAGAGCCTCAGGGACACACTCTTGGGTGAGCTGATAATTTCTATTTGTGTTCAAGGGTTTATTTTGTGTGCTGTGTGCACATCTGTGGAGGACTTTTCAGAAAATGGGCTGAGACTCCTTGGGGAGTGGAGAGTGCCAGGGAACTTGCCTGGAGACGTGAATGTGAACTCTCCTACTAAATTGAGATGGAAAAGAATGTTTTGTTAATACAGCTTCCTGTAGGTGGAAAGCAAATACTTCAACAGCCCTGAAAGGCAGTGCTTGGTCTTTACAGAAATCAGAGATAATTTGACAGAATGGGGGAATTTTTTGAGACAGACAAAATGTGCATTAAGAGAACAGAGTCATGAAAGCTCTTTAGAAAGAAGAGTTGGTGAAAATGGTTGTGCTTTCATGCCAGTATATTAGGAAATTTGAAGAACATGGCAGAAGTCATTTAAACATCATTTTAAGGAAAATACTCATATCCCAAATAACTGTTTTTCCTCTTGGAACTAAAGATCAGAGCCCAGTAACTCTGAGCAGCTCCACAGTGAGTGCTCATATCCCTAACTTCGGTCTCACAAAGGAACTTGTTGGCATCAGAATGTTTGGCATCAGAATTTTCTATTTAATCCTGTTAAAAAAGAAAAAAAATGAGGATGATACACAAAATTCTGTCATTGAAGGGCTGCCAGCCTGCAGGATCCAGAAGATGCTGGAAGGAAGAATGAAGTAGAGCAGAGAGGAGCCTGGGCTGGAGGCAGAGCACCAGGAATCTCTGCAGGGACTTCAGCAGGTGCCCTTGGTCTGTAGAGCTGCTGGATGCACCCAAAGTTTGAAATGTCCCAAATCTCTGGTTACTTTTGGAAATATTGATGGCAGTTTTAAAGTGTAGAAGCCTGGGGGTGACATCCCTGTGCTTGTTATTGCATTACAATAACAAATTGTTGCAGCAACAGCAGCTGTGCCCCTGTTTGCTGTCAGAGCTCCGCAGCTGAGCTGGGACTGGGCTTCAGGGATGGAAATCAGGATTATTTCTGATTTTCTGATCCCCACGAGGGTCCTGGGTGATCCAGCAGAGCTGGGGCTGGGTTCTGATTCCAAGTGAATCAAGCAGAGGAACCTGCAGCTCTTGATTCAGTTGCTGTCTCTGTGTGGCTTTCATGTTCTGAGCTGAATTTCCCTGTTTTTTAGATGAGATCAAGGATCAGAAATCCCACCCCCAGCAGCAGCTGGCTCCAGCTCCACCCTTCAGGTGAGACTCTGTGAGTTAAACTGGAATTGTGGCAGAAATTTATTTGTGGCATGAGCTGAATTCCTGTCTTCCATTAAAAAGAGACACTGTGAAATCCCATTCCCTTCATCTTGTACTTTACAGAAGATAAACCAACTTCATAACCATTTTTCCCTCTTTTTTTTTTTTTTTTTTTTGTTCCCTGCAGGAGAATTATTTTGGATGAGAGCTCTCTCCATGATTAAAACACAGAGTGAATGAGTTCTACACATCACCTGCTTGCTGCTGCTTGCACAGTGTTTATTCTGTGAATTACAGCCCTTTTTGGCCACATAAACACCTGTAAAGCTCAGATTTCCTTGAACAGCAGCAGCAAGTTCAGAAGGAAACCCAGTGCTCTGTGTTCTGAAATGTTTTGTGCTGGTTTGATGCCATTGTTGCATGCCCAGGCAGTGTCAATGTGCAGAAGTGAGCTGTTGTTTTTTTTACTGTCACATCCTTATGAAACTGCTTTTTATTCTGCACGTGCACATTTTCATAAGCTAGAGAATTCCTTGCTCTGTTGCATTATGCAGTTTTCAGATTAAAGACAAAACGATTGTAATTCTGTGGGCTGCTGGTGCTGCTCAGGCACTGAAATGTTTCCATGCTGGAGTGTTGCAGCCCATGTAGAGTCTGTTTTTCCTTGCTCATTAAATTTAACAAGGTAATTTCTTGTTTTCTCTTTACTTAGTGCTTTTGTGATCTAGTGTTGAACTGATTTGACTGATTAAAGGGATTAATTGCTGTGCAAAAAGCTAATGAGGAAAAGGCAGTGTTCTCCAGAGATTGCAAGTGCAGCAATATGTTCCCTGCCAGCATCAGACAAGAATGTGGAAAAAAATGTGGTTGTTATGAAGATACCTGGTGTTTAATTCAACCACATTTTGGGTAGGCCTCGTCCAAAAAAAACCCACCAAGATCTCTGGATATAATTGAGTTTTGGATGAGAATTTTGATAGGCACAGCTCTTTCATATTTCACACTTTTTTGTGATAAATACTGTTCAAGGTGCAGGAGTGAAGGCTGTCCTGTTCCCTGGGCTTTGAGCTGCTTTTGCACATCTGGGAGTACCAAGTTTTGTATTTTCATTCCTGCTTTTGCAAGGAAATGCTCAAATTCTTTACCTGTTCATTTGGTTAAACAACATTAATATAAGTTTCCAAGGTTATTGTGCTGCCTTTGGTTCTTTTTCTGGCTTGGAGGTTCAGTTTTGGGGTTGTTTTGTTGGGGTTTTTAATTTGTTTTTAACATTGCTTCCCATCATCAGGCCATGATACAACCAGGTCCTGATGGAGCTGCTCCAGGCAGGATCCTGCAGGGGTGGGGGAGGAAAGATAAGAGAAAATAAAAATGTTTCTGAGGAAAGATAAGAGAAAATAAAAATCTTTTATGTGTTTGCGCTGTGGTGGCAGTGACAGAGGCGCCTCAGGCCTAGCACAGGCCTCGCCCCAGGCTGTGACACAATTCTGGCCAAAAAAATGTTTAATATTTTCTAACCCAGCCTTGTTCCAACCTGGATTCTCTGTGTGGGACCTCTGTGCTGCAGGCAGGAGGATTTTTATTCCTGGTAGGAGCTGCTGGAACAAGATCCTGCTCCCCACGGCCCCGGGGCTGTGTCGCCAGCAGGGACAGAGCGCGCAAAAAGTTAAATTGCAAATTTGGATTTTGTGATCCTGTCCTTGGTGGTTTGTAACTGAGGGTCATTCCCTCTCACTTTGGGTGATGTTTTTGTTGGGTTTCAGGCTTGTTTAATTAAATAAAAAGTAGCCAAAGCCAAGTGGCTGCAGCAGTGTGTGGAGAGCAGCACGGGAGCGTTTTCACATGCACAGAATTATCCATCCCTGGCTGGATAACAACATGTGAAATCTCAGCTTCCTGCATTTCTTGTTCTATTTTATCTGTGGGACCAAATGGTGAGCAGACTGTGAACAGTTTCCCTATCTTTTTTTAATCTTAATGTGGAGAATTTTTATTTCTGTTGGTGGAGGGCCTTTCAAGCAGCCCCATGGCCTGTCTGATCTCCTTATCGGGGCCAGAACACAACAGAGATTTCAGTTTCTCAGCTGCTTGTGCTTCCCCAGATTTAAGTTCAGCACGGACTTGAATCATCCTGATAACGTAAAGCATGGGCACAAAAGCTGTGATTAACAGGAACAATTAAACAAGGACCAGTGCAAGACAGCAGAGGAGATCAGAGGGCCCATCTAATGCTGCTTTTCAGCTTCCCAGAGAATGAAAGCCCAATTAATTAAATTAAAACAGTGATACTGAGCTGTTCTAATTCCTCTCTGAGCCCTGTGAGCTGTTCTGCACAGCAGGAGAGAGGGAGGCTGGGACAGGGGTGGGGATGGGTGTCCTGTCCCCCCACACCAGGTCATGGAGTCATGGAATGGTCTGGGTTGGAAAATACCATAAATATGATTTAATTCCACCCCTCTGCTGCCTTCCACTAGCCCAGGTTGCTCCAACATGTTTCATTCCTTTGGACTGGGGTGGTTTGGGGATTTTTGTTTTATTTTTGGATTGAAGCAGAGAATCTCAGATGGTGAAAAGAAACCAAAACCCAAACCCTCTGTCTCCCAGATCTCATCATCCTCCATGGCAGTGCAAATTGCTGGGGTGCCTGGCTGTGGATCACCTCATTTTGAAAGCAATTCAAGGGTTCAGGATCAGAACTCTGTAAGACAACTCTGAAGGCTGGCAGGCTTTTTTAGAGATAGAGGAATTGGGTGAAACCCAGTTTCATCGACTTGCTGCCTTCAATATCACCTTCAGCAGCCTTTCCTGGGCTCCTGAATGACAGAATCTGCCTCCAAAAACAGAACTGTGATTGCAGCTGGGGTAGATAAACACTGGGATTGGAGATTTGAGATGAGGTGTGAAGCTGTGGAGCCCGTGGAGGTTTTTTATCTTTTATTTTATCCTTTCAGGCTTTGGCATCTTTTGTTTGCTCCTGGTGGGCCTCTGCTATGCCTTGAGGCCTGGAACCACTTGTGTTTTCACCCTTGCTGGGAAATCAGTGCATTCAGACCTTTCCTTATTGCCTTAAGTCTAAAAAAAGAAAATTAACTTTGTGTCTGTTTTATTTCCTGGCTGTCTGTAGGGATGTTTGTGGCACTTGCCACGAGGGATGTGCCAGCTCTGGTGGCAGGAGGGGATGTGTTTTCTGTCAAACCTTCCATCAGCCAATAAAACAGATGAACTGCTCAGTATTTATCAGTGTTTATTAACACAGTTGGCTCTCAAACATTCCTACTGGATTTATGCCAGGTTTGCAGCATCTCCCTGAACTTCCCAGCGGGACCAGGCATTGCAGGCAGGGCTTGGTCTGTCAGGGGATGGTGACAGACCATGCTCCACCTGACTCTGGGCCAAACAGCACTGAGGAAAAATTACTGTTCATTTTTTGTGTTCTTGAAAGGCTCCAAGGTGAGGGGCTGGGAGGGAGGGGGTTCCTTAGGAGAGGGACGTAGTGAAAATCTGCATTTTCTCCCATGATGGGATGGCTCCTCACCTGCAAGAAGACACTGTCCTGTCTTTTTTATGTTGTTGGGGACCTCTCCAGCCTCGGAGAGCCCCCATGAGCTCCACCCCGAGCCCTCTGTGCTGCTGTGGGTGGCACAGGCAGGTCCTGGAGCTGGCACTGGTGCAGGCAGGACGTGGCTGTTGTCACACGGGGTGGGATGGTGTCACCTTGTTCCTCAGCCCCTCTGCAGCCACCTGGGGACCGGGGACAGCTGGAGAGGTTTTCCCCATGCCCCTGGGGTGGTAACCACAGCACAGCATTCCCAGCAGGCAGCTCTGGAACTGGGCAGGGAAGGAAGGGACAGGTTATTTGTGGCAGCAGAAATCCGGCAACTCGGCAGCTTGGACCCTGGTTGTATTTTGGGAAAGATCTCTGTCTATTCCCAGCCCAACTCTTTGTGGTTTATGGACAATAAAAGTTTCATTCTGTTTGCTTTGTGCCTTCAACGAGCAGCTTGTGATCCAACATTAAGTTGCCTGACCCCATAAAACCATGGAAGCAGAAAATGAGCTCTTGTTCGGGCTTGCAGGCTGCTCCCTCCCTTTCCATCTTATTCCCCAAATCCTTGCTGCTTACACAGCAACCCTGAGCCTGGGACCACACTTCCAGATAGGCTAGATGGTTCCTCCAGGATTTTTGAGCCGTTCTCCAGCTTGGTTTGTTGGTTGCTCTGTTTGTTTGGAGCTTTCTCTCACCTGTTTGTTCATGAAGACGTAGATGATGGGGTTGTAGACCGTGGCTGTCTTGGAGAAGTAGGAGGGCAGGGATGCCAGGGCTGGCTGGATGACAATGTCCTTGTTGGTGGCCACCACCAGCGCAAAGGTGGTGTAGGGCAGCCAGCAGGTGAGGAAGGCCACCACCATGGCCACCACCATGCGTGTCACCTCCCGCTCCGCCTGCTGCGTCGTGTCCGACTCCTGCTGCTGTGCTGCTGCCTGTGGGGGTTTGGGAGAGAGCAGAGGCCTGTCAGCAGCCTGGGACAGCATCCCACCCCTTAGGGGATGAAACAATTGCTGGGCTCACTTACCGCCCGCAGGGTCAGCAGCAGGTTGGTGTAGGAGAAGAGGATCAGGCTGAGGGGCACCACGAAGCAGGTGACAAACAAGGCCAGGATGTAGCTGCTGTTGTTGCTGCCGCCCGTGTACCAGTTGGGCCCGCAGGAGGTTCTCAGGCCTGGAATAAAGGTTGGGAATGAGCCCAAAGCAGTTGGGGCTTGGATAAGGGCTCAAGGACAGGCTCCAAAACAGCCATGCCAGCTCGTGTGTCCATCCCAAGGGCCTGGAGATCAGCCACTGGGGGTTTGGGCTGGCCAGATGTGATTTGTGATTTGTGGTGGAGTTGTGTCAGGCCCCTGCAAGAGCAGGTTTGGGCTGGGTGATGCTCCAGCAGCCAGAGCAGCTCCAATAACAACTGCTGCAGAGTGCCTGTGGTGGGGAACATCCAAAGAACAACCTCCAGGAGAGGATTATTGGCTGAGCAAGCAGGAGATATTAACAGGAGAGATTAACCCTTCAGACTCCAGCCCAGACACCCTCCAGCTACCCCAGGCTTGAAAACAAGACACAAGAAGACAACACAGCGGAGTCTGATGCACATCTGCCCTACCTTCAGGCACGTAGCTGCTCCAGCCCAGCAGAGGTGGGGTTGTCCAGAGCAGGGACCAGCCCCAGGTGAAGGCACAGCCGCTGGCAGCGTGCCGGCGCTGGAACCGAAAGTCTCCCAGGGGTCTGCAGACCACCAGGTACCTCTCCAAGGCCAGGATGGCCAGGGACCACAGCCCCACGATGCCTGGGGGGACAGCAGGGGTTGTGTCTCAGGGACAGCTTCTGCTGCCCGTGCTGGGACCTGGTAGGTGATGGTTTAGTTCAAGGAAATGTTGTTTGAACAACAAGTCGGATGTTTTTTCCTCACATCAGGGACAGCTGTGATACTTGGCTGTTAGAAACTGATTTTGGCACTGCTTCTCTCACAGCAGGGACAACGGGGATATTTGGCCCTTAGAGATGAAGTTGGCAATGGGTGGCTGTGATGCCTCGTGGTTACAACAGCACAGTGTCCTCAAGGAGAGGTTTTGTGCAATTTCCAGTCCCTGGTGCACAGCCAGCACCCATGAAATACATCCCAAACAAGGATTCCCAATGTCCCCAAGTGGCATTTCCCACTCTGTCAAGACCAAGACTGGACATGTGGTGACCTGGCACCAGCCAGCACCCATGAAATACATCCCAAACAAGGATTCCCAATGTCCCCAAGTGGCATTTCCCACTCTGTCAAGACCAAGACTGGACATGTGGTGACCTGGCACAGCCAACCCTTCCCTGTGCTAACCAAGAGCTGAAGGACACAACTTCCACAACATAAAACCGTTGACTTTAGGTGCAGAAACATCTCCACAGCCCCTCTGCCAAACCCAAAAGCACCACCCACAGCCCAGGGGCAGGTCTGGAGCGCTCTCCTTACCTGTCAGGGACACCATGAAGCCCTCCAGCTGGCAGAGGCGCTCCCCAAACACGAAGAAGCCCTGGATGTTGTTGGAGAGGCTGACGGAGCTGCCGCAGAGCGTCACCAGCAGGTTGGCCACGGCCAGGTTCACCAGGATGTAATTGAGGGGCGAGCGCAGCCTCTTGTGCCGGATGGACACCACGATGACCAGGCCATTGAGCACCGAGGCCGAGGCCACCACCAGCCCCATGAGCACGGCCACTGCCAGGTACATGGCCCTGGGGGCCTGGTGGGGCCACTGGGGGCCATCAAAGGGCCCTGGGGTGCTGCTGTTTGGGGGCTCCTGGGTGCTCTCCATGGAGCAGCAGCACCTGGGGCAGGTGAGCTCCCCCAAAAGCTGAGCCCCTTTATAGAGCTGGAGGGGCTGACGTGCCCCAGAGCAGCTTGGCTTTCAAATACCTTAAGCTTCATTTTAATCTGAAGGGTTTGTCCTCCCCTCCTGCTTTTTATAATCAGCTCTTTATTCCCGAGGGGATAAAGAGTGACTTAAACAGAAATCTGATGGCTGAACAGAGCATCATTTAATTGAGTAAATATTTTTTTTCCTTGTGTTTTCCATCTGTGAGCCTTGCCTTGGCACCTGGGTCTGGACATCATTCCCTGTGCCCTGGGTTTGCTGGGCTTCAAGGCTACTGAATACATATTAAACATAAATAAATAAAAATATACATGTAGAATATGTACTTAATTAGGCCATATTTATGTATTTTCTCTCTCCATATATTGGGCCATATTTATGTATTTTCTCTCTCCATATATATATATATATATATATATATATATATATATCCCTATATATATCCCTATATATATATCTATATATATATCTCCATCCCCACATATATATTTTAATAAATACTTATAAGTACTTACATAATATTTATAATACATTTATAGTATTTTATAGTATTTATATAGTACATTTATATTATTGATGCTATATTGGGCCAAGAAGCCCCCAATGCTCTGGTTTAAAACCATTTCTTCCCAAATCCTTGCCATCCCCCAAATTCAAAAGCTGCACCACCAGCATCAACCTTTCTTTCTTTTTTTTGTTTAATTTTTATTTTTTAACCTTTTTATTTTCGGTTCTCGTTATAAATATTAACAAATCTGACCAAAAGTACACAGATAGGTAATACTGAAATACAAAAGTCTCTCAGGATGCAGGTAAGGACGGTTTCTGCAGCCTTCACATGGTAGCAAAACATTGGTATCAAACATTTTCACGAGGCCTGGCATGACAACCACCAACTCTGCATGCAGCTGGGACGAGGGACGGAGTGTCCACTTAGAAAAGACTGGGGTACAAAGTGAAGGAACCAACACACACGTGTCCTACTCCACATCAGGCATCAACCAGTTTCATAGGCTGGGAAAAAGGATGGACTGAAAGGAATTTTGTCAGAAAAGGGAGGCACAGCCAACCTGGTGCTCCTGGAGCTTCCCTGGAAGCTCAGATCCCAACCAGGTTTTAAGGTGCTGGACCAGAAAGGATTAGTGGGAACATCCGGCTTGACAGGCTGCCAGTATTCAAATAAAATCCGTGCACATCTGCAGGATGCATTACAAATATTGAGTTATTTAAAAAACCCCTATGAAGGTTGGTTTTATTCCTTTTATCTCCCTCCCCCCACCCCAGTATCAAAGGAGGTGTAACATGGTGTACCAGGATCATCACTTGGAAAAGTAAACACAGGTTTCCAGAGATTCCATTGCTTCCCAAGAGAAAAAAAAAGAAGTTGGCAATACCTGCACAGGGCTTGGAAGCTGAGGGTAACTGAGACTCGTGGGGAAAGAGCAGCTCTTCCTATGAAATCATTGTTTAAAGGCTTCCAAACATTTTGGGAATGGTGCAGCATTTCCTAGAAAGCTTTAGCTTGTCCCACTGGATGCCTGGTGGGATGAGGATGAAGATCCAGCCAAGGTGGATCACAGAGGATGATATCTGGGATTGTTATAATATTAATATATTATTACTTTGCCATATTAATATTACTGTGCCATACACAGAAATTTATTTGGTTTGGATGCTGAGGCAGAAAATGAATCAACCTCACGGCCATGCCGAGCTACAAACACAATTCTGGCTCAGCTCTGAGGCTTAGCATCTTCATTATTTAATGCATGAATTAGAAGGGATGAAAAAGGGAAAAATTACAGAAAAATTCAGCCTGAAAGCTGGCTCTGCTGGAAAAGCAGCCGTGCTGCTGCATGGCATGGTTTCATTAGGAGAGGAGCTGCTTCCTGGGCAGCAGGAACAGCCAGGCTGTTCCAGGGACCTTTTTCATTTTGCCTCCCAAAGGTGAAGCTGCCTGATCCCAGGAGGAGGAAAAGCTTGGTCTGCACAGCTCTGCTGCCTGCGGTGAGTTTTACTGGAGAGGACGAGCACACCATTCCTGGAAGGAGAGCAAACACTCTGTCCGGGTTCACCAGGGACACAATCATTCCAACAGAGGAGCTTGAAATGCAGAAAAGACTGTTTAGGCCCAAACCACAGAGACTGACAAACCACCAGAGATATGGCACAAGCTGCCTCCAGGAGACAGTTCTGGGTTCTGTGTGTGTTTTTTTGGGGACGCCTTTTGCCGATGCCGGACACACGGACGCGGACGGACGCATTCATCATTTTTTTTTTTTTTTTTTTGCCACTGACTTGCAAGGCAGCGAGAAGGTAAACTGTGAGTAGAGGCAGGATTTGGGAGAGGAGCCAGACTGCAGTGCATGCAGGGGCGCACACCTGCGTGAGTGTGAGTGCGAGTGTGCAGTGCACGCTCCAGAGCGGGGCTGCGAGTGCGGCAGGGCGCAAAGAGGCGTTCTGGAGACGCCCGAGCAAACCACCTGTGCCTTCTTCCCTGGGAAGGGCTTCCCTGCAGCCAGGCCCTGCTGGGGGTGTCCTGCTGTCCTGGCTGTCCTGGGATCCCCCAAATCCAAAGCTGGGAGGAGCCCGAGGGCCGTGCAGCCGCGGGGCTCAGTCGCTGAGCACGGCGCCCGGCAGCTCGTTGGTCAGCGTGTGCCAGCGCTCGATCTTCTTGTCCTTGTTCTTCAGGCAGTCGAACCAGTGCTTGAGCCGCTCCCCTTTGGCATTGATTCCCAGCACGACTCCGCCTTGGGAGGGAGAAAGAGAGGGAGAGGGGTGGGGGGAGCATCAGCTGATGCTGAGAGATGCGGAGGGGCGTAGCCATGATATTCCCTGAAAAATCCTTTCCTTAGGATTTTTTCTCCTGAGAAGCTGAGAGGCCTCAGGAACAAAATCTAAACAATGGTTATCTGCTGCTGTGGAATGCAACAGGTGCATCTGTGATTGGTCTCATAGAGTGGTTTCTAATTAATGGCCAATCACAGTCAGCTGGCTCAGACAGAGAGTCCAAGCCACAAGCTTTTATCATTCTTTCTTTTTCTATTCTTAGCTAGCCTTCTGAAAAGATCCTTTCTTCTATTCTTTTAGTATAGTTTTAATATATATAATATATATAATATATTTAATATATAATATATATTTAATATATAATATATTTAATATATACAATATAATATATAATATATATAATATATAGCATATAATATATAATATATAATTTATAATATACATATATTATATAATATCTTAAATGTAATATATTATATAAATATTATATATATTAGATGTTATATTATATATAATAATATATATAAAATATAAATAAAATAAAATAAAATAAAATAAAATAAAATAAAATAAAATAAAATAAAATAAAATAAAATAATAAATCAGGCCTTCTGAAACATGGAGTCACATCCTCGTCTCTTCCCCCATCCTCAGACCCCTGTGAACACCGTCACAGAGGAGGATGCTGGACGTAGCCAGGTTTCATTAGCATTCATCAGCATCCTCACAGCATCCAACCTGATGTGAAACCCAGCCCAAATTCCCCACACTCTCGTGGCTGTGGTGTGGGACCTGTCCCAGGCAGTGTCCCAGCCCCAGGCAGTGCCCCTGTCCCCTGTGCCAAGGGCTCACTGCAATCACAGGGGCTGTCAGAGGTACCAGGCACTTGTTAGTGATAAATCACAGTGACCAGAGACAAAATCACAAACAGCCCAGACATCCAACAGAGATAAATGAAACCTCCCTGTTAAACATGTTTTGCACTCAGAGGAAAACATCTGAAAACAGAAGGGGAGAGGCAGATGCATTTTCTCCCTGCTTGGATGCTCTGTGAGAGGCTCAGGTGCAGGAGAGGGATAAAAGCAGAACAGAAAGCCAGCGAGAATGACTGTGGGCATGGAGAACAAACCAGGGGGTGGAGGAGTGCAGGAGAAATGAGAGGCACAGACAGCAAAGATAAATAGAAAAGAGGCCAAGGAGACCTTCTGGAGAGTGCCACTCACCTATGAAATCGTTGGATTTCCCAATGTCATAGTCCCACACAGTGACTTCCAGGGTCTTCTTTGCCAGGTCACCGTGCTTTATCTCATAGAAAAACTCCTGTGGAGAGCAGAGGCAGAGCCAGGATGAGCCAGGGGCTGGGGCTGCCCATCCTCCTCCTCCTCCTCCTCCTCAGGCTTTGCTGCCCGCAGGGAACCCAACCCCAATCCCTCACACAGTGACCAAGGTGGTGAATTTTTATCTTTTAAGTCTGAGGTTAAAAAAAGCCCCTTGGTGAGAACCACACCCACCTCATTGAACTCGGGGTTCAGCGTTTTCTTCTTCACTGCTGTCTTGTGCTTGGATTTCTTGTCCTCATCTGGTTTCAAGTAACTGCAAGGAGACCAGAGTGGGTCCCAGTGAGGAGGGCAGGAGGCCAAGGGTGGGGACATCAGTGGCTGCAGCTCCTGAGCAGAGCCAGGGTGAGGTGGGTGACTGACCCACCTGAACCTCCAGATCCTCCTCCCCTGCCAAAATGCTGGGGGCCAGCTGGGGGGAGGCAGCATTTCAGCATTTCCCCTCCTCAGAACCAAGCCAGCTGCCATCAGAGAGCACCGATTATCCCATCTCCAGTCCCTAGGGGACACTGGCACTGCACACAAAATGCTCTCCAAAGCCAGCACTCCCAGCCCAGGACCTGTCCACACTCTGGGCTGTGACTGGTCTGCTCATGCAGAGCCTCTCCAGGAGACAGGAATCACATGCAGGGTGGGAAATGGAGCAGCTTTGAGCAGCTTTGAGCTGTTCCCTGCTGATATTCTGGACAGAAAACAAGATTAAAGTGTCATGTGTCATCAGGCAGAGAGGGGACTGAAATATGGGCCAGGCCAAAGCCAACCCATCGTGGTTTTGTGCTGGTGCTGCGCCTTTAAACATGGGTTCTGCTTCCTTGCTACACGTTCCAGATCTTGCTCATAATTAAAAAAATTAGGGCTTGTACTGAGAAGCATCAGCTCCCTATCTGCTCTGATCCCTGCAGATGCAATCTCCTGAGGATGGCACAGGGGACACCCAAAACTGGCTGGGTGCAATGGCAATTGTGCTGCTCAGGGGCTGAGCCTCTCATGGGCATCTATAAAAGAAACAGGGGATTTTTATACAAACACCTCCACCCCTAAAAACCAATTAAATAAGAAGGTGAAAGTCTGCTGCTGATGAATTCCATCCCTGGGTCTCCCAGGTGTGGTTTCTCCCAGTGGTTCTGCCTTAGTGAATCCCGTCCCTAAAAGTGCCCAAATTTGAGTCAGCACAGTGGAGACAAGGAGGTGGGACAGGCAGGGAGTGAATTTGGAAAATTCCATCCCAAAAAAACCAGGAGCTGTGGTGAGACAGAGACATCCCCTCAGCACCAAGTGCTGTGCCCACCTCACCTGGAAGCTCTGCCAAACAGTGCCAGGGAATAACGCCCCAGGCCTCATTTGCATCTCCTAATGAGAGCAATTAATTCCCGCTGCGGGCAGGGGCGGGAGGGGACAGCAGGGCCGCGGGTGACACTCACATTTTGATGGATAACACTCATATTTTGACGGGTGACACTCACATTTTGAGAGGTGACACTCACATTTCAATGGGTGACATTCACATTTTGACAGGTGACACTCACGTTTTGATGGGTGACATTTTGGCGGGTGACACTCACATTTTGGTGGGTGACACTCACATTTTGACCACATTTTGACGGGTGACACATTTCAATGGGTGACACTCACATTTCAATGGGTGACACTCACATTTTGACACATTTTGACGGGTGACACTCACATTTCAATGGGTGACACATTTTGACCACATTTTGAAGGGTGACACTCACATTTCAATGGGTGACACTCACATTTTGACGAGTGACACTCACATTTTGACACATTTTGATGGGTAACACATTTCAATGGGTGACACCCACATTTCAATGGGTGACACTCACATTTTGACCACATTTTGATGGGTGACACACATTTTGATGGGTGACACTCACATTTTGACACATTTTGATGGGTGACACTCACATTTCAATGGGTGACACCCACATTTCAATGGGTGACACTCACATTTTGGCCACATTTTGAGGGGTGACACTCACATTTTGACGTAGGGGTCGGAGTAGCCGTTGGCGTCCATGGCAGCCAGGTGGGCGCAGCGCATGATGCCCACCTGCAGCCCCTGCTTCTGCGAGCTGTACTTGAGGGAGATGAGGATCCTGCCACGCTCCTCCAGCGACTTGTCCTCTGTTTTATCTATCTGGGGAGGGAATGCACCCAGTCTGGGGGGCTGTGCTGGGGTACAGCCACATCCAGACACCTCCCCAGCCAAGGGATGCTCTTCCCCACATCCCTGATGTTGTTTGAGGGATCAAACAGCTCCACATCCCCACATGCCACAGGGAGAAGCTGCTGTGCCTGTGATTCCAGGGTGGGGTGAGGCTCTGAACGCCCCTCACTCACCGGCAGCTGCTTCTCCAGGCAGATGTTGAAGTTTTTGGTCTGGTTGGGTTTCAGTTTCTTCAGCGGGATGCGCGTCTCGCCGATGAACTCGTTGTGCCGGAACTTGTCCTCGTCACACACCGAGATCCTGCAAGAGCACGGGGTGAGCAGGGACACTGGGGACAGGGCAGGGTCCCCACAGGGAGGGAGCAGCTGAGGTCACCCTTGTCCAGGCCACGGACAGGGCAGCTCCTCTGCTGGCAGCTGGAAAACAGCTGGGATGGGATGGGATGGGATGGGATGGGATGGGATGGGATGGAATGGAATGGAATGGAATGGAATGGAATGGAATGGAATGGAATGGAATGGAATGGAATGGAATGGAATGGAATGGAATGGAATGGAATGGAATGGGCACAGCCCGGCCAGGGCAGCTCAGGGCGTGAGTCTCTGTGCCTAAATGCACAACCCAGCCCAGGCACTGCTGGAAAAGCAAGCAACCACCCTGATGACCCTTCCATTAAAACATCAGAGTCATCAGCGACTGAAGCGAAATTATTCAGAGTTGCTGGAGCTGCATTTTGCCCAGCCATGGAGGCTCTTCCTCACGCCTCCCTTGTGTGGCTGGGAGAAGCCTGCTTCCCACACAGCTCCTTCCTGAGGATCTCAGGCACTGCTGGAGCTGGCAGCTCCCAGGCTGACCCAGAGGGGACACAGAGCAGCTCTGCCACCTCCTGCCCCACCAGGGCCACACCCAGAGCATGGGAAATGTCACACCTTGGGCAGGTGAAGCTCTCCCAGCCCTGCTGGGACCCTGGGGTGCTCCCCAGTGAGGTGGGGCTGAGCCCAGGCTGTTTTCCATGGAAAAGCTTTTCCATGAAAAAGCCACCACTGCCTTTCCCTGAGCTGGCAGCTCATGAGTCATTCCTGTGCTGCTCCTGGCAGAGGAGCAAAGCCAGTGCTTGCAGGAGCCTCTGCTTGCAGCTCCCCAAATCCCAGAGGGCCAGGAGGGTGCCCTGAGGGAGCAGCAGGGCTGGGAATGGGGAAAACCATCCCCATGCAAAGGGAGCATCCTGCATCCCCACCGGAGCCATGCAGGGACTGGCTGGGCTCCCTGCCCATGAAGGGAAGAAATTTATTTTCCCTTCACTTCCATCCTTTCTCCATAAAAAACAAAAAAACACCCACTCCCTTTGGAGTCCATCTCCCCACGGGTGGCACTTCTTCCCCCAGGGACCACAGTAATTAAAGATAAATTATGCCCTGTGATCCCACCTGAGGGTAAATAATTACACAGCACACCTCTGGCCTGCTCAGCATCTGGCTGGTTTATCCATGGATGGGTTATCCCTGCCCATAAATCTATTTATCAATAGATTATTTATCTGTGGATGCTTTAGTGCCTTATCCAAGGATGGTTTGACCACCCTCATGCTCACAAATGAGCAGCAAGGAAGCAAGGAAGCCATGGGGATGTCTCAGTGCCACAGCACAGGGATCATCAGGGCTGGGGAGCAGCACAGAAAAGGGGTTTGGGGAAAAAAAAAAAATAATGATATGAGCAGGAAAACAGGGAATGCTGCTCTCCAGAAAAGTGTGCTGGATGCAGCGTTACTATAGATACCCACAGCAAAAACCACCCCACCACAAGGCTGAAATCCTCAAAGAGAATCTCAAATGCAGGCACAATGTTCCCCATTTCCTCTCCTCTTTCTTGTAAAGAACAAAACCAGCAAAGGAGCAGCAGCTCCAGAGCTCCACTGCACTTGCCAGGAGTGTGGAGGGGACAGGAGGGGACACAGGGAGCTGGCAGCCCAGGATCTGCGCCTACACCCAGCAATTGAGGAGTGGTGCTGGCTCCTGGGCACTCAGGGAGACAGGGTTTGGGATGGTTTACCTCTCAAAAATGTGACAATTCTCCTGGCAATGTCCAGGGGAGCACAGCAAGATCCCAAACACAACGTCCTGCTTGCTGCGAGAGCTCTGGAGCCTCAGGATGGGCAAAAGCCCAGGAAGGAAAGGTGGAAAACTCCAGTGCTGGCAGCAGGGAGAGCATCTCCCACATCTGTCACACTGGGCCCTGTTTCAGTGCCCTCAGGGACATGGGAAGGCCCTTGGGAAGTGGATTTTGGCACTGGGAGCTGTCCCTGCCATGAACAGTGGAGCTGGAGACACCTCCAGGTCCTTCTCAGCCCCGTTTTTCCTGTGGCACCTCTGGTCCCCTCATTTGTGCCCATCTGCTGTGATGCCCAGAGGGAGTTTTGTGCCAGCTCTGCCAGTCCCAGCCCCAGTTCCTCCTCCCAGCTGCAGTTCATCCCCTCTGGAATGGGATTTCCAGCACTGGCCCATCGGTGAGGGCAGTGAGCTTTGAGTGAGACGAGCAGGAAGCTCCAGCCCCATCCCTCCCTTTGGAAAAGGGCACACTGCAATCACACCAGCTTGGATTTCATTAGGAGAGATCCATGTGATGGAATTTTCATGCCTTGGGTTACAAAATCAGCCCCATGACAAACAGCACGAGTTGCCTCTGGCAGCCTCGTTCCCCTTCCATCGCCAGCCTGGAACTGGAGCTTCACCCCTTCCCCATCTCTCCTTATTAACCCAAATCCCTCCAGCCTGGTGTTCCGTTTGATATCCTCGCCGTGGGGTCCTGATCTTTACATTAATGGCTGTGAAAAGCACCTTGGAAGGAAACTAAGCAGCAAATGAACAATCACTGCTCATTAAACCTCTCCTCCCTCCCACTCAGCCCGGGCTCCTGGGCTCCAGCCCTGACTCACTGAGCGGCTCCAGCAGCTGACTCATGGCTTCTGCTCCCTCACACGGGCTCCTTCCCAGTGTGGAAAGGGGAAATGGGGGTCAGCAAGGACCTTTTTCCATAAAAACACCCAGAGCAGAGCCTGAGATCATCCCCCGTACCTAAAATCCCCAAGGGAGGCTCCCCGTGAGGAGCAGGTGATGCTGGCTTGGTTCAAGGACAGGCCACACCAGGCAAGGAGACAGAATAACCCCTTGTGAAAGGCCAGTTCTCCAGAAAACAAAAGGAGGATTCCATCATGGGCTCCACCACAAAATGCCTCCAAGTCTGAGCACAGAAAGCACAGCAGAAATGAGCTGCAATTACAAGTGCACCTGCAATTCCAAGCAAGCCTCATTCATCCAGACTAAAGCAATTTGGGACCCCAAACCTTGAAGTGGCTGCACTCAGCTTATTAGTCCTGATCAAATACTATTTTCTGAATAATACATTTAATGAGTCATGATGTTTGTCAAACACATGATTAAACAAAGAATTCCTGGCATTCGTGGGCTAGCTGAGTAGCCCATGAATAATGCATCAGCTCGCCAATATATCTGGATATGAATAATTGTATCCAATATCTGGCCAGCTTGGGTATTTATTATGAATGCAATTTATTTATTGTATATTACATCTATTATTTAACTGGGGGAGATTGTATCCTGCCTGTTCCAGCTTCCCCTGCAGCATTTCTCTGCCTCCCCCTGACACTGCACCCCGTGGTGGGGATGGGGGCTCCAGGGTGGGATTTCCCCCTTGCTGCAGGCAGGGAATTTGTCCCCAGTCCCATCCATCTGTGCACTCCAGGGTGTTTTGCACGGCTCTGAACCTGCCTTTTCCCAGGCTGGTGGGTGGCTTCATCCCTGCTAAGCCTTGGGCTCCACTCAGGGATATTTAATTCAATGAATGGATGAGACCTTTCGAGATCCTCCCACCTGCTGCTCTCCACGAAATCCCAAATATCTGCTGCTTTCTGAGGGGGTTGCTTCATTAACAAAACCCTGCTTGCCAGAGCAATTAGCTGGGCTGCCTTCACCTCTCCTTCACCTCGGGGAGGTGGGACAGCAAAGTCACTGCACCACTTTGGACAAGGCCATGCAGGGATGAGGGAGAATCTGGCCATAATATGGGGCTGGGGGCTTGGGAAGGAGGGGATCCAACACCAAACCCTCTGGGATGTCCTGACAAATGCCACTTGTCCCCTGCACAAGGCCGCAGGCCCTGTCATGGTGCCCCATGCCAGCACCACCCCAGCAATCCATGCTGGACACGTCCCACCAGGTGGGCAGGGAAGATTTTTTTTTTTTTTTCCTGGGTGCTTTTCCAGCTTCCCTGCCACATCTCCAGGCTGCAGGGAGGCAGCTTTGATCTCTCTGCCTTTATTTTCACATTAAAGAGACTCTGGAATTGCATCCCCTGCCCAGCTCAGCACCAGGGAGCCTCCCAGGGAACGGGCACCACCCAGAGCCACGGGAGCATCACTGATGCTCTTTCAAGCAGCACCAGCTGCCTGGCAGGAGCCTCAACTGATTAACACAGGGAAAACCAGAGCCCTGCTGGCTCTGAAGGTGGCTTTTGCTCGTGGAGAAGGAGATATTTGGAGGAGAAGATGGATGGGTTAAGCAGAGCACCCAGTGCATGGAGATGTTTTCTGTGGGGAGTGAAGGGCCAGCTCAGAGCAGGGAAACAGCTCCAGCCACACCAAAACACTGACAGATGGCCAGTTTAGATGGGATATTGGGAAGAAATCCTTCCCTGGGAGGGTGGGCAGGCCCTGGCACAGGGTGCCCAGAGAAGCTGTGGCTGCTCCTGGATCCCTGGAAGTGCCCAAGGCCAGGCTGGACAGAGCCTGGAGCAGCCTGGAATAGTGGAGATGTCCTTGCCCAAAGGAAATTATCTTTAAAGTCCATCCAGCCACATTCTCCTGCACACTGAGGGATTCTAGGTGGGTACAGGGGTCCGTGCACAGTTCTGAGCTTTGGGAAGGGCACAAGGATCTCCATAGGTTGTCAGGCAGGAATGGGATGGGGCAGAGCAGGATTTCTGTGGGGAAAAAGGCAAATCCAGCCCTGCACATATTTTGGTGCATCCTCCATCTCACAGCTCCAGGATAAACAGCCCTTCCCAAGGGAGAATGGGCTCCCAGAGCCCTGGAGGAACGAGGGTCGAGCCCTGCTGCTCCCTGTCTGCTTCCAGCAAACAACTCAGCCAACATCTCCTTACAAACCCATTTCCACGCTTGAGGAGGCTGCAAACTTCAAAGCCTGCAGTGGAAAAAACACCCACCAATAATAACAACAAACTGGAGGCTTCCCAGCCCCACCAGCCTGCAGCACTTCCAGCATGACTAATGCTTTCCAAGTGAAATAATAATAATCCACGGTGCTGAATTCCTCACCACCCTGCACTCTGCAGACAACAGGTGGGCTCTGCCCTGGTTCACCTTTCAGCAGCACCTTTCACCAGGCAGATTTGAGCTCCTGGCATGGGGAAAATCACAAAACCCCAGGGGCATCTGCAGGTGAGGAGAGTGGGATTGCAGCCACGGAGCTGGCAAAGCCCTGAGTGCTTGCAGAAGGATGTAAAATCCTTTCTTTGCCAGTGTAAAATCCTTTCTTTGCCAGATTTTACAGCAAATCCTGCAGAACAGCCTCAGATCAGTGTGCTATGGAGCATCCGAGGCTGCCCACAATTCCTGCCCTCATCCAGGCGGGGCAGAGGCCAAAACATGAGAAATCTTTGCACTCACAGGTGTCAGCTCCCTGCAGAGCATCATTCCAAGCTCTGCCCCTGCCCAGCTCCACCCTCACACAGCCTCTCCCAGCCCCTGCGAGATGCTGAATGCACAGACTGAACCAGCAAAACAAAATAATAAAATAAAGACTTACACTCTTTGTTTGGTTGGACAATAGTTCAACAAAAAGCTCAGCTCTGAAAGGGACCCAGAACTTCCCTGAGGAGATTTTCTCAGCAAGACACAACCACAAAGCCTCAACACGTGCCCGTGAGAGCTGGGCACGGCGAGGTTAAACCCAAACCACAGCACCTGGGCAGGCAGGAAGCAACCAGAGGGCTTTGAAGGTAAAGATGCAGCAGGAACAGGCTCCTCACTGCCTCCCCCAGCCCTGAAAATCAGCTGTCAGTGTCTTGGGGGATGATGGATGCATGCAGGGCACACACCCCAGAGCTCTGGGTTTGAGGGGGATAACTCTGCCCTGCTCTGCTGGGAGCAGCTCCAGCATCTCCTGTGGGGCTGGGATTGTCCCTGGGATTGTCCCTGGGGTGGGGAGGTGCAGAACTGATGGGGGTAGCATGGTCGGGACGGACGGAGACGAGAGATCTTTGAGGCCTGGTCGTGGAATTTGGGGTTTATGGCAAAGGGCCTGGGTGCAGGGCCCTGCTGGGATTTGGGGTTTATTGCAAAGGGCCTGGGTGCAGGGCCCTGCTGGGATTTGGGGTTTATTGTAAAGGGCCTGGGTGCAGGGCCCTGCTGGGATTTGGGGTTTATTGCACAGGGCCTGGGTGCAGGGCCCTGCTGGGATTTGGGGTTTATTGCAGAGGGCCTGGGTGCAGGGCCCTGCTGGGAGCTGCAGCCACAGCTCGGAGCAGGACTGAGAGGAGAGAGGGGCAGAGAGGATGAGAGGGTGAGAGAGTAAAAGGGGTAAGAGCTTAAAAGGCAAGAGCGAAGAGACAAGAGGTGAGAGCTAAGAGAGTGAAGTTCCCATTCCAATACCATAAATCATCTTCTGTGTTGAATATTCTGATTCTCACTAACCAGTCTAGTACAAGATACAAATCCTACAGCATTTACATACAGCCTATAAGAATCATTACATTACCATAATGTGTAACATTTTAGACCCTAAAAACTCCTCTTTGGGCCCCTTCTGCCAAGCTGTAGGGTCTGCTCTGACCCTTGGGCCTGTCTGCAAGCAGAGGGTGTTGTTCCATCAAAAGGGGATCACCTTCAGCCAGCCACACCATTGTTTTCCAGTTGTTCAGTAACTGAGGGATCTCAAAGCTTGCCTTCATTTCAATCTCACTTACAGTTTCCATATTCTCAAAATCTTTTGCCAGACAATCATATTGATAAGGCTTTCCTGCTTCATCTTCCCCAGCAGGGAGGGACAGCTGGCAGGGTGCTGGGGGAAGGAAGGGAGGAAGGGAGGGAGGCTGTCCCCCCAGGCTGGGGACCCACCTGAGCGTCTTGCGGATCATGTCCTCGTCGGTGATGCCGTAGTAGGTGAGGGTCTCGTTCCACGTGGGGTTCAGGGTGTTCCTCAGCGTTTTGGTTCTCAGCTTGTTTGCCTGGCAAAGCAGAGCAGGTGGGGTCAGTGGGCTTGGTCATCTGGGCAGCAGAGGAGGCCCAGTGTCACTGCCGTGTTTGCTGGAAAACCCCTTCGCCGGGATTTCTTCTTCTGGGGAGCTGAGAAGCCTCAGAGAAAACTGAAAACAGTAATTATCTGATGGTTTTATCTGATTGTTTTATCTGATTGTTTCTCTCGTGTTTTGCTGCTTTGGAATGTGGTTTGGAGATGGTTCATCCAACACGTGAATTGTTTTTACTTAATGACCAATCACTGTCCAAGCTGTGTCGGGACTCTGAGGAGTCAGTCACGAGTTTTTAATTAATGCCTTGTTAAACCTTCTGTAAGGGCCCTTTCTCTATTCTTTAGTATAATTATAACATAATAATAATTATAATATAAATAAAATAAAAATTAAATTAAAATAAAATAGAATATAATAAAATATAATAGATTCTATTTTGTTATAATAAAAGAAAATAAAACATTTAATAAAATATGTATAAAAATATATAAATAATATAATATAATATAATATAATATAATATAATATAATATAATATAATATAATATAATATAATATAATATAATATAATATAATATAATATAATATAATATAATATAAGCCTTCTATGAACATGGGGTCAGATTCTCAATTCCTCCTTCATCCTGGGGACCCAGCAAATGCCACAGCCCAGTTTGGGGACAAAGGGACAATGGGTGCTGTCACTGTTCTGTCTCAGTGCTGGGACCCTCATTGGGGTGGCCCAAATCCACCCCTAATCCAGCAAAAACCTGAGGGGCAGGGACACAGCAACTCACTCATTTCCAAACCATCCCAGCCCCTCATCCTGGAGACAGCCAGCAAAATGGGAACCTTGGCAGAGCATGGACCAGGATTTCATTTAAGCAGTAAGAGAGAGCAAGGGAGAGGAAAAAATCCTTTCTGGATTAAATTAAAAAAATGCTGATTTGCTGTTCTGGCTGTTTGTTTGCACTCCTGCTCCCAGCACAGCTCTTGATCCTGCCTGACTCCAAACCAGTTCCCTGGCAGGTGTTTTGTCAGCACCAGCAGGAGGATGGGGACAGCAGGGCTTGTGTCCCCTGCATGGATGGGACATCCTGGCACACAGCCCAGGGGACAGGGATCTCCTCGCTCCCTGAGCCCCTCTCGTGTCTGGGCACAGCAGAATAAAGAGGCTGAGGCTGCAGGTTGGGCTTCTCCAGCCTGGCACCGCCTGGCAGAGCAGCAATTTTCCCTCTAATGAGGTGTCAGACAACTCAATCCCTGCCTCAGCTGCTGCTGTGCCTCAGCACATCCACACCTCCAAGGTGTCTTGTGGATCTTTATGGGGAGCTGCTGCATTCCCCACCCTGGGTTTAGGCGCCCTGAGTGATGAGGAGAGCAGGGAAGCACCCACAGCCTGCTCAGGTCTGCAGGCACCCGATCCTGATCCCTGGGGCTCCGGGGACTGGGAAGGAAAGCGGGGTGACATGAACATCACCCAGCTGCCAAAGCTGCCCTGGGAAGGGACAGGAGTGAGATCAGAGGAGCTGAGCTCCGGGAATGCCTTTTCCTCCCATCGGGGATGACTCAGGAGGCAGCACCAGCTCTGCATGGGGAATGAACCCAGCCCTGCTCCCACACCCACGGGTGCCTGAGAGCCCAAATCTGGGACAGAAACACCTGAAGGACTCAGGGACTGTCCTGCTGCAGGAACAACCCAAATCCCAAATCCCAATCCCCCAGAGCTGCTCCCCTCTCCCAGGGCAGATCCAGCAGTGCTGTTGGAACAGAGCACAAAGATGGGGCAAAGATGGGGTCCCCCCATGGCCTGTGGATCTGCAGCTGCTCTGTTCCCTCCCCTCCTGCCTCTCCTGCCTCCCCCAGCTCCAGCAGCAATGCTAATCAATGGATTTGCAAAACATGGGGATGATGATGATGATGATATTGCTGCTGAGAGCGCTCGCGGCTCCGCGCGCAGCGGAAATTCAGGACGTGGTTAAAAACTCCCTCTGCCACCCCGAGCACTGGGAATTAATCCAACTGAACTGTAACAAGGAAATACACCTCCCCTCCTCCCCTCCCCCCAAAAAAAGGTCTTTCCTTTCGTGTGGAATAAGAGTGCAATTAATATTCCTGACACACACATCGAGCATTTAAATTCCACATCCCCGTCACTTACACCCAGCTCTCACCACACATCAATATCTTTAATTACTCTTCTCTCCAGCAAGTGCTGAACCTAAGGAGATGGAAATATTTCCCTTATGATTTATACTCTGTTTTATTATGATCTGAGGGGTTTTAAATGCAAAAGGATAAGGGTAGGGGGGAAAAAAAAAGGGGGGAATTAAAAGGGTCTGATTTGTTTATGGCTGAGGATGTTTCACTCAGTGCTTCCCAGGGCTCCTGGAATGCAGCATTCCCATGCTGGGCTCCCAAGGTAAGCAATCAGGGCTGGCACCTGGCTGCCAGCCAGTGGTTTCCCAGCAAGGCATTTTCCATCCCTGTAAGGATGGATTCAACCCCAATTCCTTCCTCCTGCTCTCTCTGAGCATTTTTCACTCCAGACACTCAAGCTCTGGGTGCAGCAGCCCACAGCTCCTGGCTCAGGAGCTTCTCCCAGGCCTGATTTCCAATGAGAAGCAGCAGCCCCAGGAAAGGAAGGACAATGAAAAGGTTTCTCACCTTGCTGGCCCCGGGGAGCAAGTGCAGCTTGACATAAGGATCAGCCAAACCATTGTGGTCCATTGGCTTCAGCCCCTGCGGAGGGAACAGCAAAAAGCAGGAATCAGGAGGGCAGGGGGATGCTGGGGGGCTCACTGAGCCCACCCTGGGGTCCATGGAGCTGCTGTGGCTTCCCCAGGGTTTGGGAAGGAGGGGAGAATGAATTCTGCAGGATCCAGGCTCAGCATTCCAGTCTGAGGGGCTGTGGGAAGCTCCTCACCTGCACATGGCACCATCCAACCTTCCCTCCCTCCCTGCCATCCTCATCACATTCATTTGGGGGTGAAAGAGAATCAGTGCAGTGATTTCCCAGCTTTGAAATTACAGGGTTCTGTCATTGAATAATTGCTTCTGAGCAAACACACACCTCTGCTGTTGTGGTGCCACTTGCAGAGGGTGTGATAGCACCTACCTACTCTTGGTTATTAAGGAAGAACAGCTCCAGGCCAGTGGGAGGCTGGTGCCAGCCAGATGCTGTGGTGTTCACAGAGTAAATTTGGGGTTGCAGGAGGAACCAATCCAAGGAAACACTCCCTGTGGCCATTCCTGATGGGTTTTCTACAAAACCCTCACAGCTCTTAGAGGATGATGTGGATCAGGTTTGTTATCAGGGAGGGACAAGCTGTGCCTCTGTTCCTCTTCTAAACCCCCCAAAAATGATCCAGAGGTGAGGCACAATTCCAGATCAAAGCCACACCTGCACAGACTGCATGGACAAACTACTCCACAGGGCAGGGAAGCAAGTCAGGAGGGTGAGAAATGGAGCCTAATTTCCAGCAGCCCTAAGTAGAAATGAGAATGGCTCCGTGGTGGAAGCCCTTGGATTATTTCCAGCCTGGCTGTGGGATCCCTGCAGGAATTACTGCTGGGCTGGCTGAAGGCAGGGCTGTGCCTGGATCAGAGCAGGGCTCTCTGCAGAGGTACCACCCCATCCTGGCTCCAGGGGGATGCTGAAGAGTCCTCACAGCCTTGTTGTGAGGAGCAGAGTGCCTGGATAATGAGTGTGTGTGTGCAGCTGCCAGGATCCAGGGGCAGGGAAGCATTTGTATGGAATTCTGCACGCAGAAGGAATGCAGCCATCCAGGATCTGGGCAAATCCAGCAGGGAAATGCTGGGGGAATCATAATCAGGTAGGGATTAACTCACCCAGCCTGACCTATAGCACCACAGGACCTTCTCTGAGCTGCAGTTTTGTCCAGGATGCTCCTGACCTTGGGAGTGTCTCTGACTTGGAGCAAGGGCTCTGCCACAGAGACAAACCTGGGGCAAGGGAGGCCAAATGGTGCCCAGCAAAGAGGATTTTGCTTCTACAGCAAAGCCACAAGGATAAAAATACCAGCAGTGAATGGAGGTGAACCTGCTTTGAGTGCAGCCTCTGGGGTGGTGCCTCTGGGCCAGGAGATGATGGGGATGGGGCAGGCAGGGCAGGAAGGGGCTGGGCTGTCCCCAGGCTCTGCACAGTCCACTGGTGCTGTCCCTGGCCAGAGGTGCCCAACCTGCCCGGGCTGCACAGCAAATGAGACCAGCACGGAGCAGGCAGATTCCCAGGAAAATGGATGGAGAATGACAGGCAGCTCTGTAATTCACCCATCAATTCAGCTCAATTAAATTACCTTCTGAGGAGGCTATTAAAGGCTTTTTTAATAGATGTGCTATGGAAGATGGAGTGACAGGAGCCTGGAAAATGGCTCCTAATGTCACGTCTACCTCCCTCCCGTGTCACTGGATACGTGTTTGGCACAAACAGCTGAATTTAGCAGGGCTCTGCTTTGCAAGGATCCCTCCAATAGGGAGAACCCCCTCTAGGTGCAGGGACCACCACCCTGGAGCTTCAACAAGAGGGATGAGAGGCAGACAAGGCACAGAGTCACCCCCAGCTCCATCTGGGGCAATCCCTGGCTCCAACCCATCCTGACGCTGCTTCTTGGAGCTGAGATCAAGTTTCATCTTTTCCCTTCCTCTTCCCAACCCCAAAAATCTCTGCTGCAATCCCACAGAGACCTCCAGCTCCCTGCACATGCCAGGCTCTGCCAGCTGCTCCCCGTGCCAGTGACATTTAGCTAATCAATAGGATTTAATTACAGCTCGGGCTAATCGGGGGCTGCCGATTAACGCCGCGCTAGAGGCGGCCAGAAATCGCAGGAGATGGATCCATTCCATCCCTCACCCCACAGCCAGCTGCCTGCCCAAAAACCAGCCTGGCTGAGCCATCCCATTCTGGAAAAAGGGGGCAAGCTGCATTTGCAGCCTGCCAGCCCAGAGGAGCCCGGCAGCTGGAGGAATCTCCCTGCAGTGATGAATATTTATGAGTCAATACATAAGTAATGATCAGCGCAGACCTCCAGCACTCACCTCGGGTGGAAGGGAGGGAGGGAGCAGCCAAATGCTCAGTGGGGTGGAAGCTCCTGGGTGTTTTCTGGCCAGAGGTGCAGGGAGAGCAGCCCAAGGATGCTCCAAAGGGCAGGAGCTGCCTGGAGCATCCTTCACCATGGCCCTGCAGCCCCCTGAGGCTCATGCCAGGCATCTTTCTCCCAAAAGCAGGAGAACACTGGAGCTGTAGGATAGCACATCCTGCTGTGACTGTGCTGCATGCCCCTATAAATCCCCTATGGACTGAGCACAAAGTGAGATCCTCAGCAAAGCCATGGCATGGCACCAAACCAGGTGGCTGCACATTCACCAAAACCTTTTCCATCCTATTTTCCAGGTGATGCCCAGCACAGCCCAGCTCTGTCCCACACAGGACAGCAGAGACCCACACAATCCCAGGGCTCATGCAGGGGAGAGCCCTCCTGCCAGCCTGGCTGCTCCTGCAGTCCAGGAATGAGCTTCCACAACGCCCTGATTTATTCTGCTATTGATCCGAGCTGAGCTACAGCGTGTCTGAGCCCAGCCGTGCCTGAAGTGTGACGGGCGGGGCTGCTGAGAGCCAGCAGGGCCAGGTGGTGCTGCCAGCCTGGCTGCTCCTGCTTTTCCTGGCTTTTCCTCCTTGTTCCTGCATGCTCCTGCCTGTTCCTGGATGCTCCTGCCTGTTCCTCCTTGCTCCTGTCTGCTTTTCCCTGCTCCTGCCTTTTTTTCCTTGTTCCTGCCTTTTCCTGGCTGCTCCTGCCTTTTCCTGCCTGTTCCTGGCTGCTCCTGCCTGTTTCTGCCTTTTCCTGCCTGCTCCTGCCTGTTCTTCCCTTTTCCTGTCTGCTTTTGCCTGCTCCTGCCTGTCCCTTCCTTTTCCTGGCTTCTCCTGCCTGTTCCTCCTTGTTTCTGTCTGGTTTTGCCTGTTTCTGCCTCTTCCTGGCTTCTCCTGCCTGTCCCTGTCTTTACTTGGCTTCTCCTGCCTGCTCCTGCCTGTTCCTCCTTGTTCCTGTCTGCTTTTGCCTGCTCCTGCTTGTTCCTGCCTTTTCCTGCCTGCTCCTGGCTTCTCCTGCCTGTTCATCCTTGTTCCTGTCTGCTTTTGCCTGTTCCTGCCTGTTCCTGGCTTCTCCTGCCTCTTCCTGCCTGCTCCTGTCTGTTCATCCTTGTTCCTATCTACTTTTGCCTGCTCCTGCCTTCTCCTGCCTGCTCCCACCTGTCTGGTGACACCCAGAGTCTCCCAAACCCTGCTGTGAATTTACACCCCTCAGAAACCCCTCAGAAAACCCCTCCCAGATATTCCCAGGCACAGAGGCAGGGTGAGTCCCCACGTGGAGCGAAGCCCTCAGAGCAGGGAATGGCTGGTGGAGCACCACAGGTCGGATTGAACCTGCTGGAGTGATAATGGGACTCGTGAGGAACAGCAGCAGATATAAAAGTGCTGGAGATTAAAAAAAAAAAAAAAAAAAAAAATACAGAGAAGTAAAATAAAGGGAGAGAGGGAGGTTGTTTGGGGTTACCAGAGAGAAAGAAAAACGTGTCTCACGTGGCTGGGATAGGTTTGAATGGCTGCTGGCAGCAATCAGAGCTCCAGGAGCTGCTGGAGCTGGGCACAGCATGTCCCTGGAGGGTGACACAGCCACCCAGGAGGGTAAATCCGAGGGTAAATCCAAGGGTAAATCACATCCCAGCCCTGCTGGGGCTCTTCCCCCATCTCCTCCTCTGCAGCTCTGCCTGTCCCAGCCCCGGAGCCAGCGGGGTCCTGGCCCTTACCTTTCTGTAGTCAAGTTTTGGCAGCTTTCCCCAGGCGAGAGATGAAATGAGAGCGAGCAGATGGCAATGTAAATAAAAGAGAAAAATGGGAGAATGAGAGCAGAATGGAAATGAACAGGACTCGAGAGCTTGAATGTCAGGGTGGCTCTGCCCTCCCCAGGGGCACGGGGGTGATGCTGGGGTGCCCCCACAGCCCCGGGTGGGCACGGCAGGGACCAGGGCTCTCCTGTGCCAGCCCTGCCTGTGCCATTGCTGATGTGAGATTTATCAGTGGCTGCCCAGAGCTCTCTCCTTCCTCGCTGCCTTCCACCCACTCCAAACCCAATTAGAAATCTCCTCCTTGGCTCGGCTCCCGTGTGCGCCGAGGGAAGCCTGACCCGGCGGATCCACAGGAGACAGGGAGGGGAGCAGAGCCCAGAGTCTGCCCCAGCCCTGCCCTGCTGGCACCTGGGGCTGCTGCCCTGGCCAGGAACAGCTCCAGGAGAGCTGGGGTAAATCCTTCCACCCCCATCCCCAAAATCCAGCTTTGCTGCTGGTGTTCCAGCCTTGGAGAACCACAGAAAACGAGCCATGGAGGGGGGAGAAGAGCATCCTATGGAGGCAAACAGCATGGTCTGACCCTCTGGGGGGGCTCAACCTCTTCTCCTGCCTTCTCCAAACCCCCATCCCTTCCCGAGATCTGCAGGGATTGAGGTGCTTCCCCCCCAGCCCATCAGGAGCCCTCTCCGATGGTCACTGTGTGATGCAGAGGGGAACCCAGCAGCATCTCCCACAGGCTGCATCAGGACCTCGTCTCCCTGTTCCTGCTCCCAAATGCGCAAAAAAGCCCCTAATTGCCTCAATCACGCAGACGGCAGCACTTTGGGGCCGTGATTAGCAGCATTTAAAAGAGCCATTTATAAACCGACAGCCGGTCACAGTAAATAACAACATCGGGATGGGCTGCTGGAAAAAGCATCAGCCATCAATCCCTGCTCGTCACGGGGGATGAGCAGCCGGCTCCCGACCCTGGGAACGCCTTGAGAGGCAAGGATGGAGGGGAAGGAGAGGGCAGAGGGGCTGGGGAGGTGGTGGAACCCAGGGATGCTTGGCACAGCCATGGATGGGGCTCCCTTGGCACAGCCATGGTTTGGGTTCCCTTTGAGAGGAATGGCAAATTTGTCTTTCCAAACAAAGCTGCGGGTCTGCTGGTAGATAAAACCAGCACTGGGAGAGAAAAGAAACAATGGGAAGGATTCCACTGATTGACGAATGGAAAAAAAGAGAGATTTGCTTTTATGAATAAACTTTAGGTTTGCTGATAAACGAAATTAGACATTGAAAGATGAAATAAACAATGGGGAAGAAAAAACTCCTTTTTTTAAGAATTAAAAATTAAAATGGAGCGTTATACATTAGAGGGGAAATCTTTGGTATCAGGTGTATTGGGAAGTGTGAACCTCTCGAGTACCTCAGAAATGGGGAAAGAGAGAAGGGAAATATAGACGGAAATTGGGATAAAAAGGAGGCTGCGTCCTCCAAAAATTCAAGAAATGCCAGAGGAATACCCCATGGCCTCTCCCTTTATTGGAATAAAGCCAAAAAGGACTCTTCTGTCTCCTTTTTGGACATAAACCTCTGGTGTTTGTGGATTAATTTTCCTAAGAGCTTGGCACAGCCATGGGTCAGGTTCCCGTGGGTCAGATTCCCTTGTCGCAGCCATGGGTCACATTCCCCGTGGCACAGGCAGTCCCTGCTGTCCCCCCAGCCGGGCTGGGCCCTACCTTGGCTTTGTTGATGGTGCAGTGCAGAGCGTTGTTCTCCTGGTCGTAGAGCAAGCTGAAATCCAGCGTCCCCAGCGCGGCTGCAAGGGAGGAGAGATGTGATTAACCTGCGAGCACGGGGCTGCTCTGCCTCTGAGCACTCAAGGAGATGCCAAAGAGCAGGCTGCAGGCATTATAGAGCACAAAGCATCCTGCTGGGAGCCCTGTTATGAAACGTGGCCGTTCCCAGGTTGGTTGGCACAGCCCTGGGAGAGGAGTGAGGATGAGTGGGTGCAGCTCTGCAGCCACAGCTTTGCTTCCACGGGCTCTCACCTGGGCTATCCCCATCCCTCAGCAGCCTGGCTGCATCCAGCAGCTCCCTGTCCCCCAGGAGATGAAGGATGTCCCCTGGGAAGATTTTGGGAATGGCTGGGACACAGCTGAGAGCTGCTGTTGGCACATCCTCCCCTCCAGCGCCGCTGGCATTCCCAGAGCGTGTATTTGTACAGCGACACCTTCAAACAAATGAGCCACCAGTGGGATCCCTTCCCAGCTCCAATCTGGCTGCAAACTGTAAATTAAACCCAGTGAGGATGGAAATACTTTCCTGGTTAAAATGAAAAACACCAACAAGCTTTTAATCAGCTCAGTGTTCCTTTATGGCATCCTCAGGATCCAGGAGTGGCAGCATCTCCTGGGATGGGACACAGGAGCAGAACAAAGCCAGAGGAGCCTCAGCAGCAAAAGCCCTTTTGATTTGAGGGATTCTTTCCCTTTGGATGATCTGAGCACCTCTCACTAATCCAAAGCCTTAAAAAGACAGGCTTCCCAAAAACATGGCTTAACCTTCTCCGAGGCTGCCAGGCCTGATTTGCACACCTGGACATGGAGCAGCCTCTGCCCTGGCTCAGCTTTACCTGGCACCAGCCTGGAGCTTCCAGGGTGGCTCTGGACCCAGCAAACCCCACTTTTCCATGCCCACCTTCCCCAAAAGAGTTTTGCCTGAGTGCTGCCCTGCCACCAAGCACCATCCCACTGCTGTTTCCAAGGTAACTGCACCTTCCTGCCGTGCTCAGAATGTGAGAAAACATCCAAAACAAAAACCAGAACAGTTTTGCTTCATATCAAAGCAGGGTTTGCTGACTGGAAAAGAGTTGGACAAACTTTATGGGAGAAAATAAAGTGCTTTTTTTCCCCCAGCATTGATAGCAGCAAGGCACCCACGGAGTTTAAGGATATTCAGGGGACCAAAACCATCCTACTGCAATTTCACAGCGATCTCCCAGCCCAAAGGAAAAGGAGCTACAGGTTTGCCTGCTGGCAAGAGAAAAAAAAAAAATCATTTCTCCCAAGCAAATATCTTGAGTTCAAAGCAGAGTAAATACCCAGAGAGAGCTCTGCCAGAATAATGTACCCCCGTGGTTGTGCAGCAATTTCATGGCACATTAGCTCCTGGTCTGGGCAAGGCACAAATCAGAGGGGTTTTACCTGCCAGGGCAAGATGAGGGGCGAGGCCAACCCTGCTGTGCCTCGTGCTCCATCTCTGGGTCTGGCTCCAATGAGCATTTCCAGAGCAATAATTCCCAGCTAAAGCCCCTGCACACCCTGCAGGGAGGGAGCACCAGCACAGCTCTGGGTGCTCTCGGTGCTGGGCAGCTCAAGGATGGCAGCGTGAGGAGCTGGAGGCTCCACAAACCCAGTCAGCAAAACTTCCCAAATCTGCATTTTTCACTCAAGAGCGGAAGATGAAAGCTCCGGTTTCGGAGCCTCATCATTTCCACCTGCCCTTTAATCAGCATTTCCTGCCAGCCCCACCGCTCTGCCCTCCGAGTTCAAGCTGTTATTTTATTTTTATCACAGAAGGGGGCCCGCGGTTCAGCCCGCTGCATTTGGCAATTTATAAAACAAATTAAAAAGCTTGGCAGGCAAACAAGAGCTCGGCCAGGAAACACTGACAAAGCCCCAGCCTGGCCCCGGGGCGAGGACAGCGGGGAGCCCTGCTAAAAACACCTAAAATCACCTTCAGACAGCAGCAGGAGCTTGTTCTGCAGGTGGGGACTCAGGTCCTGCCCCCAGCCCTGCATGTCCATGGGCAAACATCCAGCAGCTCCCATTCTTCTTGGAGCTGGAGCCCTGCATGTCCATGAGCAAACATCCAGCAGCTCCCATCTCTCTTGGAAATGGAGACCTGCATGTCCATGGGCAAATATCCAGCAGCTCCCATTCCTCTTGGAAATGGAGCCCTGCATGTCCATGGGCAAATATCCAGCAGTTCCCATTCCTCTTGGAAATGGAGCCCTGCATGTCCATGGGCAAACAAACATCCAGCAGTTCCCATTTATCCTGGAGCTGAAGCCCTGCATCCCTGGCCATGCCCTCCCAGCCCTGGAGGGGTTTTCCTCTAGGCAGAGATGGTTTTTTATGGATGGTGAGTCTCAATTCCCAAGGAAGGGCCTGCCCTTGCGCAGAGGGATGTGGAAACATCAGCACAACGCATGCTAATTGTTTAAAAATGTGGCTTTTTGGTAAAGGGGAGGAGGAAAAGTTTGCCAAAAAGGGGTTTGGCGGCCAAGGTGCTGCTGTGGAGCTGGAGGTGAGCACTGCCACCAGATGCCCAGGGCTCATGGGACACGTTCAGGACAGGGTGACAGCCCCACAGCCTCTGGCACAGCCAGGGATGGATCCAGCCCAAAGCTGGAGATCCTCAGGGCTGAGGAGGTGGCAGGAGACCCTCAGGTGTACCAGGAGAAGGAGCCACCCCTGCACCCCACAGTGAAGCCCCAGGAGCCCCATCCCAGCCCTGTGCTGCTGCAGGGCTCAGCACAAGCCACCAGCCCTGTCCCACTGCTCCCACTCCCAGCAGCACATCCAGCCCTGGCTCTGGGAATCCTGCATGCCCAGCTGGCAGGATCGGGCCCAAAACCTCTGCAGAGCAACCTAATCCCCCTCCTTTAATTGCTTTCCCCCTCCCACTCGAGATGCAGCTCGATTGTGATCTTAATTAGGGGAGCAAGTACCTAAAAAAGAAAAGGGCAGCAATTAGACTCAAAGCACTGCTACCAGGATTATTTAACTCGACTGGGCTATTCTGAACACTGCCCTCTAATCACAGAGGCTGCAAATAAAAAATATAAATAAATGCCTTTGTCAGGCTTTACAAAGGCAGCTTGGCGCTCTCCAGACAGCAGGCAGGATGTATCATTATTATTACAATTATTCTGCTCCAATGATAAAATAACCATTAGGAAAACTGAACTCATTAGCAGGTTCTGACCCTCTTTCCTCCCCGTGAGCTGGGAGAGATTGATGGGAAGGTTCTGGCCAGGGCCTGCCTTTTAACACAGCCTCTAAAAGGAAAAATAGATCCCACTTGCACGGGAAGGTGGCCTCTTCTCCCACTGACCTTTGGGGAAAAACCCCACCTTTGGGTGTTTGGATTAATTCATGGGGCCAGGGGGTGATTGGGGGGCAGCAGGAGCAGCAGATGTGTCCCCAGGTCAGCAGGAATTTGTTGTTTATTGCTGACATTTCCTGGCTGAGCCCAGGGTGAGGCCAGGCTGAAGGAGCTTCTATTTATACCAGTGGGATGAGAGGCAAAAAAAAATGTGGTGATGGATCTGAGCTCTGCTCCCTTGCCCAGCCCCTGCCCTTGGTGGCACAGCCGCCCTCTCCATAGCTTTGGGATGCTTCAAAGAAAAGAATTTCACATCCCAACACATGGAAAAGCCACTGACACTCCCAGAAAGAGCTTCAGCAAAGCCTGGAGGTGGTGATGGAGCACACTCCTTACCCTCCCAAGGCAGGTGTGACTGCTTTAGAGAGCCCAGCAGAGCTCCACAGCAGGAGAAGTTGAGGTGTGCACACAAAAACCCCACTATAGAACTAATTAAAAAGGAGTCCAAAAAGCCTTAAGTCCCTGTGCTTATCAGCATTGCTGCTCCCAAGATAATCTGCTCACGGATTTTGTGCCAGGGAGATCAGAGTGGAGCAGTAAAAAGACTGCTGGGGATTGTCTGGATTAGCTCTCCCTTACAGAAAGCACAGGTTCAGTAACCTTCAGACTGGGTATTTTTTAATGCACTATAAAAGATAGGTCCCTATTCTTCCATTGCTTTAATTTTCCCTTGCAATGGAGATAATTTTAAAGGTCCTGAAAGGCAGCAAGTAATTCTGCGCTCTTACAGCCCCATATAAAATGTTGGCAAATGACTCCTCAGGAGGAACAGAAATTATCATCTCCTGCCATTTCCAAGCCTGGCTGTTGAAGAACATTTTGGTGGGTGTGCTCCTGCCCCCCCTGGCATCCTGAGCACATCCAGTGGCACACGATGGGGACTTCAGGACTGGCTCCATGAGCCTGGAAAACCTTCAGGGTTCTCCTGGAAAACAGCACCATCAATTCCTGCAGGTGAGGCTGAGCTCCCTCAGCATTCCACCTGGGCACTGATCCACTCAGGATGCTGCTGGGCACTCAGGGATGGATCCCAAAGGTGCTGAGGACATCCAGGTGTCCCCGGTGGCAGCACTGACCTCTGGCATGGAGCTCCAGCCTTGGCATCACTGCGGGATCTGGCGTGCTGGAACAGGGCACGACTGAAATCTGGCATCACCCTCAGCCATCCCAGGAAAGCAGATCCTCTGGGAGGTTTTGGGGCACGTCCCAGGGGCAGCACAGCACACATTGGGGCATGAACATCCCCGTCAGCACCACAGGAATCAAGAGATCACAGTCTCTTGATTCTTGATCACAGTGATCAAGAGATCACACTATGTCAGGGAAGGGATAGTTTGGATATTAGGAAAAACTTTTTCACCAAAAGAATAATAAAGAATAATAAAGAATAATAAAGTACTGGAATGCTCTTCCCAGGGAGGTGGTGGAATCACTATCTCTGGATGTGTTTAAAAAAAGCCTGGACATGGCACTTGGTGCTGTAGTCTAGATGAGGTGTTAGGGCACAGGTTGATCTCAGAGGTCTCTTCCAACCTCATCATCCTGTGATTCTGTGACTCTGATGTTCTGCTGGCAGGGCAGAACATCCCCAAATCTACAAAAAACCCCAGCAGGGAGCAGATCCAGCACACAGGAGGAGACCTTCCCTCCTCAGCTGAACTCCGTGGGATCAGGAGCGAGGAACAAACACAACTTTTCTCTCTTGCAATGCTCCCTGCCTGGCCGTGGGTTTCTCTTAAATTTTCTCTTAAATTTTCTCTTAAAATTTGCAGCAATGAATATTTCTTCATTTTGGAGACACGGAGCCAGCCCCTGGTAAGCTCTGGAGCAGGGAGCTGCTTCTTCATGGGGTTGGTTGATGGATGCTCATCAGCTCCTCTGTCTTCTCCAGGAGGAGTGTTCAGAGGAACACTTATCTGCTCGGAACAGTTCAGAGATGCAATTATGTTTTACAGCACTAAATGGTCCCTGATGTCAGCAGCAATTAGACTTTCAGCAATTTCTGTTTAGAGATGGCCTTCAAATCTCTCCCGCTCTCCTCCTCTAATGAAGTACAGCACTGCAATTAACAACCCCCCAAAATTGCCTTCAGTGTTAAATACAAAGAGGAGAGATCAGGGAACCCCCTGGGAACAAGGGGTGTCTGTCTGTCTCTCCGTCTGTCCTCCTGCACTCTGGAAGTGGGGAAGGTGCAGGGCTGTGGGAGGAGGGACCCTCGTTATCCAGCAGCTGTGGCTCCTTCATTAGCAGAGGTGCCAGAGGCCACAGCCCATATGCTGCTGCCCTGGATGCTGCAGGAGGGATGCCCAGGCAGACCCTGCTCACCCTGCTGTGCTTTCCTCTCCTGGTGTTCCCCCCCAGCACTTTGGGGTGTCCCTGCCCGTGGGAAGAGCAAAGCTCCTTGGAGGACCAGGATGTGCATCCTGCACCTGGATGTCACTGCTGGGATGGCCAGCAGGAAGGTGTGAGAGCTCCCAAATATCCCACAGGAAAGCAGAGAGGAGCTGATGCAGAGTCACTCCTGGGACACCTCAGTGACACTGCCCAGTCCTTGCTCACGTTTCTCAGATTGTGCTCTGCTTGGCAAAGCCGCGCTCTGCTGAAATCTCTGGTGGTTTGTTTGGTTTCCTGAGCGAGAAGAAAACTTCTTTTGGCCTTATCTGGATTGAAAAGACGATTCAAAGCTTATAAATAGCAGTTGCAGCATATGCTAAGGAGCTGTGCTTCAGAAGTAAATACCCTGCTCGTGCCTCGCCGTCTCCTCTGCCTCCCCCTGTCTGGCCACAATCACTGCCAGGTGACTTGCACACCCTGCACCCCTTCAGACCTTCCTCCTTCTTTACATCTTCAAGCAGCCAGTAATTAATATCTCCATGATGGCTTTGCCTGCCTAATTATCTTCTTTGCTCAAAATAAGAGTCTTCCTAAATAACTCGTGTGGCGCTGCAGGCGTCACGAGCCGCCGCGCACCAGGACTGGCCTCTCAGCTGCACTTTGGAGAAGGGCTTTCCATGCTGCTGCAGCTCCAGAGCTCAGAGGATGCTCTTCCACGAATAAAACTGGCCAAGAGGTGGAATGGGATGGGTTGGTGCACACAGGAGCAGGATGGGGCAGCATTTGCAGGGATAGCAGCTCCCGCTGCAGCCCGTGGCTCCCAGGCTCTCTCCTCACCTGGAAACCCAGAGCCAAACACATTTGGAGGAGGGAAGGAATTCCAGTGTGGCCAGAGCCTCTTTCCAAAGCCAAACAGCAGCTCAGGGAATGGGGCATTTCTCCAAGGGCTGGAAACTTGATTGCCTGTGAAAGGAGGACGGCTGCTCCCTGCAGGGCTATCCCCTGGCAGTGCCCCCTCTCAGGGCCTGTGCCTACCTCTGCTCATCCAGGAGTTCCTTTAAAAATCCCCCAGGTACAAATTCCTGCTGGTGCTGTGGAGGGGAAGGTGCAGGCAGTGGAGGGGCAGCAGCATTCGGGTGGAATCGGTGGAGATGGGAGGCGAGAGCAGCTCCTCGCAGGTGGCACATTGCCATCTAGCTGGCATTTGCTGATTTTCCCTGCAAAGCGAGTTTCCCTGGCACTGTGCTGCCCGGCTGGGTGGGGAGCATCCCTGGTGGCTGGGGAGCTGCTGCTGCCACAGGGGAGCCAGCAATGAGGTGACAGCCAGGTGTGAGAGGAGCAGGAGCCAATTCCCCCTCCCAGCCTCCTGCCTGGTCCAACAGCACCAAACCATCTCTCTGCAGCAAATACACATTTCCCTCCTCTCCTGCCTCATTCCTTCCACCTCCTCAGCAGCTCTGCTGGGGACAAACCCAGTGCAGGAGCAGCTCTGCTTTGCCAGGGCAGTGCTGGGTCCCTGTGCCAGGGTCTCCCAAGGGTGCCCACCAGAACCCTGCAAACCCTCACAGCAGCACTGCTGGCAGGGAAGAGCAGGCTCCATGGAATTCCCAGTGATCCCAGAGCCAGCCCAGATGTCCCCACTCATTTTCTGCTGTGCTGGTTCCCTGCCTGCTCCCTGCATTCAACAGGCTGCTGGAGAGGTGTGCAGACCCACAAACCTGAGCCTGCCATGGCTGTCCCCAGGTGTTCTCCCACCTCAGCCAGGTCCCTGCCCATCTCTGGGAGGGTTCCACCTGCTTCCCTCAGCCTGGGGGTTCCCAGATTTCCAACGCCAATTCCCTGCTCCCTGCAGGTGCCACACCTGGTCAGGCCACCCTGCCTGGATGGCAGCAGGCACTGCAGCTCCCACGGGCTCCACAGACACTACAGGCTTTGCTGTGGGGTCTGGAGCACAACTCAGCGCAGGATTAAAGAACAGAGTGCAGCCAGCCAGCCCAGGGACAGGCAGGACCCACCCTGCCCTGCTGGGGTTCTGGAATTCGGGCTGGCATGGCAGCTGAGGTGCTGCTGGAAAAACCCCAGAGCGCCCAGGCTGGAGCAGTAACTCCAGGCAGGAAGGAGCCTGGGGAAAGCCAGACAATTGCTGCATTTCTCCAGGCAGGGGCAGCTCTCCTCCTGCCACCCTGGCACGGGAGGAGGGAAACCCACAGGCAGGTGGGACAAACAGGGGGGAGCCCTTCAATCCTCCTCCTCCTCCTCCTCATGGATCCTGCCACCAAAATCCCTCCCCCTGCACCTCTCCAGGGCTGGAAGCATCTCTGAGGAGTGAGGCAAGATGTGCCTGGCAAAATCTCGATTTATGGGTGCTGCACCCAGCTGTGACACCTCCATCCCCAGAGACCCCCTGAGCCCCCAAGGGCACTGACACCACTGACACCTCAGTGCAGGCACAGACAGGTTCTCCAGGGGAAATTTAGTGCAGGTGACTAATGCAGCATCCCTGAATCACCCTCCAGAGATGTGGGGGAGCTCCACACACTCCCCAGCGTGGCTGATGGCTCCAGTCAGGCTGCAGGATCCCCTCCCTGCTCCCAGCTCTTTTCTGCATTTACAACTCGGCTGCTGAACACGGGGGAGTGCCAGTCCCACCCTGCACACCAATGTCCTCAGGGTGTCTGTGCCACCCCGCGCTGTCCCCAGCGCTGTGCCACCAGCGCTGCCACCTCCCTGCTCTGTTCCTGGCGCCGCTGTGCCTCTGCCAGCCAAAACCCCACCACACCTCTGGCAAAACAGCCTCGGCAGCTTTGCCTGACACCTGTTACGCTGCGGGAAACACTTCCCAACACCAGCCTGGGTGAGAGAAACAGCCGCCGGCCCCGGCACGGAGCCAGGCTGCTTCCAGCACCCAGGATCCAGCATCCAGCACTCAAAATCCAGCACCCAGCACTCAAAATCCAGCATCCAGCATCCAGCACCCAGCACCCAGAATCCAGCACTCAAAATCCAGCATCCAGCATTCAGCATCCAGCACCCAGATTCCAGATCCCAGCACCCAGGATCCAGCTTGCAGCACTCAAAATCCAGCATCCAGCTTGCAGCACTCAAAATCCAGCATCCAGCACCCAGAATCCAGCACCCAGCACCCAGGATCCAGCACTCAAAATCCAGCACCCAGCACCCAGGATCCAGCACTCAAAATCCAGCATCCAGCACCCAGCATTCAGCATCCAGAATCCAGCTTCCAGCACCCAGGATCCAGCTTGCAGCACTCAAAATCCAGCGCCCAGCTTCCAGCACTCAAAATCCAACATCCAGCACTCAGGATCCAGCTTGCACTCAAAATCCAGCACCCAGCACTCAAAATCCAACATCCAGCACTCAGGATCCAGCTTGCACTCAAAATCCAGCACCCAGCATCCACAATCCAACATCCAGCACCCAACACCCAACTTCCAGCACCCAACATCCAGCACTACCCAGGGATAAATACAGAATGCTGAGCCCTGGGCAATTTCCGAGTCACCCCAAGAAAACGCTGCACTCTGGGCCTCCAAGTGCCACACTCCCCGCTGGCCCTGCAGCCCCGGTTTCTCCCGTTCCCACTGTCAAAGACGATGCGATAATTAGAGCAGCTAATGACCCAAAGCCGGTTAAAGTCCCCGTGAAGTGCCCGGCTGGGACAGACGCGGCTTAGCAGAGATGTTCTCCTGCCTGGCAGTGCCAGGGCCGCCGCCCCTCCACGGAGCCGTGACCCCGACACCAGCATGGGCACAGAGAGAGAGTGTGTGCCAGTCTGGGGCTGGCACCCAGCGCCAGCCTCACTGTCACAGAGGGACACGGGGACAGCCGTGCCACCGTGCAGCAGCACAGCCCTTTGGGGTCACACTCTGGGGTGTAAATGGGATAACTGGCAGCGATGCCGAGGCAGGGCTGTGCCATTGTGCCAGGGGAAAGCCACCGGGGCCGTGACATTGTGCCAAGGCGAAGCCACCAGGGCGCTGGGCCCTGCGCGGCTCAGCCTCCCCTTCCCCCAGGACCAGCACGCAGCACCCGCTCCCTTCTCCCTTCTCTTCTCCCGGCTCCAAACTTTGCATCCCCTCGCAGGATCTGTCCCCGAAAGCTGGGCTGGATGGAGCCCTTGGCTTTTCTGTGACACCGAGGGAAATCGGGCGGTCCCGGGGGCCCAGGGCCGGGCAACGCTGCCGTGCAGCTCCGGGCGCCGGCTGGGAAGGACGATTTGGGTGGGGAGGGGTTAACCCTTGCTGCAAACACCTGCATCCGCCACGGCCAGAGCCTTCTGCTCCCAAGGCCCCCCTGGCTCTCGGTGAGGAATGGAGGCGTGACACGGCCGGAGTTTGCCGAGGCACAGCTCCCATTCCCGACGCATCTCCCCGCTGTGGAGCCGGGCCATGCCGGAGCCCACGGCCCGCTCATCGCACCGCCCAATCCAGCCGGGTTAAAAGGCTCCGAGCCCACCCGGAGGGCTGCAGGCACGGAGCCGAGCAGGGACGGAGGCAGAGGAGTGCACACCAAGCACGACAGCAACTGGTGGCTCTTGGGAGACTTCCCTACTTTGGGTTCAGCATCCAGCCTGGCTGCGGCACGGACACTCCCAGGGCCCCCGAGCATCACCCGGGGGCTCCTCAGCGCTGCACTGCGATCCCAGGTTCCCCAGCACGGACAACCAGCCCCAAACACCCACCCACATCCCCAACACCGGGGCGAACTCCCACGGAAACTTAGCAACTCACTGCAATCGTCCGACTCGTAGCCCTCGGGGTCCACCAGCTCCTCGGGCGCTTGGCTCCTGGCCGGCTGCTCGGCGGGCGTCGCTCCGTGCGCTCCGAAGAGCTGGTCCACATCCTCCTCATCCTCACGGGGATGCTCGGAGGGGCTGCCCGAGGTGTGGCTGGGCGCGGGGCGAGGGGCGCCGCTGCTGCTGCGGCCGACGGCGGCGGGGAGCCCGCGGGGGAAGCGGGGGAAGTAATCGGAGATCTGCTTGATGGGCTTGATGGGGCCGGGGCAGACGTCAATGGCCATGTGCTCCTGGATACTTATGGTCATTTTCTCTCCTTTGCGGAGTGTCATGCATGCGGCTGTGGCTGCCGAGCTGCCCCCAGCCCCGGGGAAGCCCGGAGAGGGAAGTTTCAGCCGGGGGCAGATGAGGAGGAGGAGGAGGAGGAGGCTCCGGAGGGTTCCTTAGGTGGTTGTGGCGCCCTGAGCCTCGGTGGCCGCACGCATGCTGCTGCTATCGCTGCTGCTATCGCTGCTGCTATCGCCGCTGTCGCTGCCAGCCCCGGCGCTCGCACGGCCCCTGATCCTGCCAGCGCTGCCGGGGAATAAATGAGCGAGACAGAGAGACGGATAAGAGGCAGGGGGTGGGCTCTCGGGTGATGTCACCAGCTAGCAACAAAGCGGTGCCCAGCAGCGGAGGAATGAGGGCTGTGGCCGGCCTGGCGCCCCGGGCACACACACGGCCCGCGGCGTGGGCAGCCCGCCCTGACCCTGCCCCAGGAGCTGGGGTGATGGGGTGAGGGAGGTGGGCTTGGATTCACCGCCCTGGCAAAGCGGGGCTGGTCCCTGCCAGACCCCTCCTGAGGTCACCGGGCAGGGTTAGGAGCCAGCGTGCTGGTGTGTCATATCTGGGGTGCTGTGGAGAGGGACAGGGACAGCCCACAGGGGACAGGGACAGCCCTCGGGGACCCTGAGAGCCTCTAGGGACAGGGACAGCCCCCAGGGGACAGGGACAGCCCCCGGGGACCCTGAGAGCCTCTAGGGACAGGGACAGCCCCCAGGGGACAGGGACAGCCCACAGGGACGTGACAGCCCCACAGGCAGCGCCAGGGAGATGCTGGGCCAGGGCGATGCTGTGCCAGGGCGATGCTGTGCCACATCCCCAGCCTGGGGCACAGATGCCATCACTGCCCACTCCCTGCAGCCCCCCGGGGCAGGGACAGCCCTGACTGGGATCCCTGCTGTCCCAGCCCACAGCAATGTCCCTTCCGGAGCTCAGCACCGGCTGGATGAGCTTCTGGAGCTGGGGACACACCGCGGATTGAAGCAACACGTGTGCCCTGCTCAGGGTGGCACAGCCCCTGCCAGCTGGTGTGTGGCTGTGCCATGGGGCTGGGACAGCACCACAGGGATGGGATGGGACAGGGCTCAGTGCCACTGTGGCCATGCTCAGCACCCCTCGTGGGCATGGCCAGGGCCCAGCACAGCCAGGACAGGGACAGGCTCCACCACAGGCTCCCTGGAAAATGCTGAGCTGTGCCGTGCTCTGCTTTGCTCAGGGAGTTGTCTCAAACTGCTGGTTTTACTCATTCCCCCCTGCATCCAAATCAATAAATCTGTGGCCTCACAAGCTGCTGGAAGTGGACTTTTCAGCAAGGAATGCCAGAAGGGAAACACTGCGAGAAAATGATGCAAAATCCTGCCCAAGTTACTCACCCTGCACAGGAAAATGTGCCTGAAATATTTCAGAGGAGCAGCCTCAGCTCTGGGGGGGTCTGGTGTGAGCCTGGGACACTTGGCATGCTCTGCTCACCCACCAGGTAACCTGGCACATCCCTTAGCCATGCACACAGAGCTGCAGGCTCCTGGCAGGCAGGTGATTATTAAAAACAAAGCTCTGTTCTCTTCAGAGGATTTCCCCCAAATCCCAACAAAATGACACCCAACCTGTCTGTCTGCAGCAGAGAGTTCAGCTTTCATTCACAATTTGGTAAATGTTAATGCAAGTCTTTGAGTCATAACACACTGACACCAGGCAAACCAACCTCATTCACTCCTCACAGGCAAGTGAATGTTTCTCTCCTGAAGCATCCAAACTTGTCACTGCTCCGCACCCAGACACCAGGCACATCTGAGGGTGATCTAATGACCTGGGAGAGCAGGAGGCAGCTCACTGCCCCTTTGTGTCCCTGCTGTGTTTTCACTTCTCCTTTGTGTCCCTGCTGTGTTTTCACTCCCAGGTGGCTCCTGCCTGTTGCAGGTCTGACAGCACATCCAGCCTCAATTTAACTCCCTTCCCACATCCAAGGACATTAATTCAGAGGGAAATGCCACCCAGAGGCTGAAAACCTCACAGGTGGGCTGATTATGGGTGGGAAGATCACGGCAAGCACAAGGAGGTACCTCTGGGTTTGGGTGTGTTCATCCACACAGGCTCCATCTTCGGGTGCAGCACGCAGGATGTGGTGTGGACTCAGACAGAGCGAAGCAGAAATTGGGCCTGATGCCCAGAAAATAGCAGCAATTTCCTCTGAGAAAGGGCAGATAAATAAATAAATAAAATCAAGTTACATGCGAGAGCCTAATGCCGTTACTGCCATTGCAAAAGCGTCATCGCTTCAAACGCTTCCTCAAAGACCCAAATGGGCAAAGATTGTTTTATAGGGCTGAAAATCAAGGCTCTGGGAATTAAACTGAACCTCTGGACTCTTCTTCCTCCTGTTTTACAGGGCTGAAAATCAAGGCTCTGGGAATTAAGGTGAACCTCTGGACTCTTCTTCCTCCTCCCGCATCCACAGCTGGAATCAGGATCCAGCAGCACCAAATGGGAGATGCTCAGCTCACCCAGAAGAGCAACAAGGGGACAAAAGAAGGCAGAATTGAGCAGAAAAACTCCCTGAAGCAGGGCAGGTGTGGCCCCTGATGGAGACCCCATCACCAGCCCTACAGAATGAGAGAAACCCAAACCAAAACTCACTGCTCACAGCCCAGGTGGGACATTGTGGTCCCTGCCTGATCCCAAGCTTGCAGAAAGCAGCTGGAGCATTTTCTCAGCCTTTAATGAATCCCAAAGCAGCTTGGTGTTGATAAACCACATTTTTCCCTGCCTGAGTGTTCCCTCCTGGGCTGCACAGCCCCACACGCACCCAGGGCTCCCCAAACGTGTCACGCAAAGCAACACAGAAGGAGAAAGGGACAAAAATAGAAAGTTGGGCTGGAAGACAAAAGCAGGGCTGGCAGATACAAAGCCAGTTTCCAGGTAAAGCTCTTAATTCCCACCGTCTGTCTAATGCCCTGGAATGTGACTTGATTTGATCCCTGGCTCTGCTGGGGCTGCTCTGCCCACACCCGTGGCCTCTGCTGCCCTGGGAGGGGGAGTTTGATTTCCCCAGCAGCCCCCCGGGAGGAAAAGAGAGAGTTTGAATGTTAAGATGGCAATTTGAACCCACAGCTCTGCCTGGCAGGAGCAGAGCCACTCTGCCAGGGCATAGGGAGGGAGAGGTGGATATCACAGAGCCCCCCCATCCAAGCAGGGATGGGATGAGGAGAAGAGCAATTTTCTCTGTCAAAACCCATGTTTTCTCCCAAGATACTGAGCCCAGCACCTGCGACATTGTGCTTGGGCTGTGGGATGCAGGAACTGACACTCCAGCTCCAGCCCAGGCTCTGAGAACACCAAGGTTTTACTTAAAATGTTGTCCTGAACAGGGGCACAAGCACAGGTTTAAATACACCCAGAAAATGCCTGTGGCACTCACACTCTCCCTGTGCCACAGCCCAGATTCCTCCTCTGGAAATGGGCAAAGAGAAGGAATATTCCTACAGCCCCCAAAAATGCAGCACGCAGATTAAACACACACCCAAACCCACTGTCTGTCCTCAGGACACACTGCAACCAATTCTCTTGCAAATGCTGAGCACCAAGTTCTGCTGTTCCAGGTTTAAATCCATGAGAGCAGGGGCTGATTCCAGTCTGATCAATTCATTTCCAAATGGAGAGCACAGCAGCAGGCTGGCACACCCCATTGCTTGCCAGGAGTTCACCCACTGATTCTTTATTTATTTATCAACTCAAAACCTCTCTGAGCCCCCTGCTCTGCTGGAGAGAGCACAAAGATGCCAAATCAAAGCCTTCACCACCTCTGGATCTCATCCTTGACCTCAGAGAGGTGGGACAGGGAAGTGACACAGGCAGCACCAGCCTGACTGGAATTTTGCTTTTCCCAACCATTGTTAAGCCTGAAAGTCCCCACAGCTGTAAGGCAGGAGAAGGTGCCAGCAGGCACCAGCAGCTCAATCTGGCTGCAGGGGCAGAGCTGGGGGGTTTAACACTGCCAGGGGATGCCAACACTGCTGCAAGAGACCCCTCCATCCCTCAGCACTGTCCCTGCCTTCAGCTCCCCTGGCTGGAAAATATGAAACATATTTTTTATTTTTTTCCACTGAGCTGCAGCATGGCTGTGTGCATGGGAAGGGGGTTAATTGAAAAGCAACCTGTGCCTGGCTCAGGCTCTGTCTCCTGGCTGATGCTCAGCTCCCCTCCAAGATCCCTGCCCTGGCTGAGCCCATTGTACTCCTTACCTGGTCAAACAGCCTTTGCATTTGCTAAGTAAAGCAATAATAATAATGGTGATAACTGGGAAACTTGGCCAAAATAATCCTAAGGAGCTTATTGCAGGCTGTGCTGATTGAGGCTCCCCATCAGTGCTGATATCCCAGTGCACCCCGGCCCCCACTGCTCCTCTGCTTGGATAATATCTGAAGTTATCTGTGCTCCAACAGGCCCTGCTAACAACCATTATTTGACCAGATTTAACCAGCAATTACTAGCTGTGAGCAAAATCACTGTGGTGGAATACAGCCCACATCCTTTTCTACAACACAGACACAAACAAACCCTTGCACTGAGCCAGGCAAGGGCCAAATGCCAGCAGGGAAGGGCCCTCTCCCCTCAAAATAATGCTTAAGGTTCCCAGGGACTTCTAAAACACTCAACCAGTGGAAAAGGTGGATGGAATCCTCCTGGCCAGCATTTTTCTACCTGCAGAAGGACCTGGAAAGGAGCTGGAAAGGAGGAGGGAGGGAAGCATCAGCTCTCCCTGCATCCTCAGATGGGCCCAGAATAGCTTTTATACTTTTGGTAGGGGCTGATGTTTAACGTTCAGCATATGTTGCCATTTCCATGGGAATCCCAAAATAGTTGGTGTTTTCTTTTGTAATTTCCATGCTCTGAGGGTTTTTTGGAGTCCTGAGGAATGTCTGCCCCTCCTGCTGGGGAGGGGACCTGCCCTGCTCTGCTCCCTGACATCCCCGTGCCAACAGCCAGGCACTGCCAGCCCAGCAGAGGGGACAAACAGCTCTGTAAATCCAGTTCTGTGGAGCAGGGCATAAACCCACCCAGGGTGGGCTGTGCACAGCAGGAGCTGCAGGAAAATCCACCCCAGCAGTGCCCAGGATTGGGGTGACACCCAGTCTTGGGGCACAGCACTGCCAAGGCCTCAGTCCTCAGGGTTTTCTTGGGGATGAACCTTTTTGGGGTTTTTCTCCTCAGATTTCACTGGGCTCAGTCCTCGGGGGGGTTTTCTTGGGGATGAACCTTTTTGGGTTTTTTTCCCTCAGATTTCTCTCCTGATCTGTGTGTCCCTCTGAACTCCAGGGGTTTGCCACCACCAGAGCCACCCTCTCACACGGCCGGCCCTGATTGTTGTGAGACAAACGCAGACCCTTGCAATCAAGGGAGGGGAGACTTCTGTGCAGCATCAACTCCTATTAGACTAATTTTATCTGCTCTCAGAGCCTCCCCAAGCTGGAGTCAACGTCCTCTGAGATTATCCAGCTGACTTGTCTCAGGAGTTCCACCCTGCTTTCACCTCTTCCCGGCTGTCTCCCAGCTGCAGGAGGATGACAGCATCCCTTCCCTGCTCAAGACTTCCCAGGCAGCCAGGAGCAGAGCCTGGTGCTCATTTTGCAGCAGCAGCTGATGCTGTGGTGGCTGGGACACCCATGCTGGCCTGGAGAGCTGAGCTGGGGCTGGGCCCTTCCCACTCCATGAATGTCCAGGAACAGAGTCCCCATCAGCAGCGAGGGCCCGGCCCCGTTGCCATGGAAATGGATAGACTTTCTGCTCACATTTTGGTGGGAAGAGGCATTTCAGGAGTCACAGCAGCTCCCAGAGTGAGCACAGGAGGAGCCAAGTGAGGGCAGAAAGCAGCAGAGCTCCACAGAGGCACTGAGGGGAAACTGCTCCCACCCCACTCTCCAGGGATTCAGAGCTGGATGCAAGCAGAGGGGAAAATGCCACCAATAACCAGGAGCAGAGCGAGCTCCAGGGATTCACAAAATAACATCTTGGGTCTGCAGCATTAAAGAGCAATTTGGCTGCATTAAGAGAGCTTTAGAGCTGCTCCTCTCCCACATCCACGTCAGGCTAATGACATCCTGTCAGAAGCAATCCACACAAAGCCCCCTGTGCAGTACCTGGCACAGCTCTGGGGCAGCTCTGTCCTGCCTGCTGCCCCTCCCAGGGCTGGCAGATGTCCTGTCCATCCCTGGAGCATGAGGCTGAACCATGAGATGTGAGGGAATCGCCCATCCTGGGAGCCAGGGCGTTTTCCTGGCCACATCCACAAATCCCAGCATCGTGCCAACAGGAAAAAAAGAACAGAAATGGAAGACCGAGATGAGGAGCAAAAAGAAGAGCAAAAAGGGGAGCAAAAGGGAAGAAGAAGGAAGAGGAGCAAGAAGGAAGAGGAGCAAGAAGGAAGAGGAGCAAGAAGGAAGAGGAGCAAAAAGGGAGAGGAGCAAGAAGGGAGAGGAGCAAAAAGGGAGAGGAGCAAAAAGGGAGAGGAGCAAAAAGGGAGAGGGGAAAGAAGAGGGGAAAGAAGAAAGAGGAGCAGGAAGGAAGAGGAACAAGAAGAAAGAGGAACAAGAAGGAGAAAAGACCCCACAGATCCACAGTGGGATCAGGCTGCTGGACAGTCAAACAACCCCAAATTTCCTGAACCAGGCAGGGCTGCTCACACAGGCACCACAAAAACAAACTCACAGCAGCACCTGCGGGGCAGCAGGGCAGGAATTGAGGCCACAGCCCAGACAAGCAGATTCCTGCCTGCAGAGCAGCATTCCTGGCAGGGCTGGGCAGCCAGGCCAGCCTGCAGGATGCTCTCAGACCCAGGGGCTGTTCACTGCCTGACCTCATGTCACCCCACTCAGCACAAAGCTCCTCTCCACTGCAGGAGCATTTTCCCGCTATGTGGTGATCCAGGGAAAACAAAACTTTGGAGCAAAGAAAACCAGCTGAAAAAAAACCAGGAGCCAGAAGGAGAGGTGGCATTCCTCAAAACACAAACTTTAACATGATCAGCGTTGAGGGGGGCACCTCCCAGGTCATTTAGCAGCCAGAGGAGTCACTAGATGGCCCTGCTAGCCCTGTTCATCTGATCTCAGCACGGATATGGAGAAACGCTGCCCTGGCTGCTCCGCAGGAGCTGGGAAAGCTGCTCCAGGTCTGCTCCTGCCAGGAAGGGCCTCGAGGAGAGCGTGGCAGCCAGGTGGCACCTTGGCCAGGACAGGTGGCAGGTGAGGGGCCCTTCCTGGTGCCACCAAGCCCTGGGTGCCCTCTGCCCTCCCCGAGAGCGGCCCCACGTGCCAGGGATGCTGGAGGGCTCAGCACAGCGATGCTGACAGTGATGGGTGTAAGAGCCAGGGAACCATCTTAATGAGCCCCGTGCTGCTGGATAATCACGGCATTAGCGTTATTGGATTAGCACATTTGCATAATTTGGGCACGAGCTGCTACCTGCACGGGGACATATGTTTACATTAATTTACATCCCATTTGCATCCCCATCAAGCTGCATCCTCAGCAGCTGACCAGGCACAGGCCATTGGCACCTACACCCATGGGGCATTTCCTGCTGGCAGGGATGACCCCAAACCACTCAGGTGCTGACAAAAAGCAAAATTTTCCCTCCTCAAGGTGTTCCTTGTACAGGTTGGAGCTCATTATACCTCTTATCCATCCCCAGCCTCAGCACTGGGGCAGAGTGACTCCTCTGATGACCTGGGAGGTGCCTCCCTCAATGGCGATCATGTTAAACTTTGTGTTTTGAGGATTGCCACCTCTCCTTCTGGTTCCAATTTGAATCCCATTTGCATAATTTGGGCACGAGCTGCTACCTGCACGGGACATATGCTGACATGAATTTACATCCCATTTGCATCCTGACCAATCACAGGCCATTGGCACCCTCCACCTAGGAGATATTTCCTGCTGTCAGGGACATCCCAAACCACTCAGGTGCCCACAAAAACCAAAATTTTCCCTCCTCGAGGTGTTCCTCACACAGATTGGAGCTCATTATACCTCTTATCCATCCCCAGCCTCAGCACTGGGGTCACCCAGGCTAAATTTGTCCTTCCCCAGCTCCCCCAAGCTCCTGCTGTCTCCCAAATCCCAGGAAAAGGAGCAGGTGAGCATCCCAATCACAGCTGTGAAAAGGGATCCATAAAACACTCCCAGCAGGCTGCAAAGCTCGGAATTTAAGAGGCCAATAAAGGGAGCCCAAAATGAACTCCTTTCTCTGTCTCTTCAAATCATGCGCTCTTTGATTCGATTACTTGATTTTATAGGAAAGGGGGAGGGAGATTCAATTATTTGGTTCTTGATTTCTTAGCACAGAAACACGGAAACCACAGAAATTCTGCAACCACAGAAAGGCAAAAAAAATCCCTTCAAAGCAGCATCACAGCAGTTTGGTGGCAACATCAGGTTTATGGGGCTGTAAGAAATCAGCAGTTTCCCCTCCTGGGCTCCTCAGCAGAACCTGCCCCAACATGAAAGGAGCGCAGGAATAAATATCTGAGCACAAAGTCCTGCAGCCCACCCACAAAATTACAGGGTGAGATTAAAAATTACTGAAAATTAAATTTTTTTTTTTTTCAATTGAAAATTACTGGCTGTGCGCCCCTGAGTGCTTCCCTAGGGCAGAGCTGCTCAGGGAGTCACCAAATCCTTCCAAAACCCCAGGAATTATGATTTGGGAGAGAGCAGGAGCTGCACATTCACTCCCAGGCATCTCCAGCCCCCCAAAAATCACTGCTGGCTCCTTCCAAAGGCTGCCATAAAAACTGACAGCAGGGCCAGCCCTGGGCTGTCCAAACCATTTCCATCCAGGCTCGGGGTAACCACAAATCTGCAAATCACAGGGGTTTATCTCTGAGTGCTGGCCTGCAAGATGTGAAGAGCTAAAAACCCCAAAGTGCCTTTGGGATTAAACCTACCTGAAGCCATCAGGAGAGGGATTCCTGCTGGGAAGGTTTTCCTGGGATGCTGTGAGCCCTCTGTCCCCTTTCCTGGTGCTGCCACAGCAATGAAAGCTCAAATGGTGTTTGCAGGGGTCTGCTCACCCAAACCAAGCCACAGCTGCTGCTTCCCCTCCTGGAGAGACTGGAAAGAAAAGGAGAATTAGGATCTGCTCACCTGGGTGAATCCAAGCCTGGGGGATTGGGTTCAGAGCCCAGCTCTGTTCTGAGGAAGGTGAGGAAGGCACCTGTGGGGTGGCTGTGCTGTCCCATGAAGCAAAACCCCATTTTTTTGTTCCCCTTGGGATCCATTCTGCAGCTGCAGTTTGCCTGGAGCTCTGGGCTTTGTGGTTTAAAAACCTTAATCCTAACTGGAACCCTAACCCTAACCCTGGGCAGGTAAATCAGCCTAGGGTTAGGGATGGTCCCAAGGAAAAAGTTGTGGAGGAAGGCATGTTGTGGCAGCTTTTTGTTCCCCTTGGGATCCCATTGGCACCTGCAGTGTGCCTGGAGCTCTGGGCTTTGTGGTTTTCCAAACCCCAACCCTAGATCTAACCCTAACCCCTAAACCCAGCCTAGGGCTCAGGCTGTTTCCAAGGAAAAAGCCATGGAGAATTCTATGTTAGCTCAAAATCCATCAGGACTGAGACTAAATGCAGCAAAAATCAGACTCCTGCAGGCTTCCCCCTGCACAGAGGTAATGCCCCAGGCTGCATCTGATTTCTCCTCCCACCTTCCTTTCCCTATCTTCGAGGAACAGATGCACCCATCCACAACCAAGCAGGAGAAAGTGGGAATTTTCCTTCCCCACTGCAGCGCAGCTGGCAAAGCACAGGAGGGAAAATGATGTTTTGCACGAACACAGAAATTATCTGCACTGATCTTATTAAGCCTTGAATGGGGAAGCGACAGGAAAAGAAAGGAGGGAGAAGTGAAAGGCATTGTTTGGGTGCAGCATCATTATTGTTTATCCTCTCCAAGCACTCCATCACCCTAATCCCAGCATCTCCCACGGTGACAGGTCAGGAGCAGGGGTCTGTGACACAGCACGATGCAAACCTGGCAAGGCAGCACCTCGGGGAAAGCCTCACCTGCAATCCCCAGGCAGCTCCCAAACGTTATCAGCGTTGAAAATACCCATGTGGCACCAATTAGCACTGGGATAGGCAGGGGTGAGGGAGAAACAAAGGCTCAGGAACTCCCCAACCCAAACCCTCACAGGGATATTCTTATTTATCACATTAATAAATCCCATGCCAAGATGCCCGGGACACAAGAGCCAATTGCTCGTGCTACAGGCAGCACAGCAACTCTGGAAGTACAGAAAAACAATCCCGAGGTGGAGATTCAAACAGAACACAGCTCACCTGCTATTATCCAAACCTGGGGAATTTGGCAAAATTCCTCCTCAGCACTTACCACATCAGGGCTGCTCAGCGATGCTGATTAACCAGGTCCCTCCCAGACACTGCCTGGAAGATTTACATCCCTCATTTCCATCTCTCAGCTTGTTTTTCTTCCCTCCAAGGCACCGTTTGAAGGGCCACGGTGTGATTGCTTGGAGGGGTTGGATTTGGCACGGGTGCCTTTTGGAGATGAAGGGCTGTCTGTCCTGTCAGCAGCTCCAGGGCTGCTCCTCCTGCCCCTGCTCAGCTGGTCACTGAGCTTCTCTTGGGCTCCTGGGCTTGGTTTCACCAGCTGGGAGATAAAGAATGCTGGAATCAGCTGCTCTGGGTGACCCAGCTGCTGTCCCAGGGGCTGGGAGTGGATCAGGCTGGGGATTCTTTTGGGGATGAGTCTCTGGAATACCCAGCAGGGTTTTCAGGACCAGTCTCAGAGCTGGTGTGATCTCCCCAAATCCAGCCCCAAAACCAGAGAGCAAGGGCAGCTCCCACACCCCTGTTCTGCTCAGAGCAGAAGTTTGCTGGAACAGAAGTTTGTGTAATTGCAAATAGCTAAAAGCAGGCACGGTGCTGTGGGGATTTGTCAGCTCTGGAATCACAGGTCAGTCACACTCAGGGCAGGAGGTGTCTGTGCCAGCAGCCCTCTCCTGATAAGGCTCTGATTAGCAGCAAGTCACCAGGCTTGCTGCTAATTAAAATGAATATTGTATGTGTTGTGTTAGAAAGTAATGCTGTATTAATTCTCTTAAGTAGTGTGTTAAATATAGTTTTAGGTTATAACAAAACATTAAAATAGAAGCTGTGCTATGTAGGATACTTTTTTATCTAAAGACAGGACTCACACTGAGATAGCAGCCAAGGGACACCTGAATCCTTCAGAGAAAAAGAATTAATGCCCCATTATCAGGAGAAATGAACTTCTTCCCACCTTGCTCAGGCTTGAAAACACCATTAGGATCCAGAGGAAGAAGTTGACACTGCCCAGACAGAATCCTGTGTTTGAATGGAATTTATGCATCATGTATGAGCTGTATGAATATGCAACAGGCTGTTGTTTTTAAGGGTTAATCCCCTGTTAACGTGGGTCCTTTTTCAGGCTTATTTTGCCCAGAAAAGGTACCTGGACCCTCAGTAACTCTTTGTTTCTATTGTCTCACTTTGTCCTTATCCAAACTGTCCACATTATTATTACTCTAATTGCATTACTATTTTTACAACCATTCCAATACTATTAAACTTTAAAAATTTTAAAAACAAATTGGTATTTTTCACACCCCAACCACACCAGCTGCTCACCCAATCGCTCTGGCCACAGACGGCTCTGACAGGGGAAGCACTACCCTCCCTCCCCTCCCAAAATAAAATATAATAACTAACCAGGGGAGCTTGGCAGTGCCCAGGCAGCGTCTGTGGCTCTCAGAGATCCCACAGCTGCCTCTCCCATCTGTTGTCATGGCAAGCAGGGAGGGGAAGCAGCAGCCCCGGAGCTGCTCAGTCCTTGACACGCTCCATCCTTGGCCTGATGGCAGCTCCCCAGCACAACAATCCCAACTGCAATTACTGAGGAGCTTTTAGAGCAGGGCAAAGCAAAGGGAAAACAGATTAAAAAGCTGTTTGAAACCTTGAGGCTGAATGCTGAGGGAACAGGAGAGCCAGGGCTGTGTGAGCTCAGCACACAATGGGGAGACACAGAGGCGCTTCTTGGTGGCCCTGCTTGTCACAGAGGCTGTGGGGACAATTGCTGCTGCTTTGGGTCTTGGTTGCAGAGTGGAAAACCTCCATGGAGGGGCTGAGGAGCTGATCTGTGCCCCTGCCAGCACCAGCACCAGGCACAGAGGAGGGGACAAGACAAAAGGTGACTTTCAAGTGCAGGATTCAATTAAAGTCCAGCCACACCAATCCCATTTCCACTGGCTGGGTTATTGTCTTACCTTGCTGGAGGATTTCGAGAGTATCTACAAAAAAACCTTTTTTTTACTGTTTCAGGAATGGCAAGGAGCTGTTACTGAGCAAAAGCTTTATTGTTTCCAGTAGTAAAACACCACATAAAAGTTGTGAGGGATGGAGGTGAGAACAAGAAAATCATAAACACAAATGACCAGAGCAGACTGAAAACATTCACTGAGCTCTTCTTGCCCACATTGAGCTGGCTCAAAAGGCAGGTACAGGTTCAGGATAATATTCCAACAAAAGCCACAAAACACAACCAAGACAATCACCACAAAGGGAAAAGTGGTCTGCAAAACAAAATAGTGCCCAGAGCTGCAGATGTTGCTCTATCACATTCAGCTGTGCCTGGATCACATTGTCCAGGACCAGATCCGTCCCTCAATGCAAGAGGAGTCTTTCCACAGCTGGTTGAACAGTTCTGGTTCAAACCCAGGTGGAATTACCCCGTGGAGTTAAAATACACAGGTAAGAAAGAAAATATAAATAAAGTTTAAATAAGAAAGCAAAGTTTCCAGTCTCGCTAGCACCAGAGCAATGTCAAATTTATCTCTCAGAGTGTTCTATAAAAGCTGGCCTCAGTTAAAAACCAAGCTGATGCCTCTCAGTGGCACAGCAAGGACTCCCAGGCTCCTGAGCAGAGCTGGGATCCCGTGGGGTGGGAAATGAGGGTGGGAATGGGGACACCAGGGACCTGCCTGCACTGCCCTGGAGAGAAGCACAAGGGACACAAGGACAGCTAGGAATGACACTCAAGATTTCAAAAGCTCTTTCCAACTCAGTGTGGAGCTGAGCAGGTTTAAAGAAAACAGAGTCAGTTCCTAAAAAGTCTTTTCCCTTCTCCTTCTGCTGTGGAATTAACTTTGCCTGGCAGGCCAGGCTGGCTGAGGCACTGCACTAATGAGCAAGACAAGAATCACTTGGATTGTCAAAAGCTTCAAGGCACAACAGAACTCTCTTTGGTGCCTACACACCCTGGAAACTGAAGACCCTACAGCCCTGAAACCACACCAGTATTTCAGCTGGAGCTCCTTTTTCACATACAGCTGATGGTTTTGGCATCTCCCATTGCACAGATGCAGTTAATGGCCAGGTTAACAACAGACCATGCCATAAAACATCCCTCAGAGGAGAACAACCTCACCCCTTGCTCTCTCCAGCACTGACGGTGTGCCCCTCACACTCAGTGATTTCTTTTTCTGCCATCTCAGGGAGCCCAAAGGCTTTGTTCCCATTTGCAAAAGGGCAGGAGCAGATCCCAGAGGGAGGGCTGGGAGCATTTCACCAGCAAGCTGCCACGGCACTGACCTGGGGAGCAGTGAGGGAACGGCCTCTGTTGGGCCAGGCTCATCTGGAAAGCAAGCCAGGGATTGATTTCCCATCTCCTGCCAGAGTGTTCCAGCACCCAATCTCATTTATCTTCATCCTGCAGCCGTTTGTAAGAACACACACTACATGCACACAGAGTGCCCAGAGCAAAGGGAAGCAGAACAAAAGAGAAATAACCAGGGGAAAGGCTGACATTACTGGGCACAAATTGCCTTTAACTCTGTGATTTCAGAGGGAACTTTTTGGAATCCTTTGTTTCTTCATAATAGACAGGTCAGCTCCAAAGCATTTAATAAAATCCACAGACTCCCAGTGTGGGTTTTGTTCAGGCCTTCAAAGATCTAATAGCTCCAGAGACGTGAGGTAATTTGATTTTTCTCATCTGTCAGGCCTCAGAGGGAAATTGTCCATTCTGGAGGATAAGCAGGACCAGGGCACGCAGTTTTCAAGAGCCTGACTCATGATGACACCACCAGAGCCAGCCAGATGCTCCAGACTTCCAGGAAAAAAGGCAAAAGAAGGTGGGTGCACGTGGGAGGGGAATCTGCAGAGCTTTACAGGATAAAGTCATTAGAAAGCTTTTATCCCATTTGGGCAGCTGGGCTGGGGTTTGGGGGTGTGCTGCAGCAAACACATCTGCCCTGACCCCCACCCTCCCACGAGCACAAGGGGAGTGAAAAATTCACTCCAAGGGGAGTGAAAAACCCCATCAGCTGGCACCCATCAGTCCAGCAAATTCCTTGGAGTGTTCCTTTACCCTGAGCAGAGAGGAAGGGAGGGAACAGGAGATTCACCTGTTCCTGCTGCCCCCTCCAAACTCGCTCCAAACAGAACAAAACAACAACAAACACAAGGATGGGAGCAAATCCCAGCCCCAGGCCCTCTGCTGCCATCACAGCATCACCACTGGCAGCAGCTCCTGTCTGGGGTGGGATCTCAGGAATGGCAGTGCTGGATCCAGGACAAAGCAGCTCCATCTTCACCCCCTTCAGAATCAGAGCTGTGTTCTGGTGTGGGCTCCTCGTTTGCCTTCAAAAAACAAAATAAAATAAAGAATAAAAGTTTTTGTTTGGAAAGCGGCGAAGGGGAGAGGCTCCACAGAGTTGCTTCACGTTGCTTTTGTGTGCTCAGTGCCATTTTGAGAGCTCCCTAAAAATAATAAAGAGAACATCTATGCATCATTAGTCCAGCAGTCAGAGCCCATTAGACTCGATTAAAGGAAGAAAAGCCAGGGGAGGGAAATGTGGAGAGGAGGAGAAATGAGGAGTTGTGCTGCTAGGACTGGTCCATGAGACATTCCTGCTCAGCCACAACTGGGGATGGGCACAGCCCTGCTCTGCTCCAGATCTGGGCTTGGGAAAAATGCATGCAGTTTATGATTGGCTTTTCACAAATATTGAAATGAATATTATATGTGTTGTGTTAGAAAGTGATGCTGTATTAATTCTCTTAAGTAGTGTGTTGCATATAGTTTTAGGTTATAAAAACTGTTAAAATAGAGATGATGCTATGTAGGATACTTTTTTTAAAGAAAGGACTGGCAGTGAGATAGCAGCCACAGGACACCTGAATCTTTCAGAGAAAGAGAATTGATTGCCCCATTATCAGAAGAAATGAACTTCTTCCTGCCTCAAAGGTGCTGTTGGGATCCAGAGGAAGAAGCTGACACTGACCAGACAAAATCCTGTGTTTGAATGGAATTTATGCATCATGTCTGAGCTGTATGAATATGCAACAGGCTGTTGTATTTAAGGGTTAATCCTCTGTTAACGTGGATCCTTTTTTGGGCTTATTTTACACAGAAAAGGTACCCAGACATCTGTAACTCTTTGTTTCTAGTGTCTCATATCGTCCTAATTCAAATTGTCTAAATTATTGTTACTCTAACTGTATTACTATTTTTATAACCATTTTATTACTATTAAACTTTCAAAATTTAAAAAAAAAAAGTGATTGGCGTTTTTCACAGGGCTCCTCTTGCTTGAACAGCCCTGAGCTGATCCCTTCAGTGCCCTGGCCAAGCTCAGGCTCTGCTGGGACACACTGCTGCTCCTCTTGGAGAAAGGACAGGGGAACCACAGCAATCACAGCATCCAATGTCAATTGTTCAAGGCACCAGGAGTCCCAAAGCAAATTCCTGCCAGCAGCTGCTGCCTGACATCCCTGCTAAAAGATAACCACAGAACCTCTCCTGTGTTTACAAAGACTCCAAAAAATCCACTTTTCACTTCTGTCTTGCTGACTTCCCCTGCTCTCCCCTTCCTGCTTTGTTTGCCAAGCTGCCATCAGCTCCTGCCCCCGGTGCTTTGTGCAAAATGCTGAATGGGAAGTTGGAGTGAATGCATTGCAGAGGGCAGAGGATGAGCCTCAGGAGGTGGGGACAGGAGCCCAGACAGGCTGTTTGATCACAGACCTCTGCAGTGGGAAGGAAGGCACAAAAATAGGAGTTTCATCCTCAACAGCAGGCTTGTTTCCTGATAGATTGAGTGAAAGAGCTGAGAGAATGAATCTTTGTCATCCCTCTATTTTGAAGGAAGAAGCCTTCAATTTAAAACTCCATAAAGAATTACAGGAGTAGTGAAAGTAATTTATTTTTTAGTTACTTGAGCCTTTATTCGCTTAACTCCAAGGCGGGCTTGAAAGAGCTGGAAATGTTTTGCTTCTTCCACTCGAGGATGAAAATATTTTAATTCCCTCAAACATGGAAAGGGGGCACAGGCTTCTCCTGAGGTTCATATTTACAAATGCATTGTATCTGGAATGCAAACCTTGAATCATTTCCTAATGCTGCCACTACCCAGAGCTATGTTTTATTTATAAGTACAGCAGGACCACTCGGTGCTCTGAGCATCTGAGGAGGCAGAGACAGCTCAAAGCTCCTCAGCCATGAAGGCACAATTCAATTTTTTTTCACTTTGGGGGAAGACAGACAACTTATCCTCCGCCTTGGCAGCAGGAAAACTCAATCCCAGTGAGCTCTGAGCAAAAGGGGATAAAGAGGAGGAAAAATGTGATGAGGCAGCCAATGAAGGGAGCAGGGGCTTGGATGGGTGTGGGTGAGGGTCTTTCCTTCATATCCGATCCCTCTGTCCTTCCCAAACTGTACCCTAAAGCAGGGATTTCCCACCTCTTCCAGCCTGCTGCAAAACCAGCCCTGGAAATCCACACAAACAAGGAACAAGCCTGAAAACATCTCAGCAACTTTCTCACCAAGCGCAGGAAAACAAAAGTCAACTCCCCAAAGACTGCCACGAAGCAAGTAATTAAAGAAATTACTACCTCATTTGGAGCCTAATTACTGTTAGGACATTTTATTTTTTTTTTCCTTCCTACATGGAATGGAGTAGTCAGACCCACTGAAGCAAAATGCCACCTCCTCATGGTCCCTGAGGGAGCAAAGCAGACATCTGAGAAGAAGAATGGAAGTGAAAATAGAAGTTAATGCTTTAACTTCAAAGATGCCCAGAGAATTTCCTGCCACAACAATAATGCTGGATGGCTCTGCCTGGCTCGTGTATTAAAAGCTTGAATATTTATGAGCAAAAAGTGGATGCCTAGCCCAGCCAGGGAGCCCACAGAGAGACAGCACCTCATTTCTAAATCCAGTCAATTCCTGAAAGACAAGGCATAAATCTGCCCAAATTAAGAGAGCTGGGAGCAGCACTCCCTGTCCATCTCCCTCAGCCTCTCCCACCATAAAGGAGATGCAGGAGGAGGGCTCAGGCTGGAGCTGGTGACATCTGGGGATCTTTGCAGCAGGTCCCACCCCATTCCTGCACACCAGAACATTTCTGACCCGCAGCAGGCAGTGCCAGCCTTGTCTCAGCTCCGTTCAACGTGCCTCTGCTCAAGTGCCAGCTGCTGCACCACTCTTTAAGTATTAATGATTTAGACAACACAACTGGCAAGCAGGCAGAGATGGGGAGGCTGTGATTTGCACTCACTCATTAGAGCTTCTCTCCTGGCTGCCTCTCAGAGCTGGTTCCAGCAGGAATCAGAGCTTCTGCAGCCCCACAGCCCGTGCCAGGCTGGTTCCCCACTCCCCAGCAGCCAGCAGGATTCACCATTTCTGGGGCAGATTCCTCAGAGGATGCTGAGAACCCCATCAGCTGGCACCCATCAGTGCAGAACCTGCTGCTGATCTGAGGGGAGATGACTTTGGTTTCATTTACCCCCTGCAGCAGGCCCAAGCTCGGATTTCTTATCTCCATTAAAAGCTCTCCCTGGGCTAATGAAAACCACTGTAAGGTACTGATTGTTTTTGTTTCACTCTGTTTAATATTCCCCTTCCTTAATAAAAACATCATAATCAACACAAGTGAGGATTTTGCTCTTTTTTTAAGGCATCTCTCAGCATCAGCTGTGCAGCCAGAACAAGGTGAGTCACCTGCCCTAGCTGGGAGCAAGAGGGGAAAAGAAGACTGTTCTTCTTCCATATGTGCAAATTTAATTTTCTTTAGGATAAAACCTTCTTCAGGACAATGAGTGTGTGACCTTCCTCTTGAAAGCTATCAGGTTAGAGCAGGCACTCCAGGAGCTGCAGCTTCAGAAGCAGAAGGAGCAGCAGCCCCTCAGAAAATGGGGCTTTTGAAAGGCTTTGAGAGCAGGTGGTAAAAAAAAATTTAAAAAAATAATAATAAAACTGGCAGCCTCTCAACTCACCACTCTTCTGAAACTTTGGCTCATGGGCTGAGGTTGCCTCAATCCCAATGCAGTTCTGACAATGAGTCATTTTATGACAAACCCCAGGCTTCATTACCAGCCCCAGCAAAGCCCAGGCGGAGCTGGAGCAGCGCGCTGGAAACCTCCAACCTCTCCTTAAGAGCTCCTTGTCCTCCCCTGGCCAAAATCCTGCTGCTGGCTTGGCATTCGGGCTGGAAGAGCCCAGGACAGTGAGAGCAGCTGCTTTTGCAGCACCTGTCCCCAGCTCCTGCTCTGGAGGTGGCCTGGGATCTCAGGATGCTCTGCCAAGTCGCACTCGAGAGCGGAGTTAGAGCAGAGGTGAGAAAAGAAGTGCAAAGAAAGAACAACACCTGAGGTGATAATATGGAGCAAAAATTGCTCCTGACAGGGTGTTGTAAAGGTGCAGAAAATCAGCTTTTAACAGCCCCATCCTGCAGCTGAGGATCAGCAGCTGAAATGAGGAAGGATCTTTGCCCCTTGCTCTGCTCTTGGGGCAGGGAAGAGCTCAGGGAATGTCCAAAAGGCAGGGAGAGGCTGGGACCCCTGAAATCCAGCACTCTTTAAAGATATCAACAGCAAGAGCAGCCTCTGTTTGTTGGCAAAGAGAGACACCCAAAGTGCTGATTTCCTGCCTCCCTGCCTGGATTTAGGGGTACAGAGCCCCTGTACCTGGGCTCTGAACAAAGCAGCCCCTTCTGCAGGAACACTGAGAAATAAATGACCCCAGACATAAAGATCTTCACAGAAAATCCCTAGGCAGCCAACCTGGCTTAACCTTTTCCCTAGCAGGATCCTCTCTGAATCTCAGGGCCAGCTTTAACTGGGCTCAGGAGATTGCTGCAGTTTTCCTTTTTTAAATATCAGCCCATGCTGCCTGTCACTCCAGCTCTCCCCCATCTTCACAGGGAGATCCCTCTGGAAAGATGTGACCCCTTGTGCCAAGCTTTGCATATGGAGTTTTTAGCAGGAAAATGTTTTTTTTTTTTTTCTTTTTTTTAAGGCTCTGAAATAGAGTTTGCACTGTCATGGCCAGGCAGCAGCAGAGAAGCTACAGAACACTGAGTACAAACACATTGTCCAGGAGTGGATCCATCCATCCATCAGAGGCAGCACCCAAAGGGTCACCTGCTGTCCACCAACACCCATTCCAGCCCCAAGGACAACCTGCAGCTCCTCTGGAATCCACCCTCTCTAATCCTGCACAACAGGAGCTTAAAATAAACCCCCCTGCCAGGCCAGGGCAGGCTCTAATCCACGGGGAGGAAGGACAGAGCAGAAGAATCACTTGTCTGGTTTGTCTGGTGAAAAACTAAAGGAAAACAGTGCCTGGGAGCTGGGGAGGGAGGGAAGAGCAGAGGAACAATTTTGTGCTGCCTGTTTCCAGCAGGAAGAGCGGGGAGGGAGGGGGACCACGGCTCCCTGGTGCACTGAAGGATGAACCTGCTCTCTATAATCCAATTTATGCCTCAACATGGCCAGCACCAAGCAGGCTCAGGAAGAACAGCAGAGGCAGTTCAGAGGGCAGGGATGCTGAGGAGGGAGCGGGGCTGCATGATAACTTGAGGGGTTAGTGACTAAATTAGTGGGAACTGCAGAGAGAACACATTTGCATCTCTTTCAGCTGCTTCAGGTGTGATAGCAGCCTCTGCTTTCCCAGTCACTTAATTGTTCTGAGGGTTTTGAGGGGGAAAAAGTGTCTTTCTTCTGCACTGCAGAGTTCTGGGAAGAGCCATGCTTGGCTTCAACAGCAACCTCACTCCAGGAAAAAAATGTTCCTCGTTCTCATAAAGCTGCTGGGCTTTGCTTTGCTTCAGGAGAAGCTCAATCTGTTCTGCTGGCTCTGCAGGACACAGAGCAGCTCTGCAGGGCCACAGCCCCAGGCTCTGAGTGCTGCTGGCCGTGGGTGTAGGCAGCTCCCACCCCAGACCATTACTCATGTTGCAGAAAAGGTTTTGCATTCAGGGGAGAAGGTGTGACACCGTGACAGCATCTGCTAATACAAAGAAAAAGAAGCAGAGTGGCACAATGCCAGTGCCCCTGTGAAAATACATTCTCCCTGGTGTCTGCTGTGAGATGTGACCAGGAATAGAGCAAAGCAGGCTCCCACTTAGAAATAAAGAAGAGAAAGCTTTATTAACTTAAAACTATATGTAAAAATATAGTTAGAAAGAAAGAAAGAATAGAATTTTCATACAGAAAGAATGAAAACCTTCCAAAAACATTTCCTTCTCCCCCCACCAAATTTCCAATACATCCACCCCTCAGATCACCAACTCTCAGTCCATCACCACCTTTCAGATAATCAATTCTCAGTTGTTCAAGGGGTGAGGAGCCACTCTTGTGCCACAGAAACACAGTTGAGACCTCTTGACCACAGCATCCTAAAAACTCACTTCCTCTCAAACCATGACACAGAGAAAAGTGATCCCGGGGCCACAGCTTTTTGTGCCTCTGGCAATTCAAACTGTCCCGATTATTATTACTCTAATTGTACTACTATTTTTACAACTATTTTATTACTATGAGACTTTCAAAATTTTGTGATTGGCGTTTTTCACACCCAAACACCAGCTGGTCACCCATCCGCTCTGGCCACAGACGGCTCTGGCAGGGGAAGCACTGCCCTGCCCTCCCCTCCCAAAATAAAAGTGTAAAAGCACACAAAGCCTTTGGGAAAGCACACAAAGCCTCTGGGAAAGCTGTGCTTTCAGGGGGTTCAGCCCCAAGGAGCAGGGATGAGCACAGGGAGGGGGTGCAGCTTACCAGAGGTGCCGGTGTCGCTGTGGCGCCTGCCCGAGGGTTGGTCACTCTCCGTGGGGCTGAGCTCGGCCCCCTGCTCACTGCCCAGGCTGCTGTGGCTGCCCCACTGCTGGGGACACTGCGGGGGCTCCAGGGCTCTGCTCCTGGCCGGGCTGGGTCCCCTGGTGGGGGCTGCAGGGACAGGACAGGGATGTGGTGAGGGCATCGAAGGAGGTGGCGTTATATTTACGGGAACGAATGATGAGTCTGGCTCCCTGTTCTCAGAGGGTTGATTTATTATTTTATTACACTGTATTATATTAAAGAATGCTAAACTAAACTGTATTAAAGAATACAGAAAGGATACTTACAGAAGGCTAATATAATGATAATATGAAATAATTAATTAATAAATAAGATAATAATGAAAACTCATGACTCTCTCCAGAGTCCTAACACAGCTTGGCCCCTAATTGGCCATTGAGTGAAAACAACTCACAGCAGAATCCAATGAAACAATCACCTGTGGGTAAACAATCTGCAAACACGTCCCAAAGGAGCAGAACACAGGAGAAGCAAATCAAGACAATTATTGTTTTCCTTTTTCTCTGAGGCTTCTCAGCTTCCCAGGAGAAAAATACTGAGCAAAGGGATTTTTCCAGAGAATGTGAATGCAGAATTTTCCAGACAATATGAATTCAGAGTCCACAGAATGTGGACACTGAGCTGGGTCCTACAGGAGCTGGAACATCCCAGCTCCAGCCAGGAGCCCTCAGGAGCAGGGTCAGCCCCAGTTCTTGTGCTCTGCTCCCATGAAACACCAGTGATCCCAATGAAGCCAGGAGCGAGGAGCTGGCCAGGGAGGTGGTGCCAGGAGCTGTCACATTCACATTCTCTGAAAAATCCCTTGGCCCAGGATTTTTCTCCTGGGAAGCTGAGCAGCCTTGGAGAAAAAGCAAAAGAGTAATTGTCTGATTTGCTTCTCCTGTGTTTTGCTCATGTGGAATGTGTTTGGAGTTTGTTTACCCACAGGTGATTGCTTCACTGGATTCTGCTGTGAATTATTTTCACTCATTGGCCAATCAGTGCCAAGCTGTGTCAGGACTTTGGAAGGAGTCACGATTTTTCATTATTATCTTTTTAGCCTTCTGTAAGTATGCTTTCTGTATTCTTTTGTATAGTTTAGTTTAGCATTCTTTAATATAATATAGTATAATAAAATAATGAATTAGCCTTCTGAGAGCATGGAGTCAGGTTCATCATTCCTCCCTGCCACGAGGGCACCCCACAAATACAATGAGGAGCAGCTCCCAGCTCCTGGAATGCTGCAGGCCATGGAAGGAACCAGGGAGAAATCCCAGGGAGAAAGGCTCAGACCCTCACCCAGCACAGCCAAGAGCCAAACACTGAATCACTTCACACCTCCCACCCTCCAGCCACGGGGAAGTGCAGATCCTCACCCATTCCTGCCTGGAGCTTTCTCCCTTGGGAGCCTTTTGATCCCACGGGGACGGGTTTGTCATCCAGGCTGGAGGAACTGAGCTCCGAGTCGCTCTCGCTGTCACTGGAAACCCCTGCAGGAGAGGACACAGACGTTCATTCACAACATTCACAACACTCCCCAAAGAGCTGCCAGATGGATCCAAAGGAAACAGGAACAAACTCTGACTCCCTGCTCACGTTCTCCCTCCCCAAAGCAGACCCTTCCTGCTGCTCCTCCCCAGCATGAGGTGGTTGTACTCCTTGCAGATGATTTAGAACTCTAGAAGGTGCAGACACCACCAGTGCTTCTCTCCTAAAGCTGACTGGGACCAGGGGGTGTGGGGTTAGTGGGGTTCCCAGGATGAGGTGAGAGATGAGAATTTGGCTCCATGTTATCAGAAGGCTGATATGATATGATATGATATATTGTATTATATATTACATTATTAATATAATATAATATAATATAATATAATATAATATAATATAATATAATATAATATAATATAATATAATATAATATAATATGTACTAAAACTACACTAAAGAAAGAGAAAGAACACACCAGAAGGCTTTAACAAGAATGAATAATAAAAACCTGAGATTCCTCAGAGCCTCAACACAGCTGGACCACGATTGGCCATTAAATTAAAACAATTCACATGGAACCAATCAAACATCCACTTGTTGGCAAAAAATATCCAAGCCACACTTCCAAAGCAGCAAACACAGGAGCAGCAATCAGATAATTATTGTTTTCATTCTTCTCTGAGGCTTCTCAGCTTCCCAGGAGAAAATCCTGGACAAAGAGGATTTTTCAGAAAATATCACGGTGACATTGGGGTGCTCCTGTGCCACTCTTTGCTGCTCCAGGCTCTGCTCTCCCTTTCTTTCCCCTCTGTTTTTCTTCCCCTGAATCCTGGCTCTCTTCCTGCTGCTTTCCACTCCCCATATTTTCCAAAAGAGCTGGAGGAGCCTCATTTTGCCAGACACAGCTTCCCAAACTGGCAGGTTCTTCCCACTTTTCCATGCAATTATGCAAACACCTCTCCTGCTTACACTGGTGTAAAAGATAACTTGACTGCCAGCTGCTCTGGGTAAAATTAAAATAATGTTTTTTCCCAATTCCTGGATTTTTGTGGTGGTTTGATCTCAGAAGAGAAATGGTGGGGCTGAGGAGGAAAGTAATGGGAAAAAAAAAATCTGTTTTTTGTTTGAGGGATTGCACTTCTCCATTTGAGCAGGCAGATACCAGCTCTCCTGGAAGCCACTTCAAACAGCAGGTCACAACTCCTGAAGAAAAGTACAAAATCGGCCCATGAGGGATGTAAAGCGGGTAACACCGCAACCTGCAGCCTCTCCTGAGGGAAAAGGAAGCCCCAGGGATGTTTTTTAGACCCACCAGGACGCCTCCAGAAGCTCACACTGCTGTGAGAAGTGATTTTCTCTGTGGGGACGTGGGTGCAGGGGAACAAGGCGACAGCCACGGGGTAACACAGAGCTGTCAGCTCATCCCTCTGTGCCAGCCCAAACCCCCCAGCTCTCCCCAGGGCAGCAGGATGGGAATCCCTCCCCTTGCACAGAGCAGGAGCTGTCAAATATTCCTGCCAAGCACCTCTGCAGGCACGCCTGTACTCAAGGATCTGTTCTACATAAAGTATTTCATTTAAAAAAAAAAAAAAGAGGAATGAATACCTAAAGTAATGCTAACATCTCTGAGGATATTAAAGCTGGCAGGCAGTGTTATTGCAAGGCATTATTGAAGTTGGCCTGGCAGGCAGCTCCTCACACACACCCTTGCACAGCCTTTCCCTGCAGGGAAAAAAGCTCTTTTAAAAGCTGGGGGGGGACTGCAATGCTGGACAAGAGTCCTCAAACCAAAGGTTTGTCTAAAAAATATCAAATATCTTCATTACTACCTGGGAGCGTCAGGTTCAGGAAAAACATCTTCAGAACTCCCTGGGAGAGGTGGGGAGTTGTATATAAACACTGCTAAAAACAATCCATACATACCAGAGGGTTTTTTTTTCCTATATAATCCAAATCTAAGCTGCAAGACTCATTCTGACCATCTTATTGCTCAATTCTCTCAGAAAATAAAGTCCTGTTCCACTTGGTCATCATCTTTTTTTTTCTTAGTTTGCTCTCCTGGATTCATAAAATCCATTTCCTCAGCACAGCTCCCTCCTCCATGAATCCTCTGGAAATGCTGGGAGCCAGGATTTATTTGGAGAAGGCCCCAGTGAATCAGTGGAGGTGACTTTAGCTGCCTGTCCCTGCTGCCATTCAGCAGCTCAGAGAGAAGCAGCACAAGAGGAAGAAAATATTAATGACTGCAAGGCACTCTCACCACAGGACCAGCCCTGTCTGCTCTCATTTCCTCTGCTGCCAATAAGATTCTCTTTTACTCACTGCACCAAAGTCTCTCTTTTAGGTAATCCTTCATCCAAACCTTCTGCTGGCACTTTCCAGAGCCCAGAAGTATTAAATCTGGTGTTCCAGCAGCTGCTGATATATCAATAGGAGATGTTGGACAGCTGTTCTTTCAGAGGATGGAACAGATTTATCCCTATCTCCAGCTGACTGGAAAAAAAAAAAAAAAACAAGCTCATAAAATAAAATCTGCTGAGATAAAACTTGCTGGAAAAGCAACATTTCCACAGGGAATGGGTCACTCAGTGAGAGCCTGGAGCCCTGCAGCTGCTGGCAGAGCCCACGTGCCTCAATCCCCAAGCCAGGGGCACACAGGGGATGGGGAAGGACAATTCCGGCTGTTCCTGTCCCCAGAGGCAAAGCAGGACGTGGGGAGGCTGTGCTGAGGCCAAGGGGAAGGAGGACTTGGCTGGGGCTGGGATCTGGTGTTAAATGTGTGATTTTAGAGCCATGCCAGCTCCCTGGTGGTGCCAGCTCAGGGCAGGCCCAGCCTGGCACACACACACAGAGCCCTTGGCACCTCCTGCAGCTGTCAGAAACACCAAAAGCACGTGGGAATCACAGCCCCAGGGTGAGCACAGCCCCTGCAGATTTTTGGCAAGCACAGGGAGCAGGGAGGGCGACAGCTCCTGGTCAGTGCAGGTGGGGGAGTGAGAGAAAATGAGGATTTTTACTGCCCAGGGTCCCACTGCCACATCACACCCCAAGAAGGAAAAGGTGACTGGAGCCAGCTCTTTTCCCTTTCAGGAGCAGCAGCTTTGCCAAGCTGGCAGGTTGGGTGACCTGCAGCCACACATCCCCAGCACATCCCTGTCTGCTCCATCCCCCTGCATCCCCCTGCCCAGTGCTGCTCCCCTGCCTCTGACACATCCCATTGCCTGGCAACAGGGATGGAACAGGAAAATCCCCCAGGATTTTGGCAGCCCTCCTGCCAAACAGTGCAGCAGCTCAGGGGTCACACTTCTGTTTGATTTCCACCTTTTTCCTGCACAGCTCAGAGCCTGGATCAGGAAAACCCTTGCTGCTCTCGCTCCCTCCTCTTGACCCAGCTGAGAATCCCACCCACATTCCAGCACATGGAGCAGAGCTGCTGCCCAGCAGAAGAAATATTGCTGCCATTCTCCTCCTGACAATACATTTGTGCCTTAATTAATAGCAGGGTTCCCATGGCAACTGCTTGTTTATAGCAGAAAAACCAAAGGCACCAGCAAATCCCAGCGGACGCGAGCACAGGGGAAATACTGGGGGTGCAGAAAATAAAACTTCTGCCTGGAGGGTTCTGCCTTCCACCCTCCTGCAGTGGGAGCAAATCCCCAGGTTCTGGCACTGATACCTCAATTTTGAGGAGGAAAAAGGGACATTTGAGGTTTGTCCCATCTCTTCTGGCATGGAGGGTGTGGCAGGACTGGGCTGGCCCCACCTGCCTTGAATCCCTTTAGAGCTCAGAGCTGGCTCCTTCAGCACCTCAGGGACCAGCAGAGGGGCTGGACAGGGCTGGCCAGGATGATGGAAAGCCCGGGGAGAGCAGCCTGTCAGAGTGTTAAATGCCAGAGCTCATTCCCAGGAACATCCTGCCAAGCCAGCTGCAGGGCTGTGCTCCCAGCTGCAAGGACGTGTCTGGGGGAGCCTGCACAAGGTGTGAGCTGACAAATGCTCTCAGCCAGGCCCGGGGAACCAGCTCCAGCTGCAGGTTCACCCTGGCAATGTCACGGATCCACATTTCCACGGGGGAAGGAGCTGCCCTGCCCCATTTGGGGGATGACAAATAGCAGGAGCCCCAGCACTGGCAGCTTCAAAGGAGGTGAAAGGAGGGGGGAGATGCACAAGCTCCCAGCTCCAGAGATGAATTACAGCCTGCAGTGCCCACTGAAAGCTGGCCAGAGGACAGGCAGGGCAACAGGGAAAGAAAGCACCAGAAAATAAAGCCATAAATTAATATTACCCAAGCCATAAAGCAGCAGCCAGACAGACATCAGAGAGCAGGGACAGAGGCAGCTCACCACCCACATCAAAGCTCACCAAAGGTCACTTTGCTGTCCTCCCCCTGCTCCTGCCTGTATTTATGGGGAAGCCTTCTCCAAAAAACAGAACTGAAAAGCTGAACTAAGCAGCAGGCCAGGCTTGGGCTCAACAGCTTCAACTCTTAACTCATTATTCTATCCTGTGAACAAAAAACCTCATCAATCAGTCCCTCTGCTAACTCCTTCCAAGCATCTCCTGGAGGGCAACACAACCATCTACTGTTGATCTAATTTGTCTTTAATTACAAAAGTTACAGCAGGGCTGGGAGTGCTTTCTTAGCTGGGCCCTGAAGAGCAGGTTTGTAAACCCAGGGCTCCTGAGGTTTCTTTATTAAAAGGTTATTTCCCCCTGCACTTCTGCTGAGTGGAGGAGAGCATGCAGCTGCTTCACTGGAGAGGTCTCCTCCAGCTGAGGGGATCTAACAGCAAAAAACAGAAGGGGAGAGGCCAGACAGCTCTGCTAATCCACACAGAGAGAAAGGAAATCAAAGCAGAACTGGCAGCAGCTCTGATTCTGCAGCACTCACACGCTGGCAGAGCAATTCCTAACCCAGCTCACAGTGACTTGAGGAACCTGCCCAGCAGAGCAGCAGGAATGAGGAGCAAGGAGGGAGGGAATGAGCCCAGTTTTGGGTCAGCCCTGGCTATGAAAAACTGGGGTGAAGGCTGTAAGAAATGGAGGAAAGCAGGGCTGGACTGAAGGACAGGTGCTCCAGGAGGACTGGTGTCACAGACATCTTTTTATGAAAAATTCTTTCCTTAGGATTTTTCCTCCTGAGAAGCTGAGAAGCCTCAGGAACAAATATAAACACTGATTATCTGCTGCTGTGGAATGCAGCAGGTGGATCTGTGATTAGCCCATCTAGGATGTTTATAATTAATGGGCAATCACAGTGAGCTGGCTGAGACAGAGTCTGAGACAGAGCCTTTGTTATCATTCCTTTCTATTCTTAGCTTAGCCAGCCTTCTGATGAAACATTTTCTTCTATTCTTTTAATATAGTTTAAATGTAATATATATCATAAAATAATAAATCAGCCTTCTGAAACAGGGAGTCAGATCCTCATCTCTTCCCTCAACCTGAGACCCCTGTGAGCACCGTCACAGACTGGGACTAATCTGAGCCACCAACGTGCACTTCAACATCAGCAAATCCCCCCAAAACCACAAAACTCCAACATCCACGTGGGGAACACACCACACCACTAACAGAGAACTCCCCTGACTGCTGGGAAGCAAGAGGAGAAGGCAGCTCCTTCTCCCAGCTGTTTTTTGGGTGGCACAACCAACCTTTTCCCCTGGCCCAGGTGAAGGAGCGGCTGCTCCCGACGCGCTCGGGCTCCTGCCAGGGCTGGCCCTGCATCTCCAGGGCTCTGCTGCTGCTGCTGCTCTTCAGAGGGGTGATGTACTTGGGCAGCCCTTTGTAGAACCACGCCCCAGACCTCTTCCACACCTGCCAGAGACACAGACAGGACACCTTGAGCTGGGTTTTTACAGCAGAATGAGCTCCCCCCCACCAAGCCGCTCGCTCTGATCCCAAATTCCTGCCCGGCTTCATCTCTGTCCTCCTTCCACAGCTGAAAAATCCCAGCTGGGAGGAAGCAGCAGATGGAAGGAGGAGCAGAAGGTGATGGCAGTGCTGCCTCATGCTGGACCCACAGCACAACCCCAGTGCCCATCCCACAGAGCAATTCAGGCCAAGCCAGGTCATGTAACGAGCTTGAAAAGAACAAGAACTCCTCTCAAATAACCTGAACCTGTAGCAGGAAATGGACCTCGAGCACCAAACTGTAATATCTGCTGTAAGAACAGCCTCTCCTCTCCAATTTAGCTTTAATGCAGCTTATGATGAAGGCACTCTATTAGGTATATTTAATATAGAGGCTGCTGTAAGCCAGGGGGAGGGAGAAGGGTGGCAGCTCAGACAAGGAGAAATGGCCTCTTGCAAACCTAATTCTTGTGTGCCTTCCAGCAGCCTGATAATGAGCTAATGACACAGCCAGGGCAAAAATAAGTTAATATAGTAAAAATATCATTTTTTACTTCTTGCACTTCTGCTCAGAGTGAAGGAGATCATGAGTGCTCCCACTCCAGGTTCCCAAAGCACTTCACACACAGTTTCATCATGATGGCAGTGGGTGCAAACGCAAATATCCCTAATTGCAGCAATACATCTGCAACTTGCCTTTAGAGCTTAATAAAAGCAGAGGGCAGTGACAAAAGCTGGCATTCAGGAGGACACCTGTAGTGACAAAATCTGACATCCAAAAAGCGGGACAGCAGCAGCACCACCACACTGCTGGTTGCCTGGCTCCCAGAGCCACCAAGAGAGCTCAAATCTCTGTGTCTGGGGTGCTGAAAGCCAAGTGCAGGTGATCTGAATGCAGAAGGTGGTTTTTAAAGAAATCCACCTAGAAGAAGAAGAAAGCAGAGCAGTGCTGTGACCCAGCACACGTGCAATGGGGGGAGGCTCGTGCATCACAGCAGGGTCTGCAAAGCAGCAGGTGAGAGCATCCTGCAGCTCCACCAACGTTCTCCTGCTGGGGAACCACCCCGCAGGAATAACCACCCAGCAGGAGGGTGAGCCTGCCACCCAGGAAAAGAGCTGGGAAGCCAATTTCCCCAAGAAGCTGCAATTCTGCAGAGGGGGTTTGGCAGGCAGGACGCCTCAGCCCAAGTGACCCAGCCAGGCAAGGCACAGGCTGACACAGCTCCTGCTGTCCCTGCTGCTGGCACGTGGGGACTCCCAGCAGTCGGTGCAGCGTGTCAAACAGCACATGGGCACAGGGACCCTGCAGGAACGGGCTCTGCTTGCTGAGAATCAGGAAATTCAACAGATTTTAAAGTGAGGGATAGATACCCCTGCACAGAGCTCGGGTACACGTGGAGCTGCAGGCTGGGCAAGCCCAGGGGTCCCTGAGGAGGGCTGGAGGTTTTGGGAGCAGCAGGAGAACAGGGACAGGGTTGGGATTGTGCATCCCTGACACGTGCTGGGGATCTGGTGTGCACACACACCTTCCCTGGATGAGCTGCTGGGGAGGAAACAGCCCTCTGGTACAGCCACTCTCTGAACAGACCTTGCAACATCTGTAATTTAATTTGAAGCACTGGAGAGACCTATTATCTTCAGGCTAGCTCCAATTTAGACACACCATAAAACCAATCAGACACAGCATGGGTGGCTGGAACAAAGGCTGGGCACCCCCAGGTTCCTCACTACCCCAGAGCAAGTCGTTACAGAAAGAGTTAATGACATAACACACCCAGCTCTGGTGTGCTAATACTAGTATAAAATCGATTCTCTGCATACACATTCCCTTTAAATTGGTGCTTCTAATAGAGTTTGGTCCTATTATGGCAGCAGTGAAATTGTTTTGAAATCAGCTCTGAAATAACTGCAGCAAGATGCTCTGCCCTGGATGGATTCAGTCCCTCTGCCCCTGCAGGTTTGCAGCACAGCCCGTCCCAAAGGACCAGGGATCACATCCTGCTCTGCACTCCGAGCATCCTTGGATCAAAACTCCACGTTTTGATCCATGGTTGATGTTGTTGACTGCTATTGATGGCATTTGATTGATGGCCAGAGTGGCCTGACAGCAAAGTCCTTGCTTGATTTTAGATTAATCCATCTGTAACAGAGCCTTGAGAATAAAATTCTTATTTCTCAGCAGGAGTTTACTCTTGCCAAGGAAAGGAGAATGCTGCTCCCACCAGCTCACATTAAGGTGGAATTTGTTCCCCACAGCAGCCTGAGTTTGGGTGGAGCTGGAATGTCACCAGGGAGAGGGACAGCCATGGCCATGACAGATAAATGCCTTTTATAACCCTGATAATATTCCCATTAAAGCTGCATCAAGCCATCACTGCAGCTATGGAGTGACACACGCAGAAGCAGATGGGGATTTTATCGAGCATTTTCAAGAGCAGCCTGGAAATGGGACCTGACACAGAATCACTGGGCCCTGCTGAGACTCATGTTGCTGCTCTGAGCACACAAGTGCTAAAACAAGCTCCTGAGCAGGGAAAACACTAGGGCTTGCTGATAAAGAGGTGGATCACAGCTTGGGGAATCACAACAAACACTTGCAGCCTCCCCAGAGTCCTCCTCACCAAACCCCTGCTTAGATCGAGTCAGAGCTCTGCAGTTTTCAGTCTTGAGGTTGTTGATTAATTCTTATCTATAAAATTTTCTCTCTGCCCAGCCGAGATCTGCTCAGCAGGGCAGCCACAGGCACTCTGACCTCCCTCAGGGTGGTGTTGTCTTTTTATACTACAAACTACATATTTACAATTACTTTCCAATACCTATCACCTATATAACATATTTAGAATTACTTTCCAATACCCATCACATGTGTTAGACAGTGCACTTCTATTCTAAACCAATCCCAAAGTGCCAACAGCACTGCAGAAGATGGAGACCAAGAAGAAGAAGAAGAAAGGCTAGACACGCCCAAGTTCCTCCATCTTGTCTCCAAAACCCCCATGCCAAAAATCCTAAAACCTACATTTTCACCCTGTGATAATTTTATTATTATACTATTTAAACTTCTGGGACTTTCAGGTCCTCATACAGGTGCTCTGGCAAGGGTCTCTGAGCCCCCTGGCAACTCTGGACACCCAGAGGGATGTTCTGAGTTCCAACACTTAGAAAAGATCTTTGCTACAAAGCCACATTTTGCTCCGCCAGCTCCTGCTCGTGCCATGCAGTGTTCCCACCCTGTCGCAGACATCTTTTATAAAAATCCTTTCCTTAAGATTTTTCCTCCTGAGAAGCTGAGAAGCCTCAGGAACAAAATGTAAACAATGGTTATCTGCTGCTGTGGAATGCAACAGGTGGATCTTTGATTAGCCCATGTTGGTTTGTTTGTAATTAATGGGCAATCACAGTCAGCTGGATCAGACATAGAGTCCGAGACAGAGCCTTTGTTATGATTCTTTGCTATTCTATTCTTAGCCAGCCTTCTGATGAAATCCTTTCTTCTATTCTTTTAGTATAGTTTTAATGTAATATATATCATAAAATAATAAATCAGCCTTCTGAAACATGGAGTCAGATCCTCATCTCTTCCCTGAACCTGAGAGCCCTGTGAACACCGTCACAGCACCCTGCAGCCCTTTCCTTCACAGCAGCCTGGGCTTGGTGAGAGCAAAACCACCCACATTTACCCTGCCGTGCAGACACCAGCAATACCCAAAGGTGGGGAAGCAGCTTTCTGTGGGCTCCAGCAAGGAAAATTGTCCTGCCTGCAGCACATCCCCACACAGCCCCTCTGTCCCAGCCCTGCAAACACCGCTGGCAGCACGGAGAGAGGGAGAGAGCCAGAGCTCCTCAGCCTCGTTATTTGCATTCATCTGCTTTTCCATAACACAGAGATTTCCAATTACATTATTTACAGCAAGCTGCTGCCGACTCCCACGTTGGGCACTTGAGGATGAAGGAAATTAAAAGGCAGTGGAATTACCATTCCCAGCTTTGTTTCTGGAACAGCAAAATCCATCGCCCCCCTGACCCCGACGTTTCTCGAGCTGCAGTGCCTGCCAGCCTTCAACCATTTATCATCCCCCTTTCAATCAGGCCTCTTTTTTTCCCCCCCCTCTATTCTAGAGGACACTATTTTGAGTCTAACTACTCGCTGCCACCCCCAAAATAATATGGCAGAGGCTACTGATGAGTTCTTTCAATTGCAAACAGGTGCACATCGCTCCTATTCAATCCAGAGTCACCCAAAATAAACACCCCTCTCCATTCCTGGGGTGTTTTGCCAGGAAATCGTCATGCCAGGCAGGAATAACCCCAAGCTATGCTGCTTTACAGTGTTCCAAGTGGTAGGAGTGGATATTTGAAAAGGGAAGCCCTGGGGGCAAAAGAGGAGGAGATGACACTGCTCCTCCAGCACAAAAATCTTTGTGTGATAAACTGAGAAATGCAGCCATGAAAATGCTGTGTAGTGAAGGAGAAGGAATGAAAAGGAAAGTGAAGCAGAGAGGGCAAATTAAAACTTTTAACAGGTCCCAGGTAGCTGACACTCTCTTTCATATTCAAGGCAGTTTTAAAAAAAAAAGCTTCCCCCCACCCCACTGAAACTGCTTTCATTATCCCTACAATTCTGGATGTGTCAATTCAAATGTAAATGTGCACAAATGCTTCCAAGAGGATTTAATTACAATGATAGCATTGCTAATTATGGATATATAGATATATAAAAATATATGTATAAGGGGTAATTCAGGAAGGTGCTCTGCAGAATCTGGTGCTACCAGTCAAAATAAGGCTGTGCAGAGAGTTAAAGGGCTGGGGTGCATGGGATGCCCAACCCCAGCAGCCTCAGATCCTGCTGGGCCACATTTATTCTGATTTACCTCAAATTCCTTGGCCAAGGTTTCTCTAATTCTCAGCTCCCAAACCCCCAAAATCAAGGCAGGGCATAAAACCCCCAAAATCAAGGCAGGGCATGTAGGAAGACACAGGGGATGGATGATTTGATGTCTGTCTGCCCTCACTGTGACCCTCCCAACCCTCTCCTGTGCAGGGCACCAGCAGCAGCATAAATAAAAAAGGAGACAGGCTTGAACCCACCTTCTTAAAGGGAATTGGAAAATAAAGCAGAAGCTAAGTGTTGAGAGGCAAGCTGAGGCTGTGATTTAGTCTAAGAAGGAAAGGTCCATCCATTTTCCTCAGGGATGCACTTTGGCTGCATCTCAGGGCTCACAGAGTGAGTGCTGGAGGTTATCACACCCTCACGCTCTGGCCACACATAACACGTGCTGGACACATCAATATTCTCTGCCCACTGACCAGGTTACTTATTCTTTTTTTAAGAAATAGGAAAAAACCCACAGTGGTACAGAGAGATTGAAAAAAACCCAAGAGAATAAAGGAAATAAAGCAAATTTTAGTCCCTGCCTTTCTCTGCAGAGCACAGAGAATACCTGCACCTGCCTCAGTCTCTATTTTGGGATCTCTATCTGGAATTCAAAACATCCAGATGATTCAGTGTATCAAATTGTTATCAAAATCCAGGGAGCTGGAATGCTCTCTTCCTGCCCTACCCACACTGCTGCTGATAATTTAAATTATCACCATCCACGTATCCCTCATTTTACCTGAACATGGATTTTGTGGGTGCTCCCACACAAAAAAAAAAAAAACCCCTCCAATGTAAAACCTAAGCAATGCAAAGTTTCCACAACTAATTAAAGAAAAAAATTCAGCACCTCCAAAAACTGCACAAACACTCTCACTACACTTCAAAAATTGATTTAGCAGAGCACCCAGGTTACACAGCTGGGTACAGCTTGGTCTGAAATAGCTGGACTGGATTGATGCTCAAGGACCACAAGCCAAAGCCCAGAATAAATTGATGGGAACAAGTGAAAATCCATCTGTAATCACAGAACAAATTCACAAACTTCACTTCAGAGTTGGGGGATGCTGGCTGGCAGACAAGAATTGAGGCAGACCATTACTTTTTCTTTTTTTTTTTTTAGTGTAAAGTCAAGGATGAAGGATATAAAATTTAGAGACCTGCATTAGAAGCCTCACACACTGGCAAGTTATGGGATTTTGCAGGCAGGGAGGAAAACAGATTTAAAGGCTGCAATTCTAGTTATTTTTAGTGGGGCAAATATTGCAGTTATGCTCTACATCTCTCAAGCTGTATTAAAAAAAAACAGTTAGCCAAGTTTATTTCCCACAGAGTGAGGAGGGAAAGGGTGTAAGGGAACAACTTTATGGCCAGAGCTAGAAAAATCCCACAAAGTCAGTGGGATTTTTACCCTTCACTCCTTCATAAAACAAAGTTGTCACCACTGTGTGTGTGTTTGAGCCTGCCCGGCCTCCCAAATCCCATTTTCTGCCTTGCAATGCCCAGGGAAGAGCCCACAGGTGCTGTGCACAGCTCTGGGCTGGGCAGGTGGGTGCTGCTGAGCCCCAGCTCCCCACAGCTGGGTTTTACCTCTCTCTGCTCACTGCAGATCTTGCACAGCCACAGGGGACGTTTCTGGGCTCCAACAGTTTCTATCCCACACTTGGTGCAAACTTTCTGAAACAAGGAGAGAGAAAAAAAAAAGGGAGAAAAAAACAAAAAAAAAAGAGAGGTGGTGTTAGCAGCTCCCCACAGCCCTTGGGGGACAGAAGGTTGAGAAGAACAGCTCTGTTTTGCTCCCCTTAAAAACCCAAAGCGTGGCACAAATTCCCAGTTTTTCCAGGAGAAGCGCTGCCTGCAGGAAGGTGCTGCAGGGCTGTGAGGACAGGAGACAAAGGGAAACCCACAGCACAGTCCTTGACCCCAGGGAGAGGAGAGAACGGGGCAGGGCAAACCAAACCCCATCACACACAGGTGAATCTCCAGAGCTGCTTTTTTATTCCCCTCAATCCCCCAGTCTCTGTGGTGTGGAAAGCAGCTGTAAGCAGGCACAAGTGCAAGGTTGGGAATGCTCGCCTTCCTCCTCTCATACACAATTGTTGAATCCCACATTTTCCCTTCCTTCTCAGCACTCTCTCCTTGCTCTGGGGCCGTTTAGCCATGGCCATGGTTACACACATTTCCTGAGTGTCTGTGGCTCTGCAGAGCCCTTTCTGCTGTCTCTGCTGGCATCCCGAGCCATTTACAACCTGAATCACCCAGCATTACATAATGAAGCTGATGCCTATCAGCCCTGGCAGCGCAGCCTGAATGAGAAATGGGATGAATCCTTTGATCCTCACGGAGGAACAGCCACTCACAAGAGGAGAGCAAGAGCTTGCTGAGATATCCATGAGGATTGGATGTCCACAGATTCACACATCCTCCACACCAGGCTGCTCCTGTGCCCAGGGATGAAGGTCTCATCTTCCCCATCCCACTTCCCCACCCCATCTAATTTAAAATTTGGTCATTCTGATGAAGAAGATTGAACTCCTGGATTGTAGCTGCTGAAAGAATGAGTGAGAAAAGAGGAATGTTCTGGGAGGGGGCAGAATGGAGATCTGGGTGGGTTCCTCCAGCCCCATTCCCTGCCAGGCCATACAAGTGCTCTTCAGCGTAATTATTTAATTCTGCCCTCATCCTCATCCTCCCAGAGAAATAATGAGCAGCTTGTTGAGCCTGGAGCATCACCCCTCAGCACGGAGCTCCCCAAGCCAAGGGGATTGGCAGATTCAGCCACAGACCCCACCTAAAACACCCCAAACTCTCCCTCCCTCCTGAGGGAGCAGCTCAGCCTGGAACACCCTCCAAAATCCCAATCCCCACACGGATAGCACATTCAAACGCTCCCTCTAGTGGAAATTCCCAACCGGTTTTACTCCCGGCCACGAATTCTGAACAATCCCAACATTAAAACGGTGTTTTCCTCCTCCTCCTCCCCTCCTCTGCAGAGTGGCTGGGAAATCTAGCATCACTCAGAACCCCTCTGAAGAAGACATAAAAATCAAGGGCATTAAATGCAGCCCCATTTCTCATTAAACACAAGACAAAGCACTTTCCTCTCCCACTCATCCTTCACCTTTTTACTCATGACATTAATCCCCTCTGCATGGTAAAGCACCCTGGGCTTTGTCTCACTCCTACTGTTGTTAACACATCTGGCTTTGCACACACCTTTGTCTTGCCACAATTAATATTTCCCAGATAATAAAAACCAATATTAAAAGCATTCTTTCCAAAGCAGAAAGTGGCACTTAGAAGATCCATCACACGTGCAGAAGCTCTGTTCAGCAGCAGGGATTTGCTGAAGGTAAATTCTTTGCTGTGTTTCAGGTGCATCATTACAATTCCTGGCACTGAATTAAATGTGCTGCAATGACACGGTACCAGAGCAGTGCCTGCCAGAAAAATATGAACTTTAAAAAATCCATAATTCCCTGACAAATTGCTCATTGCACACAGCACTCCATGAGTGATGGATATCCCTGGACAAGAGGGAACAAGCAGTTCACTCTGTGCTCTGCTGAAGGGTTGGCTGTTCCCTGAGTTCACAGCATTAAAAAGCAGAAGGGGACGAGCCCAGGGCACCCAGGCAGAATTGGCTTGGGCTAGCACAGAGCTGAAAAGTGCAGCCAGTCTGACAGCAGCTGCAAAATGCACCCTGGAAAAGTTGGGGCTCACCTAAATCAACCTGGATGTGAATGCTGCTGAACTGCCCAACAGACTCCAGACAAAAGGGAATTACAAAAAGAAAAGAAGAAGAAGGAAAGGAGGAAAAGGAAAGGAGGAAAAGGAAAAGAAAACAAAGGAAAAGACAAAAAGACAAAAAGGAAAAGAAAAGAAAAAGAAAAAAAGAAAAAGAAAAAAAAAAGGGAAAAAAAGGGAAAAAAAGGGGAAAAAAGGGAAAAAAAAAAGAAAAATATAAAGAAAGAAAAAAAAAGAAAATAAAAAAAATCCCAGCATTTCTCTGGGGTTTTCTGGTCACAGCCCTCCTCAGGGACAGCTGAGGGTCACTCCTGCAAGGGGACAGGCCTGGGAAGTGCCTGAAGCAGCCCCTGCCCCCTCAATAGTGCTCAGAGTTCACAGGAAATTGGTTAAAAAGCCCCATGGCAACGTGACTTAGCTGGCTCCTGACAAGGTGAGGGCAGAACTGCCAGGGGAGGGAGGCAGGAACAGAGCACATCCTGTTATTCCAGATGCCTGAAACACAGGAAACAGCCAAGAATCTCCTGCCTGTCACCCACCCTTTGCTGTCCACAGTGCACAGAGACCACGCTGCTCCCATCCAAACCCAACCTTCCACTCCCCACTGCTGCTTCATCCCACACCCCTTCCCTAAAATCTGCTTTCCCCATGGTTTAGGAGCCAGGGGCTCCAAGATTTGTGTTTCCTTCCCCAAGCACTGCCTTGGAAGGAATTTTCTGCACAATCCCAGTGATTTCTGTGGCCTCCACTGGAGGAACCTGCTCTGCACTGTGTCCCACAAAAGCCAGCAGAGCCACAGAGGCTTGGTCCACCACGGTCCAACCACCAGTCCATGGTAGTTTTTATTTAAAAAAAAAAAAGTGAAAGCAGCAGGTTTAACTCAGCAGAACCACTGCAGCACCCAGCAGGTGCCCTCACCTTGCCACAGCAGACATGAAGGAACCCCCAGAGGTGATTCCCCAGGGAAGGTGGGCTTCAAGAGCAGGAAAAGCAGCCTCCCAGCAGAGGCAGGTTGCCTTGGAGATCATAATCTCCACAGAAATACAGATGAACCCCTCAGCTGTGGAGCCCAGAGCAGCAGGAACCAACCCTGGGGTGCTGGAGAGCAGCAACTCACACAACACAGGCACTCCCTGAGGCTCAGGGATGGAAAACTTGCACTGGTTTGGAGCTTGAGGATGGACTTGGGTCCTCCTGGAAGTGAGACCTTGCAGTGAGGGCCAGCAAAGCTCACAGACTCTGTTGTGAGCTGTCTCTGGTGGCTGCACATTCCTGCCCCTTGTCCCATGCTGCAAACCCCAAAAATCCCAGCTGGGAATTGCAGAGGGGGCTGGCACAGCCCATCCGAGCTCTGAGGGCAGCTCAGGCACTTTTTGGGATCCTGAGGAATCTCTTGCTATCACTAGGATCCTGAATCTCTTGTTATCACCAGGATCCTGAGGAACCTCTTATTATCACCGGGATCCTGAGGAATCTCATGTTATCACCAGGATCATGAGGAACCTCTTGCCATCACCAAGATCCTGAGGAACCTCTTATTGTCACCAGGATCTCTTATTATCACCAGGATGCTGAGGAATCTTTTATTATCACCATAATGCTGAGGAATCTCTTGCTATCAACAGGATCCTGAATCTCTTGTTAGCACCAGGATCCTGAGGAATCTTTTGTTATCACCAAGATCCTGAGGAATCTTTTGCTATCAACAGGATCCTGAATCTCTTGTTAGCACCAGGATCCTGAGGAATCTTTTGTTATTACCAGGATCCTGAGGAATCTCTTGTTATCAACAGGATCCTGAATCTCTTATTATCACCAGGATCTTGAAGAATCTCTTGCTATCACCAGGATCCTGAGGAATCTCTGGTTATCACCAGGCTGCCACAGCAAACTCGATGGTCTGACAGCACCAGTGACAATAAAATGACCCTGCAGAGCTCTCCAAGGGCCTGCTGGTGTTTCCTGGAGAGTTCTGCTGCCAGGGACAGGCTCGTGTGAGCAAACCCACCTTTTTGCAGTCCTGGCAGAAGACAGAGGAGCTGCCCAGCAGCCCCAGCATCTCCCCACAGAGCAGGCACTGCGAGAGGCCGTTCCCCATGGCGTTCCTCCTCATGTTCTCCAGCCTCTCCACCAGGCGCCTGCGGGCAGGAGGCACAGCACGGTCACAGCACTGCAGGGAAAGCTCCCAGCCCATACCCATTTATTTCCTTTATTATTTACATTTTGGCATGCTAAAAGGAACGTTTCAGAAAAGTTTGCCATGGTTTAAAGTTATTATTTCTTGTGAGAAAATCTAAATTTGAATGAATTGAATTAGTTGAAACAATACAGGAACACTTCTAATCTACAAAACAGCAGTAAAAACATTGCTACCTGAATGAAATTTTTTTGCGTGCCTTCCCAAGGGGAGCCAATATGATCTATAGTATTCTACAGCACCCAAGGCTTGTATATGGGTCTTGAAATCTTATATTTCAATGTAGCTGGAGAAGATCTTTACACAATATACTTAAGTGGGGACATCAAAATAGCACATATCTATTTCTGTGAATGTTTAAGTTTTGTACATTGTCTTGCCCTCATGCCAGGGCAAGTCAAAAAGCACTGGGAAAGGGGCAAAGGAGCTAAACCTGCCAAGCCCTCTCCATTTCCCATCTCTGAAAGCAGCAGGGCAGGCACTGACATCCCGTTAGGAGCAGGAAGGCCAGGCTGAAGGCCAAAATGAGCCAGACTGAAGCCATCAGACCAAAATGAGCCTGGCTGTGGCACAGGAATGGCAGTGACTGCTCCCTGCTCCCTCCCAGAGCGCATTTGGAAGACAAGAAGCACATGTGCATGCTCAATGTCTGCAGCAGCAGGGCTGGGAGAGGGCAGGGAGGCGGGACAGGCAATGAGGATGCAGGGTGTGGGGAGCATGCAGAGCAAGGCTGCTCTGCCATGAGATCACTGCTTGGCAACCCTCAGGCCATCTGCAGCAGCCAGGCCATTCATCAGCACCAGCAGCAGGAGGGACTGATCCTGCCATCCATGAATCCCACTCTCATTAGTGCTAATGTCCCATCCACCAGGAGAGCAAGGCTGTTTGAAAGAGGTGCTGCCGTGGTGGGGAGGTCAGGCTGCACAGCCAGAGAGAGCCATCATTAGTGGATTTATGATCCTCGACTTGGACTCCGGCACAAAAGAGCTCCTGGGAGTGAACAAAAGGCGTTTCAGAGGATGCCTGACCGCAGGAGCTGCGAGGGGAGCACTTGCTGCAGCTCCAGCAGCAAGCACACAGGAACAGGCAGGCCCTCAGGGTCACGGGCTGCTGCTGGGGGCTCCCATTTATCACAAAAACATCACTGCCACTCCTCACTAGCCCTCACTAACGAGCACAGGGAAGCAGGGCCTGCTGGACTGGGGCTGGGGGTCCCTGGGATTGGTGTCCCATGAACACAAACTCTGCTGGGAAATGCTGCAGGGCTGCCCAGCTCCCTGCCTCTGAAGGCAGGATGATCACACACAGAGCTCAGGCCAGGCCTCCAGCAGGACTGAGAGCAAATGGGAACCTGCAGCAGCAAAAGGATGCCTGTAAATTAAATAATTCAAGCTAGCAAACCCCATCCTGAGGGCTCAGCCAACTAGAACCTAAACTCATTCTCTGTTCCAGGCAAAATCCCAGGGGCCTGGCACGGACAAGGGAAAACCTGATTGCACTGCCAGCAGTGATCCTGAGCCATCCATGCCCTGGGCACTGCCCAGCCTCTCCCTGAGCCCCTGCCTCACCCAGCACCACCTGCATTTCCCATGTGTCAGGGCTGCACCCTCAGCAGCCCCCAAGGCTCAAAGAAAGCATGAAAAGACTTCAGCGAGAAGGAAAACCAGACACCCTCCCCAGCGGTCATCACCTCCAAACAAGCAGCTTGGGAGGGTGTCACAGACATCTTTTCATGAAAAGTCCTCTCCTTAGGATTTTTCCTACTGAGAAGCTGAGAGGCCTCAGGAACAAAATGTAATCAATGGTTATCTGCTGCTGTGGAATGCAACAGCTGCATCTGGGATTGGCTCATGTTGGTTTGTAATTAATGGGCAATCACAGTCAGCTGGCTCGGACCCTCTGTCCGAGACAGAAGCTTTGTTATCATTCTTTTCTTTTCTATTCTTAGCTAAGCATTCTGACGAAACCTTTTCTTCTATTCTTTCAGTGTAGTTTTAATGTAATACATATCATAAAATAATAAATCAAGCCTTCTGAAACATGGAGTCAGATTTTCCTCTCTTTCCCAATCCAAGAACCCCTGTGAACACCACCGCAGGAGGGGAAAATCACTGACCTAAGGGATGCTGTGAGGGATGGAGGCTGAGCTCAGGCAGCTGGGAGAGGCACTCCTGCCTGTGCTGGCCTTTTCTGGGGAGGGAAGGGAGGGAAGGGACAGGAACGTGGCCGTACCCAACGCGCTGCTGCTCCGCCACGTCCAGCTGCTCTGCCTTGCGGATCACTCCCAGGATGAGCTCAAGCTCCTGGGGGCTCAGAGCCTGCATCTTCCTCTGCTTCTCAGTCTGGAATGTGTGCACTGACCAGCCCGTCTGGAGCCTGTGGGAGGGCGTGGAGGGCAGCACTCAGCTGGGGAGGGAAGCACAAAGCCCCAGCCCTGCCCTGGAGGATGGTTGGGATGGATGGAGAGCAGAGAAATCTGGAGGCAGGTCGTGGAAATTGGGGTTTATTGCAAAGGGCCAAGTGCAGGGCACTGCTGGGAGCTGCCAGCTCAGAGCAGGCCCCAAAGAGGGAGAGAGAGGTAAAGAGAGAGAAGGCAAGGGTGTGGTAAAGAGAAAATGAGAGAGCAAGGTTTCTGTTCCAATACCATAAATCTTCTTCTGAAGAATATTGCTGAATATTCTAATTCTCACTAGCCAATCTAATATAAGATACAAATCCTATAGCATTTACATACAGCCTATAAGAATCATTACATTACCATACTGTGTTACATTTTAAATCCTAAAACCTACTCTTTGGACCCCTTCTGCCAAGCCAGTGGGGTCTGCTCTGCCCCTTGGAGCTGTCTGCAAGCAGAGGGCGTTGTTTCTGCAAAAGGGGATCACCTTCAGCTGGCTACATCATTGTTTTTCCCAGTTGCTCAGTAACTGAGGTATCTCAAAGCTTGCTTTCATTTCCATCTTGTTTCTATATTCTCAAAATCTCATTTCTATATTTCCATCAGTTTCTATATTCTCAAAATCTTTTGCCAGGCAATCATATTTCTAAAGCTTTGCTGTTTCATCTTTCCTGCCCCACAGCCCAGGCACGCAGACCCACAGCAGCCTCCCATCAGGGATGTCTGTTCCCTGCCTAAATCCCAAAGCTCCTCTCACTGAGCTCATTTCCACAGCAGCAATGAGTGCTGTGCTGCCTCTCCCTGCCCTCTGCCATCCCTTTCTGCTCCTGTTTGTGTTTTTCCAAGCCCCTATTCCTGTCTGTCCATAAAGCAGCAGCAGCACCCTGGGGCTGCCTGTCCTGGGGATCCCCTCACAGGGATGGATGCTGGTGCCAGGCTCGCAAATGCCAAGAGCAAACTGCCAGACACAGGGGCTCCCACATCCCTCATGCCCTCAGTTCAAGCACACAAACCTCTGGGCATGCCTAGAAATACAAATTTGGCACCATCCTCCCTTGGTCTGGCCCAGGTTCACACGAGGACTCCAGCAAACCCCCATGCCTCCCATGCAGCAGCTGATGCCTCTCCTTGGCTCACTTGGCAACAGGCAGGAGCTTTCACAGCTCAATTAATTAATTACCATCCAGGAGGGGTTTGGAGGTCACTGGATACACTTATGGCTGCCAGGAGGATGCACTGCTGGGCACCACTGCCCTGCTGAAGGTTTCTGCAGGCTGGGGAGGAGGCAGTGGGGTGCTCAGCCAGGCAGCCCCCTCAAACCATGGGGTGTCCCCCTATTTTCTAACACTCTGCAGCAGCAGCTGAGCCCAGGGGTTCAGGAAAAAGCAGAGGTGGCACAGTCCCAGCTGCCAGGGAATGAAAACACCCAAGAAAAATGAACTTCTAGAGCCTGACTCATCCCCATCCTTTCAGTCCTTAGGCTGCGCAGTAATTTTAACTTTGGGGGAAAACGAGAACTAATGACAAGTTCCTAAAACAAAAGGGTGCTGGCAGCTGGGGGATGCCATCAATTATATTTAGGGTGCTCCAACCCTTCCTTTCACCCAGGGGAGGGCTGTGGGATGGGTGCAGGATGAGACCAAGAGCCCAGAGACAGCAGGAAAGCTGTGAGGGCAGAGCTGAGGGTGGAAGGGGAAAAGGAAAAGGGAAAGGGGAAAAGGGAAAGGGAAAAGGGAAAAGACTCACTTGGCTCTCAGGGCCAGCTGCCGGTCGTTGGGGCAAACCCAGGGGCCTGAACCACTGCCAAAAATCATGTCAGCCATGGCCCCAGCCTGGGCTGGCAGGAGTCACACCTGGAAGAAGCAAACAGAGCTGATCTGCCAGCACCACACACACTGGGAGCAGCCAGACTCACCCACAGACAGTGATAAAAACATCCCATCACTCTCATAAAATAGAAGCTAATAAATACTTTCAGATACCTTGAAGGCAAGGCTGGATGTTTAGATTTTATGGTATACACTGAAAAAAAAAAAAAAAAAGCCAGACACTCTTTGTCAGTCCTGATTTTTCATTTCAAACTAAAGAAAAGCATTGTCTGTAAAAATAATCCCTGCCTCCCCACCTCCAGATCCCCAGCACTGCAGTTCTGACAGAGAAAGCCACTCCAAAGGACACAAAGAAGCTACAGTTGCCTTTTTTTTAACCTCTTAATGGGGTAACAAACAAAAACCCACGCAACAATCAGCATGAATAGTGGCAAGTCATTTCCTTCATTAAAACTGCCTCCATAATAGCCTGGTATTTATAACTCCAGCCCGCAATAGCAGTTTGTTTGCATCCTCTGATGCTCAAGACAGCACCTCTTGCAGCAGATCTCCTGCATGGTCACACCAGTGCTCAGTGAAAATTTCTCTGAACTGATCAGGAAAGGCAGCAAGAACTGATCAGCAGCAAAAATCAACTTCCAGATGCTCATGGGAGCAACATCCCCCAAGGAGACTCTGCAGCTGAGCAGTTCTGAGTCCTACCAGCAGCTCAGATGAATGGAAAGCACCAAGGGACAGGCACAGCCAAAGGATTTCAATGGATGCTGAACTAGGTTTGATGTACTGAGCTTTTAACCAGCTGGATTTGCTCTCCAGCAGAGCGAGTGTCTCACAAGCCCTAATGCATAAATTCCCAGGTATTAATGCTTGTCCCCAGCACAGACACTTGCCAGCTTTGAAACCACACCTGCTGGGCAGAGATAAGGTGTTTAATGCTGGTTGGCAAGCAGGAATCAGACCCAATGGCAGGCCAGGTGCATCACCTGCCAGCCGAGCTGGAGTTCCCATGCAAACTCTGCTTTTTCCAGCCTCATTCTCCCCAGCAGTGCTGCAGCCACCCCTGCTATCTGCTGCTGCCACACTGAGCTCTGGGTGCTGTGCCTGGTGGCCTTGGCCCCCTCACACAGAGCTTGTGCACATCAAACCCTCCCTGCTGTGCTGAGCTCACAGAAACAACAGAGAACTGCCAGCTCCCTCCTGCCTAACCCCACCTCAGCCCCCAGAGCCAAAATGGAGCAGTTCCCTCCCCTCTCTGGCTATCCCAGTTTATGGGGAGAGACGGAAAATGCAGTGTTTGCAACAGGCAGGAGGGAAGAGGGGAAATTCCACAGAGATTTCTTTCCGTGCAAGGGGAAATGTGTGTAAAGAAAGGTGGAGGCTCAGCAGAGTCTGAGGCATGGGGGGGATGGGAAGGCTGCAGGAAGCAGGGCTGAGGCAGGAAACACAGGCAGAAATGTCACACAGGATTTTTTAAATTAGTCAAAGTGATGGCTTTTGAGAGAGAAGAAACCCTTGAACCCTGGCACTGCTCTCCCCACCCTGCTCAGTGCCACACGCTGGGTTTGCATTTCCATCCAGCCCCAGAACACCTCCTGCTCTTTTAATCTTCCTGACAATCTCCAGCCAGCAGAGAACACCAAGAACACCTTCCCCACTGCCATCCCACAGTGCTCACACCCAGGGGAGCAATCAGGCATGAACAGCACCAGAACACAGAGGCTCCCACCCTCAGGCCTGAGTTAGAAAGCAGAGAAAAGCTACAATTGCACACAGAATGGCTGACCTGGGATTTTTCCAGAGATTTCCCAAGCCTGTGATGTGTGGTTACAGGATTATATGCATATGTAGCCCCCCACACAAATGCATATATTAAATTATTCCTCAGCTGCACCATGAATTCCTCCCTCCCACTCGTGAACACCTGAAGAACAGCACAGCCCACACTCTGTGTCCATGCAGGGTGTGGGGGTGCCTGTGGGGGTCTTTGGAATAAAATCTGGAGCTGGAGATGAGCCCCAGAGCAGAGCCAGGGCAGAGGAGTTGGCTTTGCCAGCAGCTCTCAGGGTGGGAAGCTGTGCTGGGAGCATCTGCCCCTCCTCAGCTGAGCTTTATCTGCTCCACCAGAGCTGGAGGCGAGTCAGAACAGAGCACACGAGCTGAGCATTTCTCTCAGGAGAGGCTTAAAGGCATTCTCCAGCCTCAGAGCACAGTGAGCTTTGCTCAGCCTGACTGAACAAAAACAAGCAATGTCATGGTCCTCTGCCTCTTGTTACTCAGCACAAGCTCCCTGTCCTCCCCCTTCCCTGAGCAGCATCTGCAAAGAGAAAAGGCAAACAAAACACAGCCTAAAGAGCCACCAGATCCCCAAAAGAGTCTTCAGAGAGATTATTCCCTGAAATATTTACAGGATGTGCCATCTCCTCTGATGGGAATTGCTGGTTTTCCACTTTTGCCTCTGGAAAAAGCCTGGTGGGGACACAGCTCGAGGAAGGAAACAGGAATGGGACTGCAGGGGGAAAAGCAGGGCTGGAGGGAAAGGATTTTCTCTCAGGGGTGTGGGAATGATGCCAGAGGAGTGGAAGGCATGGAGCATCTTCTCTCTTATCTCAGTACAGGACGAGAAGTGCAGGGAAATCAGGGAAATCAGAAACACCCTGATAGCAAAACCACGCCAGCCTGGGGAGTCGTTTCCATAGGCTGTGGTGAAATATTCCCCTCCTGCAGTCTTGCATTTTCTCTCAAAAATACTCCAAGCCATCCCCTCCCTGTTCTCCTCTTCTCTACTGGTGAGAGAGCAAGAGAAACCCACAGCTCCTGGCCCTGCACACAGGGTGACAGCAAAGCACGAGCCCTTTGTGGTACAGAAAAACCTCCCACTCCATCCTTTGCTTTTTACCTAAATTCAGATTTAAAAGAGGGAGCTCTTATCAATGTTCTGTGACCTGCTTTAAAGCCACTCCACCTGCTCATTCCTTTCCTGTGATGGAGGAAGTCATGTGAGACAAAACCTCATTAAATCTGGGTCCACCTGGCTGCCCTTGGCACAGCAGTGCCCTGCAGGGCTGCCCTTTCCTGTGGGGCCAGGGGCATCCAGGAGGATGCAGAGCTGAGCACATCCCTGCCTGCAGCTCTGCTGTGGCTCTGCCTCTGCTGTCTCCATGATAAGAGTTGTATTTTGGCAACCAGAAACCAGAATATGATTTCAATCAGGGAGGGAGAAACCTTCCAGTGAGCGAAGCAGAGGCAGGCAGACACAGCCCTTGGACATGATGCTCTTCAAAGAATTCCTGAGAAAGAATCCAGGTTTTCTCAGCAGAACATCAACATGAGCATGATGAATTTTACCTCAATAACAGCACAGACACAGCGGGTCACACCTGCCACCTCACCAGCTGCCAGAGCAGGTGCTTAAGGAAGAATATAACAGGAATATAACAGAATGTAACAGCACAACACAGCAATTCTTCCCCAAAACACCCTCCCAGCCTGCAGGTATCCCTGGATTATGCCCTGCCTGACCCAGCCTGCAGCTCTGTTTAACACCCTCAGCATTTCCCTGTCCCAAATTTACCAGCTTGATTTTCCGGCATCAAAACCCTTCCCATCTCCTCCACCTCAGACATTTTGACTTCACCAAAGTTAAAACTGAAGGGTTTTACTGACATGGCACAAAAACCTCCTCGTGCAGTGACAGCACAGCCTGCCCCAGCCCTCCTGCAGCTGGGCCCATGAAGCATCAACTCCTCAGAACCCTACAAAGACAAAAAAATCCCACACAGACCCACGAGGAGGCCTACAGCCAGCTTCCATTTGCCTGCCTACTTCAGCTGAGCAGCTCATGTCTAGATTAATTTGTTTTCACAGCAAATTAATTAGACTACTTTTTTAAAAAAATATTTCATTTTATAAAAATCAAAATGAGGCAGTTGGCTGGAGACAAGCTCCCAATTCCCAAGCTGTGTAATTATCTCACCTGCTCCCAGGGCATCACCTCCCCCAGGATTCCCAGGTTTTCCCTCCAAGAAATCAGTGGTGTGAAAAATGCTAATTACTTGTGTTAAAATTTTAAAAGTATATACATATAGGACATGTATATATACTATATACTATACTATATTTTACTGTATTTTTATGTATTTTTGTAGTATATAATAGTATATTTAGAGTATATTTTAATATATTACTATATTTTATAATATATGTATATACTATATTTTACTATATTTTTATGTATTTTATAGTATATTATAGTATTTTATAGTATATTTTTATATATTACTATATTTTTATACTATATGTATATACTATAGTATATACTTTTATACTATAGTATAAAAATAGTAATAAAATTACAGCAATAAGAATTTGGACAATCAGAGTTAGGACAATAAAGGACAATAAAAAAAGTAAAGAATTATGAATGTTTGGATGTTTTCTTCAAAATGCATGTCTGCTAACAAAGAATTAACTTTTTAAAGTAATGGTTTGTTGTTTATTCATATATTACATACACGATGTAAACATTCTTTTAAACTAGGGATTTTTTGTTTATTGTCAACTCTTCCCCCTTCATTTTGTAAATTATAATTTGGCTCTGGAGTCTGAAAGGAGGTAGGAGTTTGGTTCTTCTCAATAAGGAGGTAATAATTTTTCTCTTTGGGATTTTAGTGCCTTCTTGCTGTTATGTCTGTTTGAAGAATTTCTTTATTATCTTATCCATTCCTTGAGCTGGTTAGAAAAGTATCTTACATCACACAGCTTCTATTTTAACATTTTGTTATAACCTAAAACTATATTTAACACACTACTGAAAAGGATTAACACAGCATAACTTTCTAACACAACTCATATAATATCCATGTTAATATTTGCAAAAAGCCAATCACATAACGCACGTTTTTCCCAGTGAAATCACCTCCTGCTCTGCAGCCAGACCCCATTATCCCAGGGAATCCTTGGCAACCCAGGAGTGTTTGCTGGTGTTGCCATGACACAAATGAGGGGCAGGGATTGATAAGGTTAACCCAGCCCACCAGCAGGAAGGTTATTGCTGCAGCCACCACTCTTGCCCTGTGCTTTAAAGGCCCCCAGCTGAATTTCAGAGCTGGTTTGAGGAGCTAGAAGAACCCTCAAGGCTGTAGGAAATGCAAAGTTGGCTTGGGAGCCAGAGCAAGGCTGAATCAGGGTTTGGAGAAGTTTTTCTCACACCTGAACCACTCTGAGCTGCTCATTCACACCCACACCCAGCAGTTCATCAGGAGCCTGCTGTGGGCACCAATAAAATGCTGGGAAATGATTTTATAAGGGTTAAACAGAGCCAGGAGATCCCCAGCAGCTCTCTGAGGCAGAGACACACCTGGGCATGGCTGAGGAGCAGCGTTTTGGCATTCCTTAAAAACCCCCAGCAGCAGATGGAGAGACAGGAGACACAGGGAATGCAACGGGATCAGAGCTGACACAGGGAATGCAACGGGATCAGAGCTGGCACAGGGAATGCAATGGGATCAGAGCTGGCACAGGGAATGCAACGGGATCAGAGCTGGCACAGGGAATGCAGCGGGATCAGAGCTGGCACAGGGATCCAACAGGATCAGAGCTGGCACAGGGAATGCAATGGGATCAGAGCTGGCACAGGGAATGCAACAGGACCAGAGCTGGCACAGGGAATGCAACGGGACCAGAGCTGGCACAGGGAATGCAATGGGATCAGAGCTGGCACAGGGATTTAATGGGATCAGACCTGACCAGACAAAACACTGCCCAAATAAACACCACAAAGCTTTGCCAAGCTTGGAGAGAACAACTTAAGGGCCCAATCAGACTTTTTTCCCCATGAAAGCTCCATCTAAGCAGCATCAGTGCCCGCAAAATGGGGACAACCTCATTCAGATCCTCATTCTGGCTGGCCCAGCCCAAATCAAACACCAGCTGGGAGGTGTCCTCATGGTGAAAGGCCAAGCTGCTAAAGAAGTGGGTGAGGATGAGGTTTGGGGGGGAAAACTAAGAAGTTTCCTCTCCACCACAGCTGTTCCCAATCCCAGCAGCAGCAGCAAGAAGCCCAACTGCTTTTTTAAGATGCAGCTTATAAAGAGTTTTTAAAATACAATGCCCTGGAGGTCCATGCCAGTCCTGTGAGTGGGAAGATAAAATCAGCTCGACAGGAAAGCTGACATCCAGCAGCAACAATTCTCTATTAACGAGAGGCACTTGTCAGTGTGGCTTCCTGAGATATGGTGAGTTGCAAAAAAAAACAAAAACAAAAAAAACCCAAAACCCACCAAAACAAAAACCAAAAAACCAAAAAAAAACACCAAACAGGTTTTGCCAAAGCAAAGCAGCCTCCAGGTGCCCCAGCACCCCCTGATGCCGGGGAGGAAATCCAGCACTGTTGCACCTGCCAAGGTGTATCTTTATCAGACTTTGGACCCATTTCCTCCTGATCCCCAGCCAGGCAGGTGCCTTATGCAAAGTGAATAATTCATGAAGACAGCAGGCTCTTTCTGACTCGAGTTCGGGGCAGGTTGATCTGGCATGGGAGAAGCAAATTAGCATCTAAATGGCCAATTAGAGAAACTCATTTCACTATTCTGATATGCTAAAAAGCTCAGGCTGGAGGCTGGCAGTGTGGCACCTCCCAGAAGCATCAGGTTTCTTAGAAAGAATGGGACAGAGGGAAGCGCTGAGCACAGCCCAGCTTTGTCCAGGAATCCCGTGCAGAAGAGGAGCCTCATTCATGCCAGGCTGTTCCACGGTAAACTCCAGTGAACCAGGAAAAGAACAGTCCTGGCCATGAAGAAACTCTGCTGAGCAGCCAGGCCCTCCCAAAAACTCCCTGTCCTCTGAGCCTGCCAGCACATCTGGGGGATGGAACAGCTTTTCTCGGCATCCTTAAGGTATAAAACTGGTTTTAGGCACCCTTAAACAGCACCACAAGCACGGCCACTGAGAGGTTTTTATCACCCTGACATCGTTGCTATGAGCAGAAGGAAAGCTGTGGACTTTGACCAGGTGCTGGAGAGCACCTGAGCCAACCTACAGCACCCCAGAAACCCCGGGGGTGGGCACAGCATGTCGCTGTCACCTGCACATCCAACCTTAACAACCCTCTCCAGCCCTATCCTATTTCCAGTTCTAACAATCTCAAGAACACCCCTACCACCATCACAAGCACAGCCAGAACCTCCTTCCTAATCAGCTCAATCCCCATAACAACCTACATTTACTCAAAACAGAAAGCCTAACTTCTTCTGAGAAGGAAAAAACTTCGAAATTCCCATCAGCTTAAATACAGACTTCTACTCTCCCACCTTCTTCTCTATCGCACTATTGGTGTGGTATCACCTAAAACCCAGGACAATGCACCCTCCCACAGGTGGCTTCTCCCACCTCCCCAGAGCAGGACGTGCTGGTGACTTTTCCACGCATCGCTTTCACTTTTTACTCGTTTCCCTGCACGTCTTTACCACTCACAGTTAATTAATTCCCTTCAGGAACCCGAATCCCACCCGAATCCCCAGGAGGGCCGGGGGTGGGAAGGCACCTGCGGAGCTCGCCCAGCCCAGCCCCAGGTCAGGCTCACAGGACACATCCCGGCCATGTCCCAGCTGCTCCCGGAGCCTTTCAGGGACATCTCCCCCGGCTCTGAGCCCCTCCAAGCTGTTCCCATTCCCAAACCCACAAACCCGTGCACGCCGCTGCTCCTCCGCTGCCGGGCGCTGAAACCCGGCTCAAACTCCGCCCAAGCCGAGCCGAGTTGGGCTGAGCCGAGTTAAGCCGGGCTCAGCCGCTCCCCCCGCACCCACCTGCGCTCCGGCCTCACCGGCGGCCGCTCCCGGAGCCGCTGCCCCGGCGGGACGAGGCGGAAACGGAGCCGCCAACGGAGCCGCACCTGCGCCCGCCCCCGCCCGCCCTCCGCGCGTCCCCTGCTGGTGTCCGGAGCGGCCCCGAGCGGCCCCGGCACCGCCACATGGGCTGCGAGAGGCTGGACGGGGTGTGGGCACAGATAGATGTGACCTGGGAAAAGCTGGAGAGGATGTGGGTACAGCCAGATGTGTCCTGGGAGAGGCTGGAGGGATGTGGGCACAGCCAGATGTGTCCTGGGAGAGGCTGGAGAGGATGTGGGCACAGCCAGATGTGTCCTGGGAGAGGCTGGAGGGGATGTGGGCACAGCCAGAAGTGCATTGGGGAAAACTGGAGGGATGCGGCTGCAGCCAGATGTGGAGAGGGAGGGCCTGGAGGGATGTGGGCACAGCCAAATGTGACCTGGGAAAGGCTGGAGGGGATGTGGGCACCAGCAGATGTGCGCTAGGAGTGGCTGGAGAGGATGTGGGCACAACCAGAAGTGCATTGGGAAAAGCTGGAGGTATGTGGGCACAGCCAGATGTCACCTGGGAGGGTCTGGAGGGGATGTGGCTGCAGCCAGATGTGGATAGGGAGGGCCTGAAGGGATGTGGGCACAGCCAGATGTGGATAGGGAGGGCCTGAAGGGATGTGGGCACAGCCAGATGTGGATAGGGAGGATCTGGATGGATGTGGGCACAGCCAGATGTGCCCCAGGACCTGTGTGAGGCTGCAGACACTGCTCCTGTTCACCTGCAGCAGAACAGGGCTGTGGGCACAGCCAGATGGGATCCAGGTGAGGCTAAGGGGGATGTGGGCACAGCCAGATGTGTCCCAGAACCTTTTCTGGGCTGTGGGCACTGCCAGATGTGCATCCCAAAACAGAGCAAGAGCCCACGGGAAAAATGCACCCAACCATAAACAAGGAAAGGTGGTACCGAAACAAACCCTGAAAAAGACCAAACAAAAAGTTTCCCCAAACAATAACAACAAAAACCCCACCCAAAACAGAAACAAAACAAACAAAGCTACCCAACCAAACAAACCACAAACCCACACAAACAGAACAAACCCTCCAAGAACCAGAAAAAGAAGAAAAAAAAAAACCCAAAAACCAAACCAACCCAAAATCCACACAAGAAAGAAACAAAAACCCAACCCCTACAAAAAGGGATCTTTAGAACAGAACAAGGCACCTGCCAGGCCTGAGACAAGCACAGGGGACTCAGACCCTTTAAAACTGAAGGGCCCAAACCTCCTGAGCAATCCCAATTACAGACATGTGCTGGTAATAGCAGCAAAATTTGGGTTTGTGGAGGGACAGCCTGGGATCCTGTGGTGAGTCAGCAGCAGATCACAGGAACACAATTATTGCTTTGCACCAGAACACAGGGATTTGGGCTCCTCACTGTCTAAATGTCCAGTTGATGCTGTGAGTAAATTTGCCATGTGACAGGAAGGGATGGGGGGGAATGAGGGAGGGAGAAGAGAAAAGAAGGGAAAATAAATTGTGTTTCTATTGCCCTTTCAGAGCTGGCTCTTGACAAATCTGGAGCTTCTGCAAAACCTTTCACCTCTACATCCACCAGGGTCAGCTCAGGGACCCTCAGCCCACTTGCCCCTGAATCAAGCTCAAGTCTAAGCAGATATTTTTCTTTTTGGTTCAGGCAACTGTTGAAAAATACATCAGAGGGAGCATTTTGCATGAGCACAGAGCCTGCAGCTCCGTGGAAGAAAACACTTGACGATGACATTTCGCACCAGGGTAGTTCTTCCACACAGTCAATAATATAAATAAATTAAACACACAGTTCAGCCAACTTCAGGAAGAAGATAAATTACCTTATTTAACCAGCTGTGCTGGCAGGGAAATGACACACATCTCAGAGCCTGCATCCATCCTGCTGTTGAATTTTTCTTGTCAGGATCCCCACGGTTGCTCCAGAGTGTGCAAGGCTGGGCCTTGGCAGCTGGGTGCCACAGAGAATAAATATGATGTTACATTAAAAAATTTTAAAGGCTAAATACAAGGTTTTATCTTTGATAGCACGGAGTCAATTTTTAATAGACTCGTTTCTCAGAAGCCAGGCACTTCCAGTTCCACCCAAAGAACCCTTCAAAGTCTCTCTTTTATCAATGATGGGTTTTGCTGAATTATTCACCAGATCACAGCTGCCAGAGATTTTAAATATCCCCGTGACAAGGACAATGAGGGATAACAACCTCCTCCTGCAGGCTCCCAGTGCTGCTGGCAGTGGCACCACGCCTGCCCTCAGCTGATCCCTTCTCTTCTCCTGTGTCACTTCAGGCTGGGATGCTCCTCAAGGAATGGCAAAGAAGGAGCAGCAGCTTTTTGGAGAGGTTAAACTTGGTCCTGCAGAGGAACCATGGGTGTTTAAAAGCAGCTTTAGAATGGTCCAAGCTGGGAGAATCCTGGAGCACTCCCAGTTTGGACGCTGGGCTGGTGAACACCAGCAGGTCAGACTGGCTGGATCTTTATTTCTGAACAGCAATTTCCCAGGAAAACTGGAGCAAGGAGCTGTCTGGCACTGCTTCCCCTCCTGCCTGACTGCCCCAGCTCAGCTCAGCTGCTTCACAATTCACAGCAACAAGTCCAGGGCTTTTCTCCAAGCTGTTGCTCTGATTGCAATCCTCTGATTCAATTTGTGTTCGTCCCTCTAATTACCTCTCCTGAATAAAATGTCAACGGTTCTGTCCCTAATCTGAACCAGAAAGGTCTTGTTTACAGAGCACACCTGCTCAAGGGTGTACAAGACAAAGCAAATGCTGGAAGAATACTGATGCTTCACAGCAAAATCTGCTTCTTTTTTAACCTGTTTGAAAGAAAAATTCCCAATCTGATCCACATTTTGCTTGCATGGCAAGGCTCTGGTTTGATTCTCCTTTCCTTGTTCACATTGAGCCTGCAGCTCCCACAAGATCATTTCACAAGCCTTCCTTGGTACATCCATACACAAATTCTGTGCCCCTGTGGCACAGGAAAATGATGCACATTTGGAAATACACTGAGAAATTTAGAGAAATTTCTCAGTGTAGTTGTGTTCAAAGTCAAAAAGGGCAGCAGGGTTTGCCTGGGGATTTTGCCCTTCCAGGATAACCCAATCTGCTGCTAGGGGCACCCCAGCTGCCAGCCCTGCAACAGCAGGAGGGGCAGGTCAGCAGGAGAAAGCTGCTCCTACCTGTCCTGGCATCCAGGGAAAAGCTGTCAGAAGATGATTTTCTTTACAGGCAGCTCAGGCCAGCAGCTCCCACTGGGCTCTAATTTTGGCTGGCGAGTCAGGTTTTATCATAATAAAATTAACAACAACCAGCACTTGTCATTAGCAACAAGTAATCCCCTTCCAAAAATACCACACTGGTATGGATGAATTATTTACACTCCATCACTGCTGCTGCCATTTTCTTCTCTTCTGCCCTGTGTCACTGTCCCTTTTATCCACAGGCAGCTTTGGGGACCTTCTGGCTGCTGTCCAGCAACAGCACTGGGCATGAGAGCATTGGTGGGAGCAGGAGCCTGATGCCACCTCCTATCCCAGTGTCACATCTGAACACATCAGGAGAAAAGAAGAAGGGAGGAGGAGGAAAAAGCACCCAAAAAGGATTAAACCACCTGGAGAGGACCTGTAAGAGGAGCATGGCTTCAGCAGCTGTTCCTGGAGTTGGGAGGAAGGATTTTCACCTCTGGAGTCTGCCAGGGTCTCACAGCTCTTCCCACCAACCCCCAGCAGCAAGGGCAGGGCTGCACCAGCCCCAAAAACCTCAGAGAGATGCTGCTGCCTCAGAAACTGAGCTTGCACTACTCTGGTGGGAGTAAAGGTGGAGAGGAAGGGAAAGGAAAAGGCAAACTGGGCAAGAGGAGGGGAAATGGGGAGAGGAAGGAAGGGAAAGTTTCCTTCAGCACCCTGATTTACAGGGCTGAGGTGTGTGAAGGGATGGGATGATTTGGGGTTTGGTGCTTCCCCTGCCAATCCTGCAGCACCTCGGGGCTAGGACAGGGAAAGGGGACAAGGATGAGGGACAAGGGACAGGCACAGCCCAGCACCTGCTCACACAGGGGACAAGGGCAGGGAGCTGCTCCTGGTGACAAAAAGGCGAGTCCAGGCTTGTCCCTGTGTCACCCTGCCCTGCAGAGCTGCCGGGAGCGAGGGAAGGCGCTGGCATGGAGGGAGGAGAGGGGCAGGGACAAGGTGAGGAAGAGGAGGGGAAGGCTCGGAGGGGAGGAAGCTGCAGAGGGGTCACAGGCAGGAGGGAGGCCACGCTGGGGCTGCTGAATTTCCTCCCCCTGCTCCCTGCAGGCCATTCCAGGGCTGCTGGGCAGCAGAGGGATGCGGGCAGCAGGAGGAGGAGGAGGAGGGAGCCGGGACCCTCTCCAGCAGCGGGCACGAAGCCACCAGGGAGGAAGAAGCCACCACGCCACCAGTGCCACCACCGCCAGCACCAGGGCAGGTGAGAAAAAAACAGCTTTTCCCAGGGAATCACCCGTGGTGATTTAAAACATTCTCCTGCCCTCTGTTTATACACAGATTTTCCTCTCTGGCTACAAATTGATCCCAGAGATGGAGCACATGTAACTACACCGAATAAGCAGTAGGAGGCAGAAGGCACCTGCCAGGGAGTTTAGAATTCCATAAACTGCCCGGGATTTGGGATGCTGTTCGTATTTAGGGGATAATTAAATATTCACCCTTGCTCTGGGTTACAGTACTGATCTAACAGTGGGGGTGAGTGGTTGGTAAAACTGCAGAAAAGGAAAGGTAATTCCCAAAAATTTTCTGTGTAAAGGAATAATTCCATTTATTTCCACTATCTTAGTACAAAAAAGTGCCTGAAAGTTTCCAGAAATTGTACTATTAAAAAATTAAATCATATGGCTCACTGTATTAATAAATGGCAGCTTAAAAAAAAATCCCCAACAACTCAGAACAATTTCCTGCTAAAACTGAGTCAGGCAAACACAGTGAACTTGATGCCAGTGCAGAAGTGCTATTAATGCATTAACAGCTTCAATAAATACATTTTTACAGGTGTGACAATCCCTATGCTGGCCAATCGGAAAAATATCTATTTCCTACTTAAAAATAAGATTTTTGACCCATTACTACTTTTCCCGTAGATTTGGGGTTTTATTAAGGCACAGCAAGCCGTTGCCTCATTTTATTTTGGTTTAATGAAATAATCAGGAAAGTTCAGAGGCAACACTTACCTTTTTGCTAACAGCATTCATCATTCCAACAGCAGAACAGCGCCACAGAAGCAGAAAGCAGCGGGCCCACTCCCCTCCAGCACTTCAAATCCCAACTCCTGGGAGGAACCCTGACTCAGCCCAAAGCTCTGCGGAGGGGAATGAGGAGGATGCAAAAATAAACGAGGCTGTAGCACCAGCTGGCAGCATTTTGGGTTCTGCTGGGGCAGGGGAAGGTCTCAGTGCTCGGCTGAGCCAAAGCCCCTGCTGGGATGGGGTTCTGCAGGATCCCCGGGCAGAGAGGGAAAGGCTGTGTGTTTATAGGGTGAACAGGAGGAAAAGGTATGAATTGTACATCCAGGAGCACTTCCCAGCGGCCAGGAATCCCCCAGCCCTCCATGGCAGCAGCAGCAGGTAAAGGAGATTCCTGCAGTGGTTATTTGGAAGAGCAAAAGTCACTGTGCCCGAATGCTGATTGAGGGATTGCTGTGAACTGAATGCTGAAGGAGCCTCTGAGCTGCACCAGGGGTGTCACCCAAAATCCCAATAATTCCTGTATCCTAACAGTGGTTCCTCAATGTCTGTGTGGAGAAAAGGACATTGATATTTTACAAAACAAACCAACCTGTTAAAATATGGCTGCAACTCAAGACTGCATCAACAATTAGAAGTGCTCCTTTCTACACTGTGTTTGTGCTAATTATTGCTGTTGGTTTATTTACAAACAACACTGCTAAACTTTCCAGCTATTCACGTTGTACGCAGCAGATTTGTGAGCAGATGAAGGATCAGACACCTTGTTTAGAGGCTGAAATGATTTCCAGGCACATGAACTTACCTTCCTTGAAACTGAGCGAGCTGCAAAGTCAGGATGGGAATCCAGCCCTCACCTCTTGGCTTTTGATCCAATTGTTGCTTTATTTTTGTAATAAAAATTCATTATCTCAGACCCTCAGATCTGACATTCTGGAGAAGCACATGTGAAAGGGAAACAGCACATCCAGAACAACAGGGCTTCCTTGGAATGGTAGGGGAAGCACATCCAGAACAACAGGGCTTCCTTCTAACGCTAATTAGAAGTTCATTGGGCCAATGATTTAAAAATCACATGGAACAGCCTTGTACTCCCCAACTTCAAATGTTTATAGTAAAATAATGTTTTTCATACAGAGTGTCATGACAATTCTTAAGGAGAACAGCCCAGCCCTCACTGAAGGAAGTATTTGAAAGTTAGGTGACATCTGAAAGTCTCCCCGAACTCCCCTGAAAGATACTGTCCTGACTTCCCCAATTTTTTCTTAATGGCTTTTAAAACTGACCCTTTTACACAGAATTGATGTTTATAAGTGGCTTTTCTCCTGTTTAATACTTCAAAACTCCAGGATACCCAAAAGCTCTCAGAGCCTTTTGCTGGAAGCAGCAGCTTTGCAGCAGCTCCACGGCTCCCCAGACCCCAATAAAGTCATTACATGCAACTCTAGAGCTTCCACAAGCACATAACCAGATGAACAATAAAAAAGTAAGCAAAAAATCCCATTAGGAATTAATTAACTGATGTTCAATTACATCCATTCCTGCTCTGCCAGAGTCACTAACAAAATCAGCACGCCTGCAAAAGGTTAAAAGAACAGATTAAGCATCCAGAAAACCACCAGAGCATTTCTCTCAACACAATAGCTTATAATCATCTCTTTTGGTTTTATAAAGTTTAATGCATAACACACTCTAATCTTATATTTATGCTGTGTTTACTAATGCAGCATTTGAGCATCTACATTTTAAAAATAAATTCCTGCCTGGTTAAATACATGTTATATTTGAAAGGGATTAGTTCTTCACTTGTAGGATATGCTGAAATTCATACCAGAAACTCTCTTTAAAAATAAAGCTGTACCAGATGAACAATTCAAACACATTAAGGAGAGGATTTTCAGCTGTCTTTAAAGAACTTTTTCAATGTCTTACTAAACTGACAAATCCACAACATTTGGTGGTGGTTTGGTTTTTAATATAGAAAGTTTTATATAGGAAACACCCTCCTAGAATATGTAAACAAAAATAGAAGAGAAAGGAGGGGAGCTGGGATTGGCAGAAATATTATGTATTTATTTCTAAGTAACTACCACAATAAACACTGAAAAGCTTTGAATGAGAAATAAAGAGACTTCCCTGCAGGATGGTTTTCAGATCATTTATTACCAATAAAGTAAAAGACAAATTGAAAATCAGAAGGAGGGGGTGGGAAACATCACAGACACCAGAACACTTGCACAGAGCTAATCAGAGCTTTGCAAATGTTGGAACATAAATAATTTAAAAGGTATCTCTACCAATTAAAATATCCTTAAGAGGTACACATTAAGTTTGCTTGCTTTATAAAAATCAGGTGCTTTATCCTAAAACCGGAGCGTGAGGGGCATTTTGTGGGTTATTTCGCTTCTAACTAGGAACAGCTAATGGCTACAACTTAAAACAACCTCCTCTTAGATGTGCTCCAAGTGGATTCCTTGGGAGAGCATTTGTGGGAGCAATCCAGGGTCCGTGTTCTCCCAGAACCCTGTGCCCAGCAGCAGCAGGAGCAAACTGAGGGGAGCGAGGGATGGAGCAACCCAGCGAGCAGAGTGTGAAACCCCACGGGCTGTGGGGTGAGCTGGGCCTCCTGTTACACCACCAGCACATCCTGGGGCACACTTAGGGCACAATTGCATCATCTGCTTAAGACACATCTCCCCACTCTTGCAGCCTGAGACCAAAGTGTTTAAGAGTGAAGCCACGCTGCTCTGAGCTCCAGAGCGCTGCCTGCCCGGCCGTGTCCTCTCTCGTCCTGGGATTGTTTTGGGAGTTGCCTCTCTGAGGCAAGTACCAAAGGTGAAGGATGTTCTTTGCTGAGCTAATAAATAAGTAAAAAAAACCCCAACAACAACAATAAAAAAACCCCAAACCATACAAACTCAAGGTTTCCTTCCTGCTGCACTCTTCATCTCCAGACTCCTTTCAGTTCCCAGGGATTCACTTCCACACCATCCATCACACTTGCACAAACACACGTTAAGCACAGCTCAAGAACAGCCTCCTGAGGCTGCCACTGACAAAACTCACCCCTGGGGCTGTGCACTGCCAAGTCCTCTTTAAAAGCTGCTCCAGGACTGGTGCTGCACACCCACACCTTGGGGGAGTTTTGGAACACGTGGGTGTCCAGCTCAGACAGGTCTATCAGGTGTTTCTGAGAGACTACACCACACAAAAAAACAGCACAACCCACGCTCCCCAAAGCAGATGCTCTCCACACTACGCTCTGTCAACACAGGCAAAAAAATATCTGGGAAAACAAGGGAAACCTCTCTGTCTTATTTTCATCAAGGCACACGATAAACGAACGCACGTAACAGCCAGACAGACTTTCATAGTATCTGAAGCTATTCCCTTTGGTCCCCAAACTCATCACACACTCAGGAGAGGTTTTTCAGCAGCCTGCAGACAGGCAGAGGCTGCCCCATCCCAGTGACGTCCCCAAACCCCAGGACACAGATTTGTGACAAGCTCAGCTGGGAAGCAGAGCTACAGCTGTGGATTTTGTTATGCACCACAAACCTGCCTGTCCCTTGCTACTTTTACCTCTTCCCAACCCCACAATAGTGTCTCACACCCAATCCAGCACCTCCTTGGCCATTCTGAGTCTCTCTGTCCAACACTTAATCTGAATCTTGCTTTGGTTTACAGCTCCTTTAGTGCACGCAGCCTGTGTGGGCAAAAACAAGGCACTTGTGGTTTTCTACCTCCACATCACCAAGATCCAACAGCACAGGGATAATTTCTGGCCTGGTATTCTCTGTTACAAGCCCTGCTGCAGGCACAGAAACACTTGTGTGTCACACAGAACACGGGCTCCTCATCACCCTAAGAACTGGAATCACACAATCCTGTCTCTGCTGCCTGGAGCTGCAGAAGCAGTTCGTCCCCCACTCTGCTCAGAACTCCTCTTCTTCCCAATTTACACCTTCACACAAAATGTGAATGCCACGTTAACATTTTTGTACGTGTTAAAAGCAGAGTTCTGGGGTTTTTTCTGTTAGCCTTTCCCAGCAATTGCCACGGGATGGTTCTTCTGGAGAAAACACGATCTAAACTGAAATGGCTGACAGCAATATGTGTGACTACACAATGTGGTGGATCCTCTGCAAGAGAGCAAACTGCCCTTACTTTCTGCACATCACCAAAGCACCAAATGGATCTCCACCTACCAACCACTACCCCACACTCCTCCTTACCTGTCACCTTTTCCTCTGGGGGAAATCACTTCCCGTTGTTATTTTCACCTGATTACAGCGGGGAAGGGGAGGGAACCCGCGGCTTTCGGGAGGCGAAGAGCCAAGCCCCTCGCGCTAAGTTACTTTCCCACAGAAAACCACGCTCGGGCTGCCGTGAGGCTTTAAAAGCAGGAATTAAGAGCTGAGAGAGAGGGTCTGTGCCTGCTTTTAGCAAATGGAGTCAGCACAGTACGTGAGGGGCGGATGGGAGCGAGAGGGGCGGCCGCCCTCAGCAGCCGTGCAGGCCGCGGTCAGCAGCCGTCCAGGCCGCACTCGGCGCTGAGGCACTCCGAGGTCTCCAGCTCCACGCTGGAGAGGAACCTGCGCGTGGCCTTGCGGCAGTTGTAGTCCAGCGTGGTGGTGTAGACAGTCTTGGCGTGCTTGGGGTAGATGATGGTGGTGCTGGTGAAGCGGCGGGGCCTGTGGCGCGGCTCGAAGCGCACCTCGGCCTTGTAGCTGCGCCACGAGCAGTTGGGCACGCAGACGATGGTCTGGCTGCACGAGGCCACGCTCAGCCCCACGGGCAGGTACACGTCGGCGATGAAGTGCTTCTCCGAGTCGTACCTCACCGAGGAGGTGTACCTGTGACAGAAAAGCCCAGGTTTATCATGGAATAATCAGGTAAAATCATTGGGTTGAAAGAGATCTTTACGATTATCGAGTCCAACCCAGCCCCAACACCTCAGCTAAACCAAGTGCCACATCCAGTCTTGTTTTAAACACATGCAGGGATGGTGACTCCACCACCTCCCTGGGCACCTCATTCCAATATTTTATCACCCTTTCTGTAAAAAACTTTTTCCTAATATCCAACTTATATTCCCCTTGGTGCAGCTTGAGACAATATCCTTTCGTTCTGTCAGCTGCTGCTTGGAGAAAGAGACCAAGCCCACCTGACTGCAACCACTTTTCAGGGAGTTGTAAAGAGTCATAAGGTCACTTCTGAGTCTCCTCTTCTCCAGGCTGAACACCCCCAGCCCCCTCAGTTGTTCCTCACGGGGTTTGTGTTCCAAGCCCCTTACCAGCCTTGTTGCCCTCCTCTGGACAATCAAGCATCTCAACGTCCTTCCCAAACTGAGGGGCACAAAGAGCAATTACAGGGAGGAAGAAATAATTCTAATATAATTAGAATTACTAATTAGATAATTAATATAATTAGAATTACTAACTACAGCAGTGCAATTGTAGCTGGTAGCTAGGAGAGCATTTCTGTTGGAGACAAGCTCCAGTCACAGAAACGCAACCTTTAAACATTGTTGACCTCATCCATAGAAATAACTCTGTGTAGTGTCAGGTCAGTGATTCTTTAAAGGACAAGGTTTCATATTTGCATGAATGTGCTCTGCCACCAGCATGACTGATGAGATATCTGAGGTGGATGAAGCAGGGCTGAGGATGGGTTGCTGCAGGGGATTTGTGAGCTCTGCTCATGGGTTTTTGGGAAGAGGAGCTGTCAGGTACTGGAGTGGCTCCTCATCCCACCTCACACAGAACCATCTGCTGGTGTCTTACACATTCACAGGATGAGAAAAGAGCCTTATGTTAGCAGCATTCCCAGGATTATCACCACCCAGCCCAGCTGCCAGCACTACCAAAACTTCCTCTCAGCCCTGAGCTCTGAATGTACAAACCTCCTGCAAACTCCCAAACCCAGAGGCCTTGATCCACATTTAGGCTTGGCACACAAACATCCCAACTCCTCTGGGCTGGGAAGCACACGTTATCTCCTCAGCTTTTCTCTGCCAGGAATCACCCAGGACTGCTCTGCTATCACCCCTGGCACGGGGCACTCTCTGAAGACAAACTCCTCAAGGTTCAGCTGTCAGGAAAACACTCCAGATTGCACACCCAAACCCTCTGTGCCTGGGTTGCAAAAGAAAGTTTTAATCTCCTTCACACTGAGACAACTCAGTTGGCTTTTCCACTAACTAAGGAGTTAACTGCCTCCAATTCCAGCCACAGCACAAGCTCCTTCCCCACACCAGGACATAATTCTCCCTACCCTCCCCTGCATTAGGCTTCCATTTGATTTTATCAGCCTTCCTCTAATTGCACAGTCATCAACTGGGAGCCTTCTTTTCTCATTACTGCGAATCGTGGTGTTCAAAGGAATAATTCACAGGCTGTGAAGTGATGCAGTGCATTAAAAAAAAAAAAAAGAATTATGCACTCCTCTGAATGTTAACATTTCTTTCAGTTCACACAACCAGCCACAGCTGTTAAGATAGAAAGTGCTTATTATAAAACCAGGAGGTTGAAAGAGCAACATTTCTTTCCCTTAATGAAACAGCCCTAGAAAGATCTTTGAAGGTCTTCCCTCATGATTGCCTCCTGGTTAATCAGCTCGAGGGCAACGTTTTGGAGCAGTGCAAGGAAGGAAAAGCAGGAGAGTAAAATGTAAGAAAGTCTTCCTGGAAAAATAACCAACCAAACAACCATATGGGTGGGATTAAAAGAGGCTGAACACTCCTTTAGCCTGTACAAATGTCCAGGTCCAGGAATGTACAGCTGCAGTGAACAATGGCTCTGCAAATAAATTAACTTGACTCACAGGCACTGATAAGGCCTAACTGCTCCTTCACAGGCTAACTCCTCTAACTCCCTCCAAAGGAGATGACTGTAAGACAATATTTACCTTATTTCCTTGGCTGGTAAAGGGTCAAACTCAACTCCTTCACCAAAGGATAAAGGACACAATCTTGGAGGGCAGCCGGAGAGAGTGGGGCTGGGGGAGAACACGGAACTCTGCAAAAGAAATGCAAAATGTTTCATGTTACCATACTGTGGCACCTTTTATGTTACAATGCAGCACATTCTCAGGGAAACAGATTTATTTATCCCTTGGTAGGGAGATGTTGAGGTTCACATTTACGTGCAGGAGGATCTGCTGCACCAAGATGTGCTACAGGTGCATCCCTTAGGTCTGACTCCACACTGGTCTAAAGCATCCTAGAGGTGGCCAGGAGCATTTTTTGAAGACAAGGTCCTAACTTGTCTTCAGCAGCTTAATGCAGAGGAGCCACTCTGGGAAATGAGAGAGGACTGCAACCCCTCTGTGCAGTGTGGTCTGAACCCACAATCAAGTTATAACCAACATTTTTTGGTGTCTGAGGGTTCCCTCCTTGCTGAATTCACCCCATACCTCCACGGACAGACCACAGAGGAAATTACCACAGGGCACCTCACCATGAGCCACCTCCCTGCTCCACAGCTACGCCCTGGCTCCTGTTTGTGGGCATTAAATCCAACCTAATTCACACACCAAGTGTCGGGAAGGATTAACTCATTCCCGCCGAGGGGTGGGTGATTCACTGCCTGCCCCTGTGCTGCTCTCCTGACACCCAGCACCAGGAGCTGATACCGATCCCACAGCCCGAGGAAACCAAAGCAGCCCTGGAGGATGGAACCCAACCCGCGTGTGCTTCTGGAGCCACCTCTGCACGTGTGTTTGCTATCGAGGGGCTGGGGGGCTGTGAGCATCTTTCCCTCCTACGGCCTTTTCCAATTCCACAGCAGCAACCCCGCAGAAAACGGATTTTCCCTCTAAATCTGCAGTTTCCAAAGTATTTGCACCAGCAGCTCAACATCCAAAAACCATTTGGTGAAAAACCAAATTAACTGAAACCGCACTTTATGCACGATAAAGTTACTGCTCCGGGTCACTCGGGAATAACGGGAGCTCACTTTCCACGGGGATTTCCAAAGACGTGCTGCGATGCCAGGAGGGACAGGAGCTTCCCTTGCAGCCAGAGCTTTGTGAAAAGCCCCGAGCACCCCGCTTCCCGGCGGGACCCTTCCCTCCCGGTGCAAACCTACTCCGGGACACCACAGCGGCCGGAGGGCTCGGTTAAAACGGAGAAAAACAGCGGGCGGCTCTTCCAGCCCATCCCAGGGCGACCAGAGCCGGGTTCCTCCCTCCTTCCCCGCGGGATGCGCGGAGCAGCGCGGGGAGCTCCGGAGGGCAGCGGCCCCGCCGGGACCCCGCACCTGCCGCGGCGGCACCGGGCAGCGGGGCTGCCGGTCCCGGAGGGTGCGGGCGGAGCGGCTCGGGGCCGGTACTCACCGCGGCGGAGGGCGCGGGCGGCTCGGGCTCCGGGAGCCCGTTGGCGGCGGCGCGGTCGGGGCTGCCCGACGAGAGCAGCCAGGGCGGCGGGGCCGGGCCGGGGCTGGGCGGCAGCCCGGAGTCGGGGCTGTCGAGGCCGGAGTCGCCCCGCTTCCTCATGTCCGGGAGGTCGGGCACCTCCCGCAGGCTGAGCCGCCCCACCATGGCCGAGCCGCCGCCGCCTGCCCCGGCCCGGCCCCTGCCCGCGCTGCGCTCCCTGCGCCGCCTGCGCCCGGGCGGTGGCGGCGGGCGGGGCGGGGCCACACGGGGCGGGGCCACGCGGGGGCGGGGCGTGCCCGGCTCCCACCGGTGTCCCTGGGTCCCACCCGTGTCCCCGTGTCCCACCCGTGTCTCTGTGTCCCACCGGTGTCCCTGGATCCCACCTGTGTCCCACTCGTGTGTCCGTACCCCACCCGTATCCTCGTGTCCCACCCGTGTCCCCGTGTCCCACCCGTGTCTCTGTGTCACACCCGTGTCCCCGTACCCCACTGGTGTCCCCACGTCCCACCGGTGTCTCTGTGTCCCACCCGTATCCCTGCGTCCCACCCACGTCCCTATGTCCCACCCGTGTCTCTATATCCCACTGGTGTCCCTGTGTCCCGCCCGTGTCTCTGTATCCCACCCGTGTCCCCGTGTCCCACCCGTCTCCCTATGTCCCATCCATGTCCCTTTATCCCACCGGTGTCCCCGTGTCCCACTCGTGTCCGTGTACCCCACCGGTGTCCCCGTTCCCCGGGCTGTCCCCGTGCTGCCGGTGCTCGCCGTTTTCCCGCAGTCCCTGCCCTCCTGGTGACCCCGCTCCCGTCCCCTCGCTCGGAATTTGCCATTGGAAGGTGGCGGTGGCGGTGTCACCGTCCCTGGGTAAGGACAGACCGAACTCAGTGCTCTGGTGGGGCTGACAAGGTGGGGATGGCTCCCGGGTTGGACTCGATGATCTCGGAGCTCTTTTCCAACCTAAACGTTTCTGGGATTCTGCGGAACCGTGCCCGATGGAAACTTCCCTCCACACATCCTGCTCCAACCCACAGTGCACCATCCCAATGTGCTGCCAGCACGGATTTTGGGGATTTTGGGGAGCACTGAAAGAGCTGCCAGACCCTGCTGGGCTGCCCCCACCTCCAGTGGTGCTTTCCCCAAGAACAGGGATTTTGGCAGCCGGGTTGAACCCCCCAAATTCCCCCTCCAGGCTGCTCCTTCTCCCTCTCCATTCCCAAGCATTCAGGCTCAGGCAGCAGTGCTGCTGCCCCTGATTGCATTTTTCAGGCAAAGCTGCCGAAGCTGAAACAAGAGAACAGAAGGAAACGGTCATTCTAGCACTACAGGAGAGCGAGGGAACCTTTTTTGGAAAATCCTAATGAAATAATTGCGCCATGTCATCAGATTTGGTGGGGGAATACTCTTGTGGAGGGAAAGCAACCCTGCAGCCGGCCAAAGTCAACACTCCCCTGCACAGAAAGCAGCAGTCTGGGCTGATGGGCCCAGCACAAGTGAACCCAAACCTCTGAAAAAAATTCCTTCCCTGCCCCAAAATTAAAAGCAGAGCAGAACTTTCAGCCGTAGGCGTCTGTGGTTTGCAGCTATGCGGTGCTGGGAACTCCGGAGACTTCCTCAAGGAATTTACATTCCTTTGAAGAAATACTATGAGGCTGTTTGTCTTTGCTGAAAAATGCAGATGGAAAGAAAAGGAACATTAAGAATTTTGACTGAAATCTTTGGGGTCTGAGCAAATGTGCTGGACAGGTGTTTTCTTCCTTCTAATTTAAGTGTATCCCCCACCCCCCCCCCAAAAAAAAGAGATGCTGGTCTCTGCAAGCAATAGGAAAACTGATCAGTCCTCGCTCCAAAATCTCCCATAAAAGCCCTTTATGAAATCAGATGCCTTGGAAGGCACTGGAGCAGTTTCCAGATGAACACAATCATCATTTCAGAGCTGCTGTGCAGCTCCTGGGTGGAAACCCACGCTGCCAACAACCCACTCAGTGCAGTTTAGGAGGGGAGAACTTGTGGCACATCCCAGCAGTCACCTCTGAGAGCTGTGGCTGCTCCCACAGACACTCCCATGGGGATCAGGGTCCAAGAGAGAGGGATATCAGTGCCTGGGGTAAGCAGAACTCCTGGAAAACTTTCTGCTCCTTATTTACCAGCAAAAAAACCTCCCATTCTGGCGTGGCTTGACACAAAAGTTAATTTTTTGTGCCCTTCCAGGTTCTCATTTCTGAGCTCTACAGCCCAACCAAGGGTCTCCTGCAGCACCAGCATCCAGACCTGCAATTCTGCCTGCTATGATGAAAAGGAAGCATTTAAGCAGAATTTTAACTGCTCAATAACTCAAATACTGTTGAGTCACTGTGTACAGGGGCTCAGCTTTTTCAGGACATGTACTCTGCCCCCTCGGAAAGTCTGACTGGTTTTAAGTCTCAAACTGTACCAACCCGTGCCATCCCTGATGCCATTGGAAATCTTTTCCCCTGCCTGTTTGTCCACATTATTTACTCTTTAACTGCCCACAGACAGGCAGGATGGGGCAGATAAAAAGTCTCTTATCAAGATCCTCCTTCCATAAAGGACTTTCCACGAGGCTGGGCGTGCTTGCCTTAATCAGCAACGGAACCACAGGCAATGCCACGCGACAGCCCCATTGCTGGGAGAGGCAAACCACAAGGATCCTGTGATACCTGAAAATGATAAAACTTTGGGAATAATAATAAAAAATAACTTTGGGAAGTTATTTCCAAAGGATGGGAAGTGCCAGGCTGTGCCACACAGGAGCTGTGCTCACCCAGCACTGGGTGATGGCAGGGACGAGTGCTGACAGCACGTGGCTGAAGCTGCTGAGGTTTCATCAGCTTTTACAGCCCTGCTGCCACCGCCCTCGTGGAGCCAAGCAGAGGCTCGTGGAGGCTTGGCCATCGTCACTGGGATGCTCAGAGTCCTGGCTGTAAACCCGGGGGAAGAAAGGAACACCCAGCGCCCGGCGCTGCTCCTGCCCAAGGGCGGAGGGGGCAGGAGAAAAGCAAATGAGTCATTAATGCTCTGAGTGAAAGGAGCTGCTCCAGCGTCATGCCGAGCGTGGAAAAAGGCACTACCCCTTAATTAATTCCAAAGGAAAAATTCGGATCTCCCAGAAAAGGCTCCCACAGTGGCAGACAGCAGAACTGATGTGATTATTTAGGGGCGCGAGGTCGGGAGCGTTGAGCCACCCACATGGGGCAGGGAGCTGCTGTGGATGGGGATGGTGCCAGAGGAGGTGGAAAAGGCAGAGAGGAGCTGCAGGAGCAGATGGACAGCAGGGAGTGCTGGGTCCAGCACAGTTTGGGTGAGGTCCATCCCAGCCACTGGGATTTGCAGTACAGAAACACCCAGCAATGAGCATCAGTTACCATTTAATTCACGTTAGTGTCACACCCCACGTACAGTCAGGATTACACCCCAGTCTGAAACCATAAAAAGTGGCATTTTGTACAGAAAACACATAATCATCCTTTATTCCCCAAAGCTGTAAACTCCAAAGAGCTAATGCACAAATAGAGACCTGCCAAATCTAATAAACACCCAAGAGCCAGGGGCACAAAACTCTTACACCAGAAGTAGGAAACTGTGGATTTGTTCTCTGAAAATGGAACTCCAAACACTCAGCCCTGTAGCGTTCTTCAAAGGCTGAAACTAAAAATTCATTTCTCATTTTATTTCCTCTTATCTACAGAATGAAATGCAGAGAATGAAATGGGGAAAGCCTTTGGGTAAGACACACAATGATAACTTCAACATCATCTTCAGCTATTCATAATTTAGTGAGAGACTTAGCCTTAGACAAAGCAAAGAAAAATTCATCTAAAATAAATTATTCATCCCCTCATGGGAATAATGAATCTCTGCAAACCTATGTTCCCTCCTCTCCAGCTCTGCAGTGTGGCAACTCATTGGCCATCCTGCACATGCACCTTGAGATAATCTGTCCTTGGGGAATGGCTGCTCAGAATCCCAATGTGCTTTCAACCATTCCTTCCTCTGTCACCTAACAGGGAATCAGGAGGCAACAGCAGATTTGTAAATCTGGAGTGATGAGAAACTGCTGTCCCTCCCCACAGGCGTTGTTATTGCTGCTCTTTACTCCCCATCTCAGCAAAGCTCTGGAGCTTATGTTCCTGGAGCCTGATCTGCCCTCCCTGATGTGCAGCAGTGATTTTTACAATCCCTGTGAGTACAGCCCCTAAATAAATACAGTCCTAAGGCCCAAACTTGCCCTGGTGGGGAGCACAACCCTCCCAGGAAGGCATCTGACAGCGTGGTTGTTCCTCACCTGCCACACTGGTAAAGGATTTCCCTTTCCTGCACATGCAAGTGAAGCTTGGGTTAAATAACACAGGCACGACTGGTTGATCTGCCCTACATCCATTTGGGATGCACTCATGGTTGGGGATACGCCTTCAAAGTCTCCCAGAAAGGGCACAGAGGAGTTTGGGAAGAAATCCAGCAGTGCTAATAAAAGGTGAGGCCTCAGTGCATGGAGACTCCTTGGAGAAGCATCCACTGATCCCAGCCCTGCTCCACGCTGGCTCTGTGCCTGGGAGCCAGGAGCTGGCCCATGGGAAGAGGGGCTGGGTTATCCAAAACATTTCACTGCTGCTTCTCCTCCCCTCTGCAGTGCTGCAAGCTGAGGCTCAGAGGAACAGGAGGAGGAGGAGGGCCTTGAAGCCTGAGGCTGCTGAAAGCCTCCTGTGGCACCAAGTGGCCCTGGCTCCCTGACAGAGCCAGCACCTCTCCCTGCAGGCCAGCAGAGGTGCCAAGGATTTGCCTTTCTGTTTCATGGTGCTTTGTGCATGCCTGTCCTGGGAGCAGGGGAGAAATCTGCCCTGGGGTTCCCTCCTGGGCATCTCATTGATCCAGTGGAGCTGCAGGTGCCTGGATCCCAGCTGACAGAGGGTTGGGGTTTTCATGGTGGTGATGGGGTTGGTTCCCCCCACCCCAGAATAAATAATGAATCAGAGGAACAGCCCTGCAGCAGGGAGTGAGCGCTAACACAGAACTGAGGCAAAACCCTCAGTGCTGCAGCAGGAGCTCAGCCAGGGTAAAAGCTGTGACCCCAAGTGCATCACAGCCAGACAGGCTCTGAATCCACCTGAATGCTTTCTGTACTGATGAATTCCAGGTGCCTCTATTCCCTCCACCACACGGACCTGGCAATGCCCTGGGTTTCACTCCTGCTAAGCTGAGGGCAAACACCTTGCTCAGATTCCTCCTCCTCGGTCTGAAAGCGCCGATGGCTGAGAGATCACGGGGGGCTGGGAGGGACAGCACAGGGTGTAAATCACAACCTGCCCAGCTCAGCAGCCCCGGGGCAGGGAGCTCCCCCGTGCTCCCTCAGAGCCTCTTCTTGATGAGCTTCTCCAGCTTGCGGATGCGGGAGGATTCCTGCTCGGGCGTGGGAGTGCTCAGCGAGAGCGAGCCGGAGCCGTCGCCGCCGGGGGGAGGAGAGGGGAGGCGCAGGCGGAACAGGTCCAGCATGCTGCTCTGCTCGCTCCTCTTCAGGCCCTGGGGGAGCAAAGGACAGCGCTCACTGACCTGCCAGCAGCTGCAGCAGAGCCCATCGCAAACCTCCACCTCAAAGACTCGCCCACCAGAGACCCCTGAACAACCCCGAGCAGAGCAGGTAGCAAAATGTGAAACAAACTCAAAACCTTTTCTCCAGCAGCAACTCTACTTTCAAAGGAAAGATAAACTTACAGTGCTTCTCTCACCCCCCAAGCCCCTCAGAATTCACACTGAAATAAAGTCCCCAGCAATCCCCAAGCAGCACTAGAGGATGAGCAGATTCCCATCCTCTCACCTTCATGTCGAGGATTTTCTGGAATGTGTCAGTGCTGCAGTCAGCGAGGAGCTTGATGTAATTGTCCACAAACACAACTGGGGGCTCGTGTGGAGCCATCACCACCTGCCAAGACAAGGAAAAAGAGATCAGACAAATAATAGGAATTAAAGGCAGTGCTCAGTCAGCTCTGGCACAGGAGTGACAGCAGGGCTGGCTCCTAAAATAAAATGTTTAAGGAACAAGAAAGGGGCTGGATATGAGAGGGGTAAAGGTGAGTGAAGAGAAGCAGAGTAAGGACAGCGAGGAAGTTGGGTCTCTTTCAGCACAGCAGTGCTGCTCATGGGCTCTGCATCCTGTTTCAAAGGGCAGCAGGACTTTGTCTGTGGCCTGTGGGCTGGCAGGCACTGGGGCATTGTGAACGCTCAAGATTTTATCATGCTGCAGGGGGAAGACAAGCTGGGGAGCTGCTCAGGGGACAGTGCTGGCAGTGGTGGTGACACTCACAAAGTCCCAGGAGATCAGGCAGCCTGGACAGAGTCCAGACCCTCAGCTTGGCTGTGTGTCCCTCCTGCTCCCTCCTGCCTGCAGGCAGGACACACAGCGTGTCACAGGGGAATGTGACAACACTCTGGTCACCCCCTCAGTGCCCAGGACAGCGAGGGCCAGAGCTCTCTGCTCTGCAGCTCTCCTGACACGGCCACACACAGCCACTCTGTCCTTGGGCTGCAGCTCCTCTTGGACATTCTGGAGGGGAGGGATGAAGGATGGGAACCCCCCACCAACATCTGCCCAGGAGCAATCATAAAAAACAGGGAAAAAATCAAAATAGCCTCAAAGCTGGTAAGATGATCCCTCACTGATGGGTTTTTCTTACATAAGCAGCAAGGTCCACAGAGAACACATCTTTTGATAATACTGGAGAGCCAAACCTTCTTTCTGAGGAAGAGTGTGTCTGTGTCTGAGTGTGTGTAAATGGGCAGAAACAGCACCAGACCAGACCCTTCCCTGTCTCCAAAACCATTTCCATATGTTTGCACTGACCCAGCTCACCCCACACTGCATTCTGTCACCAAGACATTTCTTTCTTTCCCTGCACTTCAGACCACTGAAACATCATAGCCATGTATACACTTATAAATCCTTAATTTACAGCCCTTGTAAAAATCCTGTGCCAAGATGAAAAGCTGGAGCTTCAGAGGAGAAGGGGAAGAGCTCAGCAGGGTGTGCATGGCCCAGGGCCCTCCTCCCCACTCCCATCTGTGGGGCTCAGCTCAATGGACTTGTTTGTGCTGCCCACGGGCCCAAAGTTTGTCTTCCTGAATTACCTGCCCCAGCACCAGCCTGGGAACACAGACTGGAGCTCCCAGGGCTGTCAGCCTGTGGCTGTTTGATCTGCAGTTCTGCACACAGAGGCCAGCACGGGCTGTGTGACACTGACACAGCAGTGCCACTGCTGCTGCACAGCCTGGGGACCTGCAGCTCTCCATGTGCTGCTTTCCTCTCCAATGTGGTGCTAAGGGTAAACAAATTAACTCCATTACTCTTGTGATTCACACACAAGCTCCAAGGAAAGACCTGCTCTGCACACAACAGGCACCAATCTTCCCTGCTCCCGTTAGCACAAACCAGGAACATTTTTATTCTGGTGATTTCTAGGAAAATTTAGGCTACAATTCACTAACATCTCAGCCACCTCAGTCCAAAAGCAGGGAGCTGGAGAGCTGATGTCTGAATCCAGAGCACACGCTGAGCTGTGACATTGCCCTGGGATGGGAGCCACCCTGAGCAGCAGCTGAGCAGGGACAGCTCAGGCTCCTCACCCCCTGGCCCTGGCTGTGCTCACAGGAGGCTCTGGCTGCCAGCTGCCTGTCCTGCCTGACCCCAGGTGCCACTGATTCCCTCCCAGGAATGCCCTCCCAGCATTGCTGGCCAGCAGGGGACAATCCCAGCACCCAGCAGGGCACAACTGTGCAGCTGCCACAGCTCCTCCTGGGATCCAGCCTGGCTTCAAACTGGGAAGGGCAGATTGCTTTGCTTGCTGCTTTTCATGAAGACAACACTCTGCTTTCGGGTCATTTTCCAGGCACCAGGTCTGGAAAATGAAAAAGGGCTCTGGTGAGTACAGTAAGCCAGACATGTTTGCACTGGCTGTTGCACTAGACAGTAAACAGGTGACTCAAGCACAGCTTGGCTCCCCTGAGTGAGGAGTCTGCACAAAGGCCTGGAGTAACCTGAACCACAGCAGACCCTCAGGGATGCAAACTCTGATTTCCACCAGCTCCTGAGGGAACCTGGTGCCCCAACTCTCCAAACCTGAGCCTTTGGCTGCCTTGAAAAGTGAGGGTGAAAACTCCAAAGTGGTATCAGAAGGGAGTGGGGGCAAACCCAAGGGGAGCGAGCCAGGTCTGCAGAGCAGCTGGCAGAGCCCCCAGGCAGGCTCACAAAGCTCATGTGCAATTGCAGATTGCTGCATGCAGAGGAAGGGCCCCCTGGAATTCACTGCTGTGATTCCCAGGCCAGCAGTCTGGCTGGCAGGGTACCAACAGGCTTGAGTTACCTTCAGGATCATTTCAGCCCGAGTCATGCCTTTCACCACTATCTTTGTGTAGCTGGCAGGAGCCTTCCTCACCACTTGGGACCCAATGGAGGGCAGATCCAGCAGAACCATCTTCAGAGAGTGAGTGTCCAGCAGCAGCTGCAAGGGTTAACCACACTCTGTTACTCAGGCTCCTTCTACACCAAAATCCATCAACTGCTGTAACCCAACATCCTTCAAAGTTTAACATCCTCAAAGTTTAACACCCTTAAAAGTTTAACATCCTTCAAAGTTTAACATCCTTCAAAGTTTAACACCCTCAAAAGTTTATCATCTTTCAAAGTTTAACACTTCCCACACTGGAAGAAGTCCTGTTAATCTGACTGCAGGAAAAGGAGGGACTGAGCCATGTAGTGACAATTGCAGGAGACAGGATCACCCCCATGGCTACAGATCAGCATGGTGGTTGATTTTAACACAGCACTGCTCTGCTGGTTGGAAATGACTTATGGCAGCCCAACATCTGGCACATCAGGCACAGATTTCCAGTCCTTCCCCCCAAAAAAGTATGAAGGGAAATAATCTTGGTTACCTGGAGCTGCACCATGGTTTAGATACTGAGGTCAAATGAACTAATATCAGCCACACACACAGTCAGGTTTTCTGCATTCACCCAACCCCTTGATTGGGTTTTTTCCTTAAAAACTGTCACATAATTCAACTGAGAACTGCCCACAGCCTGGATGTTGTTTGTTTCTACCCCAGCAAATAAATAAGCAGCAGCCATGAAATTGAGCCCAGACAGACAGCACTGTCTCATGATAAAATGCTGTGGGTCAGGGCTCCTTAGAGCAAAATTATCCTGAATACCACACTCCTCTGATTGCACAAAGTATGTCTGAGGAGACAAGACCAGTGAAGAACAGAAATCTGAAATCAAAGCAGAGGAAAGAGCAGCTCCTGCAGACTCTGTCCCCTCAGCCCATTTTCCATCCCAGGCCCCTGGCATTGCTAACTCACTGCCAAAGCTTGCTGGGGTGCAGAGTTGTTAAGTCAGAGAGGAAAACACAGAAAGCAAAACCCCACAGGTCCTGTTCCCTGCACTGAACACTGAATACCTCCACAAATATCACCCCAGCATTCATATCCCAACTGTAATTATCAGCAAACAGCAGGAAAGGCTGTGTGTGCAACCAGAAAGGCCAGGAAAATGCATTCCCCAGCAACATTTGCACCAGGGAGGAGAAGGTGGCATGGAAAGATGCTGGTGGGTGACCAGGAGAGTTCAAAAGATTTCAAGGGAATTGCTGCAGAGAGAGATCAGCTCCTGAGCCCTCTGTACCCTTAACCCCAGGGATGTGTGTCCCACTTCTAATGGCACGGATTCACTGGGAATCAGGCTGATAAAAACCTTCCCAGCCTGCTTTAAAGCAGCAAATTGGGCCTGTGATTCCCATGCAGGAATATTGAAAGCTTTTAACATTAGACACAAGCCCACTGCTGGTTAATCACTTGAGAAGCTTATTTTAAAAAGACTCTCTTTAATCACTCTCAGGTTATTGCTCATCACACAAGACAAACAGGCACTGAGCTCCACTCATTTGCTTTCCATTAAGGTTTTGATGTAAAGCTCCTATTTCCTTTTGCAGACACTGCTCAGAACCATCTTTGATGCCTAAAACCCAAGTAGCTTTGAAGGAACCCATTTGAAGTTCACAGCAGTCCCATTAGGGATGATTCTGCTTTTTTTTTTTCTTGCTTTTCCTTTTTTTTTATGAGCCCACAGGAGTAATAATCTCTATGTGCAGGGGACAGATGAAATCCTGCCCCTTCCAAATCCCAGCCCATGGCAGAGTGGGAGATATCTCAATTTCTTGAACCCAAAATCCATCAAACATGACAGCCAATGCACCTATTGCTCCTTACCTGTTCTGCACCCACCATGCTGATAGGTTTGCACTTGAAGAGATGGTTAATGAACTTGGGAATGAAGGAGCTGCAGGAGAGGTACAAAATGAAACAATTACATAAGAATATCTGCAGTCAGACAGTCTTCTGTGGTGACAAAGCATGCAGAACCAAACCAGGATGGCTTCCACAGAGACACTCCCAGTGCCAGCTTCCCAAAGTGATTCCAGACATGTTAAATATACTAAATAAAAAAAAATCCCAACCCTTAGGCACAGTTCTTTTGCTTTCATCCCTCCTGATCTCAAAGTTTACTGAGAAGCTGCACACACTCACTCTAGAGGTAAATAAATTGCTATAAACTAAATATGAAGTATTGCAGTAAAAGGGCAGCAAACAAACAATTTTATTTATCAGGATTAGCCTCACTGCTCATGAGTGGATGTATCTTGACTGCATCCAGAACCTACATTTTCCTGCACACAAGTAATTCCATAACATGCATATTACACACTGAACTTGAGGTCCAGCCAAGGCTGGGCCCTGGACACTCACACTGAGGCACCTTTCCAGAAAGCTCCTGGCCAACACAATCAAGACAAGAAAAAGTTTTGTGAAAAGGAAAACACCATTACCATATTTTACTGTCGTGGGTTTCAGGCTCACAAAAATGAGTGCCCAGCCAGAGAGAGCTCGGTGAGGATGGAAGCCCAATATTCACCACTTCAGAGCATCAGCTCTGGGTTCAGCTGATTTTTGCCTCTTGATCTGAGGCTTTGAAGCAGTTTCAGTGCAAAAGCACTGGTTGGACATCTTCAGAACAAGCTCCTGCCCCTGCTCCAGCAAAGAGCAGCACCAGGAAAGCTCAGGAGCCACAAATTCTGTCAGGACCCAACACTTGACCAAGTCTTCCTCTCACTGCCTTGTTTTTAATGTACTCTGCTCCTTCCCCATGTCCTCCTCTGGCTGAGTGCCTGCAGGGCTCACATTTCCACGACTTGCCCATGACCTGGTGGCAGCTCCTGGATTTTTAATGGCTCTGTCCTGAGTCAGTCAGGGGCTGTGCTCTGGACTGGGGCTGTCCAGGATGATGATGATGATGATGATGATCTAAATTCAGCGTGGTTTCCTCCTTGCATCTGCTAAGCTTTTTGTTCCCTCCCCACAAAGCAAGGAGCACAACAGCAGCTTGTTTGTCCTGCCACCTGTTTTCCAAGGCAGGACGTTCATTTCTCATCCTTTCTCATGGAAAAGTGACAAAAGTGCGGCTCAGGCACGGAGCAAGCCAAGCTGCTGAGCAAACCCAAAGGAATGGCTCAGGAGAGCCCTCAAAAGCAAGGATTCCTTCCCTCAGACACAGTCCCTACCTCTCTCAGTGAATCATTTTCTCCTGGAGAGGTGTCAAGGAGAACAATTTCAAGCTACTGTTGAGAAGCAGCTACTGGGCTGCCCTGAGTAGTTTTGAATTTGGCCACCAGAGAAACAACCTTGGCAACAGAACAGAAAGAGGAGGAGGAAAAGCAGCCCTGACTCCTCCTGCACAACAGCATTACAGTGGAGATTTAACCTATCTGGTTTAAAAGTCCATTTTTCAGGGCTATAACTAATTCCCAGAGGGCAATTAGAGAGTGATGAGCACAGCTGGAGCTGAGGTGATCCTAGAAAATGATAAATTGGCAGCAGCTCCGGATGCAGCAGCTCACTGCAGGCAGAACAGAACAAGAAATTAATTGTGCCTTTGATAGTGCAGGTAAATCCAAGTGTCCCTCCCTCTGCATGGTCAGGCATGGAGCTAAAGCTCATGTTGTGCATGGAAAACAGGGTGAGCCTTTCCTGCTGCAGGGTGGCACACTGGCAGCCCAGGGACCCCCTCCCCTGTTGGTTTTAATCTTCTTTTCTATAAAACCACACAATCTCCCATAGACAGCATTCTGTCCTGCATGAAACAATTCCCAGGCCTCTCTGATGGCCACCCACCATCAGTGCAGAGGGGTAAAGTGACCTTCCATCCCCACATGCCTCTTATTTCACACTGCCTTATTGGAAACAGCTTCCCCACTCCAGCAGGACAGACAAGACAAACCGTCAGAGCCAAGGGCTGCTCTGGATTTTTTCCCCTTGGTTTTTATTTTTTTCCTGGACTAGCAGAGACCATCAGGAGCAGTTGCACTTAAGAGAAGGTGCCTCTTGCCTAGGCTGGATTCAATGCTTGGTGCTCTCAGAGTGCAGCAGGCAATCCTGATGTGAGTAATATGTGCATGTTCAGGGGCTCTGTGCTCTGAATGCCTTTAGTCTCTGCACAATCACAGCCAGATTGGGGGCCAGAATTCATTTACAGCTTCAGCTCTAAAACTGGACCCAGAAACCCCCCACTAGAAGCAGAAAAGTCCCCAGTGTAACAATAAAGCAGTGCAGACAGATGAGGAACCTGAGGCACAGAAACCACAGCACTGAGAGCCTCCCATCCAACACGAGTGTGGCTCTGCCAGAGCCGTGTTTTCCCAATCCCCTGCACTGAGGATGCATCAAACACAGAGAGAGGCACAGACAGACTTGCAACCACAGTCTGTCTGTCTGTCTGACAGCCTGAGCTGCTGCAGGACATCCCCCAAAGGTTCTGGTGTCGCTGAGTCACTGCAGCCCAGGATGGTTTTGCTCTACGCCACCCTCTGAGCTGGTGACCAGCCCTTACCCAGGCTGAGCTCAGCTCTGAACCCTCCCCATCCCAACTTTCCTCCACCAAACTCCTCTCAGTTTTCCCCTGGAGCACCTGGAAGGGCCCAGCACCCCCCAGGCCTGGCTGCTGCTCCCGGAGGAGCCGCGTCCCCGGCCGGGGGAGAGCTGTTTGTTTTTCCTGTCTCTCAGCTCTAATCTCTTCCTCGCTGAGGTCAGGTCACAGACTTCCCAAACACATCCCAGCAGAGCAGCCTGGCTGCTGTGGGGTTTGGTTTCAAAGGAGAAGGTGCAGGGAGAGCTGAGCCCCCCACCCTGCCCGGCAGCCTCGCACCTCGGCCAAAACAAAGCAAAAATGACAAATTAGCTTCAAGGATTGATGCAATTTCTGATGGCCATTTTTCTTCTCTCCAGACTTGGCTCAGATCCTGCTGGTTTAAATTTAGTGACTTTAGCTGCCTTCTCCCCTGTGGTCCTGTAACTCAACACTCACGCTTTATACAATCCATTAGAGCTGAGAAGTGGCAGCTCACAAAGACACGGGCATTAACATGTGGAGAAGCACAAGGCCTGTTAAAAGGATTTTCAGCATTGTGGGGCACACAAAAGGCCAGGTATTTATGTTGGCCCAGCCAGAATACTCCATTAAAATGCAAAGTTTGAAAAACACAAATATTTATAGGTATTAAAAAGCATTTTAAGGAGATTAAGATCACCCTTACCACTGGGCTGATTTTCCTTAGCACCAAGTTGCACAGATGCAGCAAAATCAACTGCAGCAAAATCAACCTTCAGGAACTTATTTTACCCTTCTGCATCTGATCCATGGCACAGTGAGTTCAGGACTGTGTCTTAATTTTAATGTGCTGCAGTTGTCTTAAAAATATGCTTTGGAGAGGAGCAGGGGCTTCTGTGCTCATGGATGAGGAGAGATGGGAACTCCCCTCAAATCTGAGAGCTGTTTCATCTGGAGTTTACTTGGTATGTGCCCAGCAATAAAGTTAAAAGGGAGGCAACTAAGCTGAGGTATTAAGAGTGTGCTGTGAACAGCTGAATAAATGGGGGGTTTTATTTATCACATAAAATCCAAGTGTAACCACACAGAAGGTTTTCATACAATAAATTCTCCCCGAGACAGCGTTTCAAACATTGATTATGGGCAACATCACAACGTGATTTATCAGGAGCTGCTCACTAAAGCAAACCCATGAGCACCCTGAGACACAGAGGGGGATGAAGCTCTCGGGTTGAGCCTCCCTGCTGTGAAAGCTCCCAGGATAGCTCTGCTGCATCCCACCCTGCTGAGGCAGGAGCTGCAGCTCAAATCTCCAGCCCACACAGCCCCCGCCAGGCCACAGAGCTTATTTCAGGCTGATTACCTTATCAGAGATGAATGAAACATTAAGGTATTTCAGAGTGACACATGACACGCACGCCACTGCCCTGCAGGCCACCAGCAGGGTCACATGTGCCACCAAAAGCAGCAGCTACAGCTGGCACTGCCCTCCCAAGGGCTTTTCCTGGGGCTCTGCCATGTGGAGCTCAGCTGGCCACAGGCAAGCAGGGGAAGAGCTCAAAGTATCCTCCCAAAGAGCTGAATTTGTGCTTCAGACAAAGTCTGGATGTCCACCCTGCATCCAGCAGCAAGGGGCATTTCTGTCTCATCTGCCACTTCTTTCATGCTGCTCAACTTTAGGTGGCTTGCCAGGCAGATGCTTTAATACCCCACAACATTTAAATGTGAATTTCCCCTCCTGACTATTTTTCCCTTCTGAGCTACTTTTGCACAGAAAAGCAGCTTTCAGATTGTGAAGGTAAAATATACTTCTCACACATGCCCTCCTTACAGGGCAATGTTATTTTGTGGCAAATTTCTCAGGACCTGGAAGCCCCATGGAAGAAAAGCAGACTTCCCCACAGCAAGAGTCATATTTAAGTCAGATATTCAAAGTCTTTTAAAGGTGCCCAACCCAAAATTTCTGCACTTGGCAAACACCACCCAGTGATCATCACACTGTTTTATGGGACGAGCTGAATGAGGTGTCTGTGGTGGGAACTTACTTTGCAAATTTGATGCAGAACTGAGTGAAATACTTCCTGGTGGAGGCCAGGTTGTCACGGATGATGGGGACATTCTGCTTGATGTGCAGGATCACTGAGGTGACATAAGGACTCTGGTCACCAACATGTTCCACATTCTGCCACTGCATCTGCACAGAGGGGAAAAAACAACCAAAAATGACTGGTTAATTCATCAACATTCAAGTAACAACTAAGGGAAACTGTACAAACTTCCTGCCAGGGGATCTCTAAGGAATAATTCAGAGACCGCTTCTGTAATTCACCACCAAGGTCAAGTCCTTCATCATTAAAGTGATTGGGCAAAACCATTTCACAAGAAGACCCAAAGAAAAGCCAGAGCAGAGACTGTGACCAGTAACCCACACAAATGGGGACCACTAGGATCAAAAAAGCCCTTGGAGCACACCAGGCTGCTTTAATATTTAACAGTTTCCAGTTTGCTGGGATGAAGTGCCCATATAAATCCTGATTAGAGACATTCGAGAAAATATCTGCAAGCTTGCAAAGTCTGGATTCCTGTGTGGCAGCCAAGACTTTAATACTGGTGAGACTGATGACAGATAGATGGAAGAGGTAAAAAGTCTTAAAGTCCAAAGCACTCCACACCAGTGTAGCTCACTGAAAACACTGCTGGTGCACAAGCCAGGATGCCCAAGTTCAGCTCTTCCAAATGCATGTAAAAAGTACAAAACAAGAGGAGTTACTCAACCTCCCATTTTGTTTTCATTTATTCTCAGCACAACTGCAGGAGAACAGCCCCTGTGAGCCAGATGTGTGGCTCCCTTGATTTTCTCTGAGTCTGGTTTGCAGTACACAGGGCACTCCCAATTTAAAACAAGTGGAAAAAACAAAAACTAAAAGAGATAATTGGGTCTGGCCTGGTGTTGTGTATGTACCAGAGTCTCACTGAGGAACACAAGCACGCAGAAAAGCACACTCAGCTCTGCTGCTGCTCTCAGAACTCTGCAGTGTCCTCCCAAAAACTCTTTGGAGATCTGTTCCTCATGCTGGAGATGAGACAGGAGGAAAACTCATAGGAAATCAGGAGAGGAAACTGGGCACATATGGAAGATGAGCTTTTTCCTTTGAGGGGCTGTTTGTCCTCAAACTTGTTTTCCCAAGCTCTGGATTTTGCATATAAAGTTTTTTATTCCTGGTTTTAATTTAATTTAATTTAATATGGCTACTTTGCCCCCCTGCAACTCAGCTGACTCAACTCCATCCAAACAATCCCAGCCTAAGTGACTTAGTGGGAAAGAAAAGCCAAATTCTTTGCAAAACCACAGTGTCTGAGTCTACACATGTCCCACTAAAGCTGCTTTTATTGAAACCAAACAAACCAAGCCCAGCCTGCTGCTCTCACATCAGCTGGGTGGCTGGAAGGGATTTCTCTCCCATCACCTGCTCCACAGGTTTTCACAGAACATCCTGACTTGGAAGGGACACACAAGGAGCACCAACTTCAACTCAGACACCCCAAAAATCCCATTCTGTGTTTGAGATTGTCCAAACACTCCTGGAGCTCTGGCAGCCTTGAGGCTGTGACCATTCCCTGGGGAACCCCAGCATCCTCTGGGGAAAATCCTTCCCCTAAAATCCAACCTAAACCTCACAGCTCCAGCCATCCCCTCAAGTCCTGCCGCTGGTTTCCTGCTTTTCTACTCCTCGTGGTGCTGATCACACCAAAACAGAATATTCTGTGCCTTTCTCCCTGATGGATTCACACATTCCCTTCTTGACAGAGCAGTCCTCACCCAACACAGCATCCCCACAGAGTGGGAAACAGCCAGAAAGTGGGAAGGGGCTGCTGAGCTGAATTATTGCACCAACAATGAAACAGTAGCTTTTTCATTTTGTTGGTCATCATTCCAAAAGCAATACTTTACAACCAAACCTTTAAAGCATGAACAGTAAAAATAGCCCTTTTGTGTGTGTGTGTGTGTGTGCATTGTGGGTGTGTTTCACCCAAAAAAAACCCACCCAGTAGCTGCAGAGAAAGGAATAGCACACATACTGAAAAGTCATCAGAAGAAATATGAGCCCAACTCTGCTGGTAAAGCTTTGTTCCTGTCCTTTTAAATTTATTCCTCTTTTTCCCTTGTCCTGTGTTTTTCTTGGGATATCCACACAGTTTACATCCACATGAGTGCAAGGAGCAGGAGCAGGGAGATTTCACTGCAGGGAGAAGCCCAAAGGCACCTGCAGGGCTGGGAGGACACACAGGGGCTGGAGGAGCTTCTCACAACAAAACACAGGGATGAGGTTACAACAGGCAGGAGGAAAGAGAAATGTAGTCATGATATTTTCTGAAAAATCCTTTTCTGAAGATTTTTCCTCCTCAGAAGCTGAGAGGCCTCAGGAACAAAATGTAAACAATGGTTATCTGCTGCTGTGGAATGCAACAGGTGCATCTGGGATTGGTCTCATGTGGTTGTTGCTAATTAATGGCCAGTCACAGTCAGCTGGCTTGGACTCTCTGTCCGAGCCACAAGCCTTTGTTATTCATTAATTCTTTTTCTATTCTTAGCCAGCCTTCTGATGAAATCCTTTCTTCTATTCTTTTAGTATAGTTTTAATATAATATATATCATAAAATACTAAATCAAGCCTTCTGAAACATGGAGTCAGATCCTCATCTCTTCCCTCATCCTCAGACCCCTGCGAACACCATCACAGAGAAACCCTGAGCAGAAATGGGGAACCCAGGGAAGGGCAGGGGCTCAAGGGTGTCCCCAAAGAGCCACCAGGTCCTTCCTTGTGTCCAGCCCTGCAGCAAAGGAGCTGCTTTGGCATTGAGAAGAGGAGGAATGAACCCTCATCTCTCCCTGTTCCCAGCAGCATCCCAGTGCCAGCTTCTCCCTGCAGGCTCCAGCCTGGGCACCAGCAGAGGGGCTGGGAGGGGAGCAGGGAGCGCTGCTGGCCCCAAATTTGGGGACACAAATTGGGCTCTGCCCTGTCACACTCTGCACATATTCCAGGGCTCACACACTCTCCTGAGAGCTCTTAATTAGCAGCTGTAGCTCTGCTTGCTCTGCTCTCAGGGTTTTGTCTGTGTGTGGAGTGCAGAAATGATGAAAGCCCCGCTCTGTCCGCTCGGCTGTGAGGGCACAGAGAATTGCAGCTGGGCCAAAAGGGTTTAGGAAAATGTAAAAAGCCAGCAAGAGGTTGATGGGAGGCACTAAAATGTCCCCCAGCCCCAGTTGCAGGCACAGTTTTGCACATAAATTGATGCTTAATTCAGCATGTAAATCAAGCCTTAGCCAGTGCAATCCATAAATTTAACTGGGGCGAAAATATCCCGTGCAGATTAGCAGCTCCCTCATCCCAGAAATGAAAAAGGAAGCACACCAGGCAATGTGAGTGCCTGCTACAGATCAGCACAGACACATTAACAGTTCTTAGTTATCCACAATATCACAACAGGGGGGTTTAGGGCAAATTCTCCTCCCACCCACATCCCAGCTCCCTGTCCTGCAGTCCTGGTTAATCATCCTACACCTGCTGTAAAGTCTGAGTAAGGATTATCACCTACAAATTTCATAATATGGGCCCTTCTCAGCATTTACCATTTTCTTCAGAACACACCAAGTAAAGAATCATGGAAACCAAGCAGCATTCCCAGCTGAAAGCAATATTCCTGATGCTGTTTTCTGTGTTAAATCTCTTAACGTGGCCTGCAGCCAAAGTGGATTGAGAGGTTTAAGCATTTCATAATTTACCTCTATAGTTCCTGAACATTTTTGCAAAGGAAAAAAAAAACAAAAAAAAACCCAAAGCCAGACTCCAACAAAGGAATGGGAATGTTCAATCCTGGAGGACACCAGAGTGAGGTAAATGAAAAGAAGCTAAACAAAGGAAGAGCCCTAATGGAGCATGGAGCTTGAGAGAGCAAAACTGGAATGGATCAGCCCCACAATCTTTATTTCTTTAATACAGGCTGAAATTTTACATTTCCAAATACTACCTCTGTGTTTAAATAATTACATGCATTTCTTATTGAAGTGTCAGAGTAATAACCCAGCCCTGAAGGAAAGGGAGGAGGAAGGTGAGGGGAAAAAACCTCTTGCACCAAATCCAGGTCTAAGAAAATCACATAAAAGCAACTCTGTCTGATGCAAACAGAGCAGTGTGTGCACAAGTGACAAGTATTTATTTAGCTAATTTCATAACACTTAAACTTGTTTATATCTCATCAGTCCCATCACATGTGCTGCATTTTACCAGTGTTCCAAAGACAAAAATAAATGGCCTACCAGCTGCTGCTTTCTCAAGGTTGTGGTTTACTTGGGTATAAACAGGGAGAGCTAAGTGATTTAAATATTCCTGTGCTCTGTAGGCTCAGGAGATCTGAGGGGCTGCCACAGCACACAGGCAACACCTGAAGTGCTGAGCCCTTCCTAGTGGTGTTATTTGACTGGGCAAAAAAATCCTCTTTCCATTTGGAACCTGTACAAGCTCTATTACCAGCTGCATTCTACTTCAAATATTAGCTGGGGGGTGGTGGTGGGGCTGGTTACAGCTGGAATACATCATAAAGCAGAAAGCTATTAAAATTCATGGCAGCCAGACAGTGCGTTGATCCTACAAAAATGGAGCTCTATGTTTAATATTTCTAATTAAAAGGGAAAAAAATATATATAGTTCAATCCACTTTTGTTGTCTTCACCTCTGTCTAAAGCAAGTCTGGGTTTTCACAATACTTTGGCAAGGAAACACAGCTCTGCATTTCAAACATATAAAAGCCAGCAGTGTAACTGCAACAAAATCCTTAAGCTCAGTGCTAGGGGCCTCTCCAGGAATGGCTCCACATGTCCTTGAGAGGATCACAGAGGCAATAAGGCTCAATCTCAATTCCACACCACCTCCAGTGCACTGCCTCCATTTCAGAGCCCCAAACAAGCAGCCTGGTAAAACTCCCTGCCAAAGGAGACAAAGGGGAGAGCAAAACCTGAAGGTGTACTTGGAATTTCACGCTGACAAAAGTTTTTCCAAATTTGAAATGCTCTCACTGGCATTGGGAGTGGAAAGAGAAAGCCTTGAGCACTTAGTGAATGTATTTCATTGTCTGTAGGTTTTAATGTGGTGCAAAAAGCCTGGAAGCTCTAATCTGAATAATAAGAGGGTTTGGAGTGAGGGATGGGTTTATAAATACAGCAATTGCTGCTGTAAAAAGCAAGAAAAAAAATCAGAGTAAAAGAATGTATCAGTAGTGAAATCGAGCAATCAAAGCACACAAGAACTCCACATGGATCTTAAGGTGATTTCTTCTGAAGATCCAGCCCTACCTTGCTCATGGCAGTCAGGGCAGGGTCACAGGCTGCATCCAGGTCCTGCACTAACAGCTGGATGCTGTTGGAGATCACACTGCAAAAAAAAAAAGAACCAAGCATGAGTTTCAGAATCACACAGAGTGCCAGAACTGGAGCCTTTGACTGTGAGAGGAGGAAAATCCTCCACTGGCTGACAGCAGCACTGTGATGTGAGTGCTCACAGCCACAGCTTGTGCTGGGGAGGAGCTGGGAAACCCTGCAGGGAGCTGCACAATGGTTAAAGTGGCTCCAGGGCAGACAGGATGCTTTTACAGTTGACATTTCTCTGTTTTAACACAAATAAGGGGCTGGGGATCAAAGGTGGCAGATGAAGAGGAGAAATCCCCAAGCATCGAGCCCAGCCTGGGATTCAGCATCACATTTAATCCAGGCTGTGTAACACCAACATTTTATCATCTCTCCATTTATTCACAGCCAATATTCTACTGCTCACAGGATCTCGCAGAGAGCATTTTAAAAATGACATCTGCATGAGTTCTGTGTCTCCCACGTGTGAAGATGAAGGCAGATGTCTTATTTACACTATGTCTAGGACTGCTGCCATCCACTGTTTGAGTTCCTGAGACATATACCAGACTAAAGGACACATTAGTCAAACACATTTCCCTCCCTTCCCCCCCTTTTTTTTTTTTAATTTTGAACAGCATGATATTGCTTAGAGACATATTTAATGCCATCATGTTATGATGTGAACAGAGGTGCAGCTGATCCTAAAACAGCAGCCAAGAAACTCTGCCTGCAGCAGCTTCTGCTAGGAGCAAGAACTGATTCTGTTTCACTAAGCACAGCTTTTAAAAACAGTGTCAACTTTAAATCTGCCACAGATGCGTGTTTACAACCTCAGGATTATATTTGTAAGAAGTGGATTTTACTTTTGCTCTTTCTCATGGTGGTGGCACAGATGAGAATCACAGGGCTGTGAGAAATCTGAGCAATTTAGGGTTTTTAAACCAGAAACCAGAAAGATAGCTTCCTCAAACCATCTTTCCTCTCTCTCATTGTCTTTGTGAAGTTTTGGACACTAATCTGGGGTTCACTGTTCAAAATATCTGTAAGTGTCCACCTTCTAACTGAGCTATGGTGTCACCCACATGGGTTTTATTCTTCATCACAACCCAGAAAAGCTGCCTGTTCCCTTTCCTGCACCTCCAGCACAAAGTCTGGAACAGGATGCAAATTAAAACACTTCCTTCAAAGCAATTCATTTGTTTGTAAAGGCAAACTCATCCAAAATAAGTTGGAAAAATTAACATGGGGGGATGAAGCGACTACAGGCTTCAAGTTACACCATCTAAAACTTGCATTGGGATAAAAAAAAAAAAGCCTGTGCCTGTTTCTGCTGCTGCTGGGCACTCCAGAATCCCCTCCCTGGCTGAAATAATCACCCTGCAGGGCACCTGCTGCCACTGCCTGGCAGGGAGGAGATGAGCTCAGCACCAAGGAGCAACACCAAGCTCTGAGTGGGTGGAAAATGCCCCCCAACCATTTGTGTCCACGCTCAGGAGTCTGTCAGAAGTGCAGGCTCTCACCTGAAAACCACAAAAGAGGGAGAGAGATTCATTTGTCTGCACTTCAGAACAAACTCCTGCTGCGCAGGGATGTGCTGGGAACACAAAGGACCACACCATGCTGGATGAGAGGGTTTGGAGACTGGTTCTGCAGGAAAACCCTTCCAATCCTCAGCAGGCAGCAGTGGGTGGCTCCTGACACAATCCTGGCATGCACAGAGGGATGGATCAGGAGCTGGGGCCACGAAGGAGCAGCAGCAGCCCCAGGGAGCACAGCACTTCAGGGGTTCTCTGAGTGCTGCCCGTTATTCCACAAAACAGGGAAATGATGGATTTCTGGATTTGCATCACAATAATTTTTCTCTTGTGGAATATCAAGAAGAAGTTCCCATAATTTCTCCAACTCTCCTAAAGAAGCTGCTTTGCCACCCCAAGGATAAACCCCTCTTTTTCTCCACGTTTGGGGTGGTTCTGCACTCTCCTTTCTCTGAAAGAAGAAACACTTCCCAGGGTGCATAAACAGCATTTTATCACTTATTTTATGACTGCCTAACAAGACATCAAATCCCAGAAGAAACCCCTTGTTTGATGTTGAATGAGCCAGCAAGGTTTATAGCTCAGACTTCCACTGACAGAAGGCTGGACAAAGCCCTCAGCTGGAACAGAATGAAAGTCAATTAAAAGCCTTTGTTACAAGATACATCAGCCCTGTCAGTTGGACTTTAAACCTGTCCAAAGCAGCAAATGTGAGCTGTACATTAAACAACTTCCAAAACACTTCACATGGGCTGTCTGAGGCAGCCACTGTGGAAATCCAGCAGCCACCTGAAGCTGCTGCTTCCTGCTGGCAAAACTCACCTGTCCATGCTCAGAAAACCCCATCTCATGGCACATTTTATTTCTCTTTTCCTGCTACCTTGCTTGCTTTGGCTGAGTGGACACAGCAACCCTGAATTTCAGGCAGGGATTCACTCCTAAAAAGGTCTGAGAAGAGCCTGGAGGGAAGGGAAGGGAGTCTGTGCAGCCTGGAATGGAGCCTGGGACCATGTGAAAGAGCTGGATGGAGATTCACTGGGATCCTGTCCACTGCAGCAGAAAAGGAGGAATCACAGGAAGGAAGTCTTCTGAAAAAACATATCTTACTGCTATCTGGGCTGAATCTTTGTTTTAGGGAGAGGAGGAGCTGGTGACAGGGATTATTTTCCCAGTCTTGCCAAGATATTCTTTTGTCTGATAAGAGGCAAAACAACTTTTGCCTCAATTTTCTTGTCTCAAAAAACACATTCAATCTGTCTGTCAGGGGTGGAGAGGAAAGGATGTTAGAGCAGAATATTTTTAGCACCGCTACATGAAAAGTTATTTTAATGAATGATAATCTTCTCTCAATTATAATCCCCAAATATAAGATTGGATCAGTCTTTTATGTCATCTGAAATGGGGTTTGATCATACTGACAAGGCTGCTGATTACCAGGGGGAAGTTAAAGCAGGAAGGAATGTACTGAAATAGCTTCCTTTTCTTGAAATGTAACAGCCACCTCGCAGGGCTGCCAAGATGCAAACCATGGAAACTCACTATTTCCTCTGCCTTTTCCAGTGCTCTTGCTCCTTTGGCTTGGGCCATGGGGAGCAGCTAAAGCCTGAGCTAGTGCTCAGCCAGAGGAAACCATTCCTGAGCAGGGAAATGCCTGTGCCCATCCTGTCACACCAGCATCTCAGGGTTGATTTTACTCCAGCACCATCTGGCTGACAAAAGGGGATGTTTGACACATTGTGGGAAGAAATATGTGCTGGACATACATGCTGAAAGTGTCCATCTCTCCTGTCAGGTTGATTCTCTCCATTAGGCTTGTGTCCACTTTTTCTTTGAGCTTCTCTTCCAACTGTTGGGAAACAAAACAAGCAACAGGCAGGTCAGGTTTCCAACTCGAAATAATCGCTCTTCAATACTTATGCCCTGGAAAGGTCAGCTTCTTCAAACTTCATCTGTGACCAAACCATATCCAAAACTCATCTAGTGACACTGAAATCTTTCCTTCCTGGCATCCCAGACCTGCTGGTTTGGCAGGCTGGGCCATGGTGGCTCCATGTGCTCAAAGAATGAAAGCTCCAAGGTCAAATATGTAACTCTAGCACGACATGCTACCGTGCTAGCTTAACACTGTGGCATCTGTCCTGCTAATAAAGATGTTTCTCAACACTCTGCCTGTGCCCAAACTGCAGAGGAGGAGGAGGAGGAGGATTGCCAGACCTAGTGGTGGAGAGGCCTGGAGAGAGCCAAACATCACAGCTCATTGCTGACCCATGGCATTTTGGAAGCACCTGAATGTAATGAGTGCAGTGGCTGCAAATCACATCAGCATAAATTCCTCCTCTCTCCACTCCACATTGCCCCAGTATTTCATGCAAGTGTTTTCCCAAAATTATTGTTGTGCTTGTTCTTATGAAGGGGAGATAATGAACAGAGAATTTTTTTTTTTTTTTTTAATTTTGGTCCTCAAGCCAAAACAAATTATGTAACAAGCAGAAAAGGATTGACCCCAAAACTGATGCTGCAAAGCAGGATTACAAGCAAATTACTTTTCTGAGAAAATCAATACTTTTCTTTCTTTGAAATACGGAATGAATAATGTAGAGCTCAATAATCAATGGATGTTTTCAGTGCTTTTGGCTGTCCCAGTCTCCACAGGCACACAGAGGAGGGGCTGGTGCCCCCTCAGAGGAAAGCTCACCTGCTGGGTGGTGGCCAGGCAATATTCTGCAGTGCTCAGGATGCTGCAAATGAGGCAGAGCTCTTCTAAAGTAAACTTGGCCACTTCAGAGCCTTCCTTTTCTTTCAGCAAGCTTGTGATGGTGAGCCCACCACTGCTGCTGGTTGTCCTGGGGGAAAAAACAAAAACCAAAAACAAATCAGATAAAACCTGTGAGGTTTTTGACACTCAAAGTGCAAAATTACTGCTGGATTTTAATGCCCTAAAAGGGCTTTATGACCACAGCAACACAGGACACCAAACCCACAAAAGGAATTTCTTTTCCAGAGAGCTTCAAGCAAAGGACAACTCACTCATTGACAAGAAAAGAGATTAGGATGCAAGTGGAACACAGCCTTCCCCAGGTAGCTTCACCTTCACTGCCACTTAGCCAAAACCTAATTAAAGATTGCAGGAGGATCTCAGAACTATCAGGAAACTTGTCATATTTATCTCTGCAGCACTAAACAGCTGTCCACATGCATCTGAGACTCTGGCAACCTGGTTTAAAAGCTGATGGTATCAACAAAGTAAATTATGGAAGGTGTGCCTTCCCCTCCACTGTCTTGCAGCGAGCACGGTTCATGGATCAACAAAGGCAGACTCAGAGCAGTTTAGAGGCAGGAAATTCCCTACCTTTCAACTCTTTATAATCCAAATCCATTAAAAAAAATAGGACAGTGATATTTATCTTGGACAGCAAAAATGGAGCACTCAAGAAAACGTGGATAAAGAATGCAACTGAGGTCTGCTGGAGAACACACATTAAATTTATCTTTCCACTTGTCTGGATGGAACCCTCTCCCCTTCCATCTGTGAAAGGTTTTACTGGTTTCAGAAAGTCATTCTGCTCCTCCCAGGTTTACAAAGGAAACAAGCTGAAGATGTTAAATGGCAAATAAAATTATCTGCAGTGGAGTTTTGGCAACATCTCAGGAGCACCTTTAGCCTGTACACTGATCCATGTTGGTGCAATCTCATTATGATTTCCTTTCCTTTCACTGGATTTACATCTCCAGATCTTATTTACACAGAGATAAAATGTTCCAGAGCAGAGGGAGGCACAGGGAAGCACTTCAGCATCTCAGAAATAAACCACCTTCATTACAAATTACCATATAGATGGTGTTGGGCTAAGGCAGCTGAGAATCCCAGTATGAGCTGGTTACCCAAGCAGCAATTCTGAAAGCCAGGACCCTCTGAAGAGTCTTGGGCTGGCATTTCAAAAGGAACTTCAAGAAACTGCAAATCTGACTGTGAATCAAAGCCAAATATGAAGCTGTTCTCCAGAGGCCCTTAAAAGAAAAACAATGTGTGACTGCACATTTGCTCTCCTGCTTTTCTCTCTGTGCAAAAAACTGAATTTTGGAGAAAACCATGAAGTAAATGGAGTGATCCTGCTGCTACCTGGTCTGTTTGACAGGGAAATGAGTGTTCACAAGGATGTATTCATGAATTATCTTTACAAATGATCAGCTCCTCAGTGCAGGGGGGATGTGTGCAGCGCTGGGGGTGCCAGACTCACTTGGGCAGGTTTCCAGAGAGGATTTTCCAGGCGTATTCCCTCAGGTACTTCTGGAAGATGGTGGTCAGGGCTATCATGGGCTCCCCAGTGCTGAGCTGGGAGCACTGCACCATGCACTTCTTGTAGTACACAAAGAGGTCGGCACAGCTGGGCAGCACAGCTCCCCCTTCATCCACGTTGGGCTTGGGGGGACCCTGAGCCTTGAAGTCAGCCACAAATCTGTCAATCAGCTCTCCCAGATTCCTGGGGTGGGGAACAGAAACATATTTGAGTCAGCTGAGGGAGGAATTGGGAGGGAAAAGAGAGAATAATGCTCACAGGGAGATGCTCTGTCTTGTGACAGCAGCGAGTTCAGGTTTAGCAGCTGGGTATTCCCAGCCCTTTCTTATCTCCACACTCTGAGCACAAAGCTCACACAATTCCACAGCCCAAACCTTTTTGTGCTCGGGAGTTTTAGTGGCAGCTTCAAATCTCTTCTCCAGCCACACATAAAAGCTCCCAGGTCTGCCAGGGCTCAGTTCAGCACATTTGATGCAAGTGCATTAACCCTGTGCTCAAGTTTCATTCCTGGCACCAGGAAAAGGAGCAGCCAGGCCTCCCATCCCAGCAGAGCTCAGGGAATTTGGATTTTGAAGGGATGTGCTCAAAATGGTGAGTCCCATTTGCCATTGCTTGGTCCCATTTGGATACCACCTGCTTTTGCACAACTTCACACTTCCTTTAAAGGAAGTTTTATTTAGCATGAGCACAAAGTGCACTTCCTACTCAGACCCTTTTTAAAAGCACAAAAAGCCCTCTTATTGTCTCCAGTGATTCATTACAGCCTGGTCCTTACTCTAATATTTCTGTCTTTAGGCAACAATAAACTTCACTCCATCCTTTCACCAGGACAAAAAGGCCTTTGAGCATGGCAGAGAGCCAGAGCCATCAACACAGGAGCAGAGAATCTCCTGATCTTGGGGAGTTCCTCTGGTCCTGCCCCTCCAGAGACAGCACATCCATGTCCAGCCCAGCTCCATGGAATAACCTCTGCCAGATGAATGGAATATCCATGGAATAACCTCTGCCAGATGAATTCCAGCAATAAACCTCCTCCCCCAGGCAAATTCACACAGCTTTCCTCAAGGAAGCTTGGATTTTGGGAAATAGATAAGCCTTTCAGATGAGAGAGGTACTCTGCTGACCAGGAGTTCCTGTATTTTATATTCTTATTTTTAATATGGTTTTCCTGTAGCTCTCCTCTTGCCATGGCACAAACTACATCTCTGAGGGTGCAATGGTTGGGCTGTGCCATGGTCCAGAGCTCCTAAGGAGAAAACCAAATCCTCAGGAGAAAGGCTGAGACCTCTGCCAGTGAAAGGGGAAACACCCATCACCACCAACTTTCCCCCAGTTTTTATCACTTTTTGCTTTCCCTCTTGTGAGAGAGAAAATTCCAGAGATTCGGAGAAACTGCAAGTCAGAGAATTCAGAGAACCAGAGAACCCACAAATCAGAGAATTGAGAGAATCAGAGAACCCAGAAGTCAGAAAAATTCAGAGAATCAGGGAACCCACAAATCATAGAATTCAGAGACACAAGTCAGAGAATGAGAGAACCCACAAGTCAGAGAATTCAGAGAAACAGAGAACCCACAAATCAGAGAACTGAGAGAATCCACAAGTCAGAGAATTGAGAGAATCAGAGAACCCACAAGTCAGAGAATTGAGAGAACTCACACGTCAGAGAATTCACAGAACCCACAAGTCAGAGAATTCACAGAACCCACAAGTCAGAGAATTCAGAGAATTCAAGAACCCACAAATCTCTTCCCTGATAAACTCAGAGGCTGCTGCCTCAGCATGGATGAGCTCCTACCAGGGGTGATCTGCTGGGCCAAACTTATCTCCAGAGATGTTCCTGGAATATCAGGATCCCCATCATGGAGCCAGGCTGTTGCAGAGACAAGCAGCCCCTTTTTCCATGCCTGCTGCTGGAGCCCTGCACACAGCTCTGACTGCACACTCCCAGCTCCTCAGCTGCGTTACAAGCACTGTAAAAACATCAGGCTGCTCCACTGATGTGATAAATCTCCACGCTGGCAGCAGCAATTGAGGGCTGAAGTGAAGCATTGATTGTGTTGGGCCACAGAGAAGCAGAATTTGCCTCCCTCTGTAGCTGTAGCAGAGCCAAACAGATGGCTGCTGCAGGAGGGCTGCGGCCTGCACATCCCTGCAGCTCCTCGAGGAAAGAGGACGGGCCTCACTCCTTGTCAAACCCAACAGCTGCATCTCCACCTCTGCATCTGTGCTGGCCTCCAGCTGGGCAGCAAAGTGGGGCTTTCTTAGCACTCACCAGTCACTTGGTTTTATTTTTTTTTTATTTTTTGCCTTCTCTCAGTCTCAAGACACGGTCAGGAATGTCGATGGCTTTTGTTTCTTTATGTTTAGGCCACATGTTCTCCTCTTCTCTGAGGCAAAGTGAAATGGATCTGAGTTTTCCTGCCCCCCCCTACAAGGCCTTGTCAAGTGGGATGCAGGAGAAAATGCAGCTGTTCAGCAGGGCTGGGGGAGCAGTGCTGGGGCTACAGGCTTGTTCTGATCCCAGCCTGGATAAAGCTGCCATCAAACCAGGCTGTGGGACTGCTCCCATGTCAGAATGGCACTGGTGACAGCAAAACATCAGGATATTGTGCACTAAAAGAGCTAATTCATCATTAATGTGCACCTTGGCTGATGGCAAAGCTTCACAGGAGCCTCAGCTTGTCCCAGATGTGATACTGTGATGGTGTTCACAGGGGTCCAAGGATGAGGGAAGAGACGAGGATTTGACTCTGTGTTTCAGAAGGCTTGATTTATTATTTTATGATATATATTACATTAAAACTACACTAAAAGAATAGAAGAAAAGGTTCTTTTCAGAAGGCTAGCTAAGCTAAGAACAGAATGGAATGAATAACAAAAGTTAATCACAGCTGGGCTGTGATTCGACATTAATTCCAAACAACCACATGAGACCAATCCCAGATGCACCTGCTGCATTCCACAGCAGCAGATAACCATTGTTTACATTTTGTTCCTGAGGCCTCACAGCTTCTCAGGAGGAAAAACATCCTAAGGAAAGGATTTTCATGAAAAGATGTCTGTGACATGATACCAAGGCCACAAGTCCTTGTGTGGTGCAATGGGAGCACAGAGAGCCTGGCAGAAAAAGCTGCAGGGAGGTGAAACATGCAGAAGGCAGGAGAGCTGCAGAAAATGAGTATTTTATGCACAGACTCTGCAAAAAAGGAAAAGCTCCAAGAAAAGTCTCTGGTAGTGCAGATGTGGTATTTCCTAACAGTAGCACATTTATTGGCAGTGAGAACTCGCCAAATCTAACCAAGAGAAAGAATGAAATGAAATCACATAAAGGGAATTCTATTCTGCTTCTTTTCATTCCTGCATTCCTCTTCCTTTGTTTTTTGGTTGTTTTTTTTTTTTTTTTTTTTTTTTTTGTTGTTGTTGTTGTTGTTTTTTTTGTTGGTTTTTTTTTTTTCTTTCACTCAACCTATTCAGAGTTCTGGCAATCAGGAGAAGAACCAGGAATTCACAAGGAGCAGCAGAGGAGAAGACGATGCTCAGGAAACTGGGTGTGAACAGAGCAGTGGCACTGCCACACCTGGAGCACTGCAGAGCATTTTCCATGCCCTGGGGATTCTGGAAGCCCCTCTGCTGATGAGGCTGCAAACACACAGCACAAAGTGCCAGCTTTCCAAGCTCTCTGGACTCAGACATGCCTCTGAGCAGATTTAAGGAGGGCTCTGCACACTCTCAGCCCTGACAGAGCTCTTCCTCCTCTCCCAGAACAGCTCAGCTCACATCTGCTGACCACAAAGGACAGCTAAAGATGCACATCCCAAAGGGGCAGGAATGAATTCTACTTTGCTGGACAGAAATCTGATATTTACTCTGCAACTGAGGGTGAAGAGCAGCATCTTTAAGCTCCTTCTTTCAGGTGTCTCCTCTTAAACTGCTACAGATTTTGGCACTGTGTTTCTATAAATGGGTATGGAAACAATTTTTTGGCAGAAAATGCCCACAGGTTTAATGTGGCAGAAAAATGATGGACAAAACTATTGCTCTCACTATTCAGAGCTCAAACATACAATTAATGATCTAAGCAACATCTCATTTTCAGACAATGGCAACAGATTCCTCAAAAGTTCAATCAAAGGAAGAAGAAGAGAGAAAATAGGGAAGGAAAGCAATTTTTGGCAGTCAGGGCAGCATGGGGAATACTGTGGCAGTTTTTCTTTGAACTCCCTGCAGCTTGTGGCTATAAAGATAATATAAAACATCTCATGATTGTAAAGGAAAAGGAGAAGAAAAAAAAATGCAACTGAAGGGGCTAGGAGCACAGTGGGGTAGAATTACCAAAATGGGGATTAAAATGGCCCCCAGTGAGAAGGGAAGAAATACTCAAAGAAATCTGTGCTCAGTTGGCTGAGGGCAGGGGGGAAATATCAGTTTCCCTTTGTGATATTGCAGAGCAGAACCTAAACCCAGCAGGACACAGCACTGTGCAAGCTTTCAGCTATTTTAATGATTTCTTTAAGCATAAAAAGTTGATGGGACATGGAAAAGCTTTTCCAAGATGTTTTTCATGGAGTTTGGATAAAATCAGGACAGTACAAGCCTTGAGTTAGAATTGTCTCATTGCAAGATACAAAAGCACACACAGATGAGATACACCAAGTAGGAACCTCCTCATTTCCAGCCACTAATCTGAGCTAAAAAATTGAACCTTTTTCAGCTATTTCCTCTCCCAGGTGGCACTGCAGTTGTTACTGAGATGTTATTTAAGCCCTGGTGTGAATGGAGGTGGCACAAGGAAATGTGGTGAGAGCCCTGAAAACTCCTCAGAGCTCAAAGCTGAAAGCTCCTTTCATTCAAGTTATTTTGCTGCAAGTCAAAGAGGAAGGTGAGGAAGGGTGCCAGGGATTAAAGCCCCTGACAAAGCCCCAATCTGTGAGCAATGATAATGTTATCTTACAGCCAGCTTTCATCTGAGGATCTCAAATAACTTATTCCTACAAAGCAAATCCTGCAGCTCCTCTGCCACAAAGCCACATGTGTGTTTTACAGAAAACCCAACCCTGTTATTTGTGGAAGACATGAGATGAAAGAAAGACACACGTCTGCAGTGGGGATTGCAGAGGAACAGAAGCAATTTCAGGAACTCTGAGCCTCTTCCAGAGAAAGGCAGCAGGCACCAAACCTGCAGCCCTCTGCAATTACACACAAACCCAAGTCCAGAGCCCTCTGCAATTACACACAAACCCCACTCCACAGCCCCCTGAACACTCATTTTGTCCAAGCAAAGGCCCCACTCAAAGTTTCCTGAACCACAAACACTGCTCCTGTTGAAATCAGGCAGCAGAGTTGCAATACATTAAATTTTCTGCAGCTTTAATACAGAATCCAGCACAACCCAACACATCCAAAACCAAACAAACGCTGAAATTCAAGGTTACTCACTTGTCCTGGGACTCAATGTACACATAAAGGTGAGGCTCAAAGCACTTGGAAACAATGCCATGGAAAGGATTGTCAGGGACCTTTGGCTTCTTTGGCTGCAAGGGAACATTTAAAATGTTGGTTCAAACCTGCCTTGAAGGAACAGCAATGCAACAGCACAGAAGGATAGAAATCTTTAGAGATATTGTAACACAGAAATTTGCTGTCAAATCATCAAAGCATATAAATCTTATTATATCCAAGTCTTCCCTCCTTCTTAGAGAGCTGTTAGCAATCCAAGGAATTATCTTTCCACTTGTAAAATATTCTTAGAATTACAGAGAAGGCTGCTCCATGCTAACAGATTTCAGCTGAAGAACCTTAATGCAGTTTGCAAATAAAATCTCCCCGAATCCTTCAAGCAGTAACAAGGCTCCCCTAGTCCCCTCTGAAATCAAATGTAGCAGTTATTTGGAAGCAAGATTAAAGAATCCTTACATTTCAGAGTATCAAGGGCAATAACTCAAAGCTACAGGCTCCATCTGAATGAATTTTATTTAGATAAACAGCATGTAATTACAGCAGGAGCCAGAATTATACAGGCCTGCTTTCACTGTGAAACACATTTCTGGGGATGCAAAGATTTCTATTTTTAAATCACTTTCAGAGCATTAAGCACAGGTGCCATGTGGGAGCCATCCTGTTTACCCTCATTTGAGTTTAGTGCTGCATTAACCATGGCCCAGCACAGCCCTGGGACTACTCACACATTTAAATTTGTGCATGTTTAAATACCAGGCTAGGCAGGACCTTTAAGCTCTTTTTTTGCCCTACAGCTAGATTGTTATTATTCTTTTTCACTAATAGATAATTTCTCTTGGTGCTTCCCAGCAGACCAGCAGCTTTTCCCTGGATGCAAAAAGGGCTGCAGTGACTCTGGAATGGAATTCTTGCTTCTCTCTCCACAAAAAGCCAAGATCAGCTCCCAGCCAATGAAGATATGAATTTTTCCAGCTGATTTTTTTTTTTTTTTAATGCAGGAAAAGTCAAACAAAAGAAGCAAAGCCTAAAGGACTTTCTCTCCTAAACAACACAGGAGGTGGCACTAAGAATTTGGCAGAACTATCAGAGTGTGACAAGGCAAACTTTTCTCAGCAACAATTCAGCCCCAAATGATGAATCCCAACTTATGGCTGCAAACCTAAAGTGGGGAAATGGTTTTATGGAGGCCAGACCACCTCTGTGAGCCTTGAATGAAGAACTGAACTTTTAGGAGCCTTGGGACAGAACCATTCCCAGGCATCCTCCACCCAATGCAGGATGCACTCACTCAATGGAGCTGGGAGTTAAAAAATAGTTGGGAATCACAAAAAAACTTCTATATGCAAAGCCCTGGCATGGCAGTGCCAGCACAAAGCTGCAAATTCACCAAGTTCAGCACTCAGCTCCTGCAGCAGGCCTGGCTCTCTGTGCCTCTGCACCACGCTGCTCCCAGCATGTCTGGTGGAAGGAATATTAAATCTTTTACCAGTAGCACTGAAGCTGTATTTCTGAGTGTGCAACCCTGTCCAAAAGCTGCAGATGTTTAAGCTATTTCCTCCTTGAGTTTGATGGAAATAATAAAAGGTTACTGTTGTCACAGCGAGGAGGTCTGCAGCTGGCCCAGTTTCCTTTCATTACTATCCAAAGTAAACAGATTAAATGGAACTGCTAGGATTACCAAAAGAGGTGCTTTTTCAACATGGATTTCCCCCCAAAAAAATTCTTGTGCTCCTTTTAGATTCCCAAGAGTCTTGAATTTTCAGGAGTGGTGCTTTGGAAGGGCTCTTTTACTGGAAACCCTTCATCTTGTCTTTGTGTCCCTTCTGTTCTTCATGCAGTGATAGGAAAAATGAGATTTTCAGCACTCCCAGCATGAACCAGCAGCTGCTGGCACTGGGACACTGAAATGTTGGAGCCCACCTGGCACCCAGGAGGCTGCAGGGCAGCAGAGCTCAAAAGAGACCAACAGCTGCATCAAAGTTAACTCCTACTCACAGGTTAGTGGTTATCTGCTCATGGGAATTATGAAAGTTATCTGCCACATATGACTGTATTAAAACATTAAAATTACATAAAAATTGGGGGGAAATCTGGGGCTGTGTTCAACAGTGTTCACAGCTTTTCTAACTTCTAAAGCTCTTTTAAATATTTCTGCAGACAAAAGGGAATTTCACAGAGAAAGCGGCAGAGGCTTTTATTCTCTAAATATGAATTTGGGTTAATCCATACTGCAAAAGGGCAACACACAAAATATTGATCAACTAAAACCAAAGGAGGAAAACCTTTACCCTAAAAATATTCTGCCAAACATACAATCACTAGTATCTAACTTGAAAATTATTAGCTTAAAGGGTGCAGCTGTTGTTTCCTGCAGGGAAAGGGCAGCCTCACCACAACCTGCACTTCCAGGGATGTCTCCTCTCCATGGATGGCTTCACAAGGTAAAAAGAACACAGCAGTTCCTCTCTCAGAAGCTCCAGAACTGCTGCATTCTGCTGTTCAATCAACCCAGCCCTAATTGCTGTAATTATCTCTTCACCTGCCTCCTAACACCTTGGCTTTTCCAAGGATGTCCTCTCATCTCAACACTGCACATCCCAGCCAACAGTCCAGAGCTACTGGAAAGCAAACGCCTCCCAAAAAATGCATCAGAGGTGTCTCCCCAGCTTCCCAATCTCTGTCTCACTGATAAAATCCACACAATACCAACTGTCCAAGCTGGATTTTAATGGGAAGAGCAAAACCTTGCTTAAATCATTCTGTTTCAGGACTCTGAATATGACTGTGTTCACAGGGGTCTTAGGATGAGAGAAGAGATGAGGATCTGACTCCATGTTTCAGAAGGCTTGATTTAGTATTTTATGATATATATTAAAGCTATAATAAAAGAATAAAAAAATATTTCATCAGAAAGCTAGTTAAGAATAGAATAACAAAGAATGGTAACAAAAGCCTGTGGCTTGGACTCTCTGTGATCGGCCATTAATTAGAAACAACTAACACAGGCCAATCAAAAATCTACCTGCTGCATTCCACAGCAGCAGATAACCATTGTTTACATTTTGTTTTTGAAGCCTCAGCTTCTCAAGAGGAAAAATCCTAAAGAAAAGGTTTTTCATAAAAAATGTTTGTAACAGATGAAGGCAGAGAGCTCCCACCTCCTGCTCTCCCCAGGGCCATGGATTTGATCAGGTCCTGAGGCCCTGGTCACCCATCAGGATACACCTGTACATGGCCCATTTACAGGGCTGTAAATCCCATCAATAAGAGGAGAGTACCAGCCTCAAGTAACCCACAATTGAACATTTAGAAAACATCCATCTGCTGTATAAAAAAAAAAAAAAAAATTAGAGGCTTTGATATTGGTGCCAATTAAAACAATTGCATTTACCATTCACCCTTTAATGTCTGCAGAGGGCTTTGGAAGCCCTGTGCTTGTACAAGCAGTGAGGTGCTGCCTGCTTTGCAGAGGTAATGGATAAAAAGCACTGGAAAGATAAAAATCCCACAAGTGATTTATCTGGGGTGAAAATCTAAAGCTGAGACTTGAAAGGTCAATGACTTGCCTGGTGACTCCAGACAGTTTGCTTGGCTGACAGGGCAAAATATGAATTGCAACTGTTTGTAGAGGAGTTTCTTTGGGGATCTGAAAACCCAAATAGCTCTTTCATCTCCCTTTGACAGAAATGCTGCAGTTACACCTGGGCTGTTGCTGTAGAGGCTGGAACAGAATCCAGCTCACTCTCACGTGGCAGGATTGTCTCTGCACTATTAACTGGAATAAAGATTGCTTTGGTTTCAGTGAAGTGAGCCAGAGCAAAGCATGGTCGTACTGGGAGCCTGAATGCTGCACAAAGGATCAAAACTGCACTAAATTAATTGCTGTGAAAACAAACTTTTCAAATCAATGGGATGGGAAAAGCTGAGGCCCCACTGGAGATCCTGACAGAGGCTGAGAAGTGGGAACTTCAAAGACTTACTTTGTCTGTATCACTTTTCTCCATCACAATCTCATCTGTCTCTGCCCCAGTTTCATCTTCCAGAAAGGGGTTGGTGGAGGGAGGTGGCACCTCTGGCTTCTTCTGCTGGAAAAGAGGGAGCTCTTCAGAGAACAGCCACTTTTGTGCCCTCTGGCACACAGCTGCACCCACATTTTGCTTTCCTGAGCCCTTCAAAGCACTGCCCAGCAATTTCCCTTCTCCCAGCAGAGCTGATCAGCTCCTGGCTCCCTCTCCAGCCCTCCATGCTGCTTGAATCCTCCTTGGAAGTGTGACATTTTATCCAGTGTGACATTTCCACTCCAAAGTGTGTGGTCTCCACTGGGATAAACCACAACAGCAGCTCCAAAACTCTGCCCTGAAATAAACCCCAAATTGCTGCTCCCACTGTTTGTCCCTCCCCTCAGCCAGCTATTTATAATGGTGGCCTTCATTTTGAGTACAAAACAGAGCAAATGACAGCCAGAGTGTCACAGCCTCTGGACATGTCAGAAAGGGGAAAACACAGGATTTTCTGTCATTTGAAACCACACCCTTCCCTTCTGCTTTTCTCACAACAACCCAGAGAAGTCAATTTAATTAAAGCTGCAAATTTTCTATGAAACTTGTCAGAATAAATAAAGCCACACTCCTGAGAGATCTAAATTCAGCCAGGAGGAAAACCTCGCAGGACTTCCTCTTTTAATTAGCAAATGACCAGTGGGTCCAGCAGGCTTTCCTTGGAGGCTGAATTTTCACATCCAGGCTGGACAGAGAAGCCAAGCACACATGCTCTGTGTGTGCATCTGGCTGGCAGAGCTCTGGGCTGAGATTCCAGGCAGGAAAAGCTCAGAGATGGCTCCAGAGATATTCCCTGAGCTTTTTTCTCTTGGTTCTGCCTTTACAATCTACCAAAAGAGACAAAGCAGAAGCTGCCAATGTCCCTGCAAGCCAGAGTGACCCAGCAATGTGGGATTGAAAGCTGGTGCCATGTGGTCAATGTGTGATACCCAGAAATGAGGACAAGAGGGGACTTTAATTTATAATGTGTCACTGACATGTAGAGAACAAACATTACAAGGCATTTAACCACACCATAATCACTCTGTGGCTTCAAACAGCACAGGGCCCCAGGAGAGCAAAAAAAGCACACAAGTAGTGCATTCTTTATTCTTGTGAGCCCTGTGCCATCTTCTCTACAGTCTACACAACTAAAAAAATCATTTTTTCCAATATAGGAAAAAAAGTGATACTGAGTAGAGTCACACTGAGCATGGGGAGGCTGCAGGTGACACTTTTTGTAGTCTCCACCACCTGAGCTATGTGTGAGGGAGTTTTTTCCTCCTGAGCAAGCTGCTGAGTAAAGAGAGCTCCTCAGAAATGCCCTTACCCCTGTGCCATCAGCAAGGGTGCAGCCTGAGAAGCGCTTGGCCAGGAGCCCCTCAAAGTTGGTTGTTCTCTGAATTGCAAACAGAAGCAATTTCACCTCAATCTCCTTGGCCCTGGTGCGCATGATCTTGGAGAGCTCTGCCCTGCAAGAGAGAGGGGAGATAGAAAAAACAAATGTGGTTTCCCATAAAGGTCTGAAACCCAACACTGGAACTCATTCCGTTCCCCAGAGAGACTTCCATCACAGAATTCAGGCTGATTCCTAAGAGGCTCTCTAACATAAAACTGCTCTGCAGATCCCATTTCAAACACAGCCACGGTTGTTGTGACTCTGTGGGTAACAGCACCCCATCTCCTGTTGGGGAAGCCCTGAGGGTCCAAGCTTGGGAAGCTCAGGGATTCCCACTGGGACCCAGAATAAAGCCAATGGTGCTACTGGGACTCCACTGGCACCTCCCTCTGTTCCCTGTCTCTGGCTGGCAAAGATCCTGGTCACCACAGTCAGCTCAGGCTATTCCACTTGGCCTGAAATATTGCTGACTTTTACCTCTGTTACGCTCAAAATTGATTTTCACATCACTTCAATTTCTCATCGTTTCAGCGATGCTTCTCAGCCTTTTCACTCCTCACTTCCTTTTACCCACAGACAATTCCACAGAGACATTTGCACCCTGCCTTCAGACACTGACCTTCATGGCAAGAGCCAAGCCAAACTCTTATTTTCAGGAAGCTGGGAGGCAGCAGGAGCTGCATGGTATCACCAAAGGGGTACTGGGACAGACAAAGGTGATACAGAGACTCTATCATCAGAAGGCATCAAAAGGCACTTTATTATCAGAAATTTGCAGGGTTTTAAAAATTATTATTCTATCTTTATTATTATTATTATTATTATTTTACAGTTTTTATAGAAACAATGGTGGACTTAAGTCCTGATTGCCCTTTAGTGTCACTAAAGGACTCACTGCCCTTTCTAAGACATGGACTCACTGCCCTTTCTAAGGTAAAAAAGGCACTTTTATTTTTCTGACTCTAGTATTTATAGATTTCCAAAAGTGACAGTGGATTGGAGGATGAAAGTGCCACCTCTCCAATGACACTGGACAAACTAACAGTCTATTAAATTTCTCCTCCTCCATAAAAGAATGCAAAACAATGAGTTATTTACATAAAGCGTGTGAGAAAGTTCATTACAAGAATGTAACCATCAGAAAGCTTAAAAAAATCTTAAAAAACCAGAGCAACACTTTAAGAATCTTTTTTTACACTACTGGTGAACTATGAATAGTATACTCTGGAGAATCATATCTGTAAATAATACAAAGAGAGATAATAATTGTTTTAATTCTCTGAGCTTTCTCACAGCTTCTTATAGAAAACCCTGGGGCAGTTCTGTGTCTATTCAGAGATGTGTGGTACCCAGGAGGGGCTCACCTGGTGATGTGGCAGAATCCTGGGGCAGTTCTGTGTCTGTCAGAGATGTGTGGTACCCAGGAGGGGCTCACCTGGTGATGTGTCAGAATCCTGGGGCAGTTCTGTGTCTGTCAGAGATGTGTGGTAGCCAGGAGGGGCTCACCTGGTGATGTGGCAGAATCCTGGGGCAGTTCTGTGTCTGTCAGAGATGTGTGGTACCCAAGTGGGGCTCACCTGGTGATATGGCAGAATCCTGGGGCAGTTCTGTGTCTGTCTGTTGATGTGATTACCCAGGAGGGGCTCACCTGGTGACATGGCAGAATCCTGGGGCAGTTCTGTGTCTGTCAGAGATGTGTGGTAGCCAGGAGGGGCTCACCTGGTGATGTGGCAGAAGTCCACGGCGATGCGCTCCGTCATGCACCACTCTGCGGGGAACATGCGCCCGTACTTCTCCTCATAATCCACCAGCTGCCTCTTGATCCAGGCGTAGCGCCGGTCAATCTTGTCCAGCCAGGCCACCTGAACCCCAGGGACAAAGACCTTTTAACACCACCAACAACTTTACCAGCAGCAGTTGCAAATATTCAGAGCTGTGCTGCTGCCGCAGCTCTGCTCTCTTTCAAGCAGAGGTGATTTTACACTGATTAACATCTTGATTGAGGCGTAGCTCTGGTCAGTCTTGTTCAGCCAGGCTACCTGGACCCAGGGACAAAGACTTTTTAACACCACCAACAACTTCAGCAAATATTCAGAGCTGTGCTGCTGCTGCAGCTCTGCTCTCTCTCAATCAGAGGTGATTTTACATTGATTATTTTACATTGATCTTGATCCAGGCATAGCGCTGGTCAATCTTGTCCAGCCAGGCCACCTGAACCCCAGAGAAAATGACTTTTTAGCACCATCAGCATCTTTAGCAAATATTCAGACTTGTGCTGCTGCTGCAGCTCTGCTCTGTCTCATGATTTTATATTGATTAACATCCTCTGAATGCTTTGGATTATTGGTGATATTTTTGCCCGATGTCCGAGAGAAATGATGAGGACTCCATCCTATCAGAATGCTAATTAATTACTTGATTATACTATATTATTCTGTATTATATTAAATTACATCTAAACTGAATCTGCCAAGCACTTATCTCCACTGCACACACACCTGGATTCAATTGGGCAGTGAATCAAAACACTCACACCAAAATCCAATCACCAATTCCCTTCAGGTAAACAACCTTCCACAATGCATTCCACTTGTCAACAACACAGGAGCAGTAAATGAGATAAGAATTGCTTTGATCATTCTTTGCTTCTCTCACTGCTTCTCCCAGGCTCAGAGAATATCAATCCCCCTTGGATGTTAGGAAAAATTTCTTTACTGAAAGGGTTATCAAGCACTGGAACAGGCTGCCCAGGGAATTGGCTGAGTCACATCCCAGGAGGGACTGAAAAGATGTGTGGATGTGGCACTTAGGGACAGGGTTTAGCAGTGGGCTTGGCAAGGGCTGCAATCAAGGATCTGAAAGGTCTTTTCCAACCTCAGTGATTCTGGGATTCCAAGTGCTTAAACACATGCCAGACTGAAAATCCTATCTTGTGCGAATTAAGAGAGCAAGTTCTGTTGAAAATGAGGATAACAGTGCTCCTAAATCATGCAGAGATTATTGAAAACTCAATCCAATAATATTTCATTTGATCCCACCCTCTTTGTTTCAGACAGAGAGGTTAAAGTGAGTGGGATGAGAGTGCAGCAATTCCTGGATTCTTACATTCAGCTCACATTTAAATTCCAACTAAAATTCTTACAAGCTGAGCAGGATGGGATTTTTTCCCCTCAATAATTGTGTTTTCTGGTCAGAAAACTTTGATGGAAAAATGTTATTTAAACTTAGAATAGAGAAAGGCTAAACTGCCTATGTCAAACATTTGAAATTGATAAAACACATTTTGATCTAAAGGTGATTCTGGCTTGTGTGGGGTTTTTTTCCAAATTCAAGAAGGTTATGGTAAACTTTTACAAAGCTGTTAGTATCAGGATAGTTTAAAAAATAGCTATAAAGATAATCAACTTTCTAGAAATCACTCCCTCTCAGCTTCCTAAGCATTTTGGGGTGTTGCTTGATTGTTTGGGGGGTGGTGTTGAGTTTTCAATTATCAGTTTCATTTTTCAACCTTTTGCAGGGTTGAAATAAAACTAACACAAATTTATTTTCTATATGTGGGAGAAAACATTTCTAGTGATGATCTGAGAAACTGAGGTCTAAGGTGGGAGGATCCTGGCAGAGAAAACTCCCAGCTCATCAGCCACTCTAGATCACACCCAGAATCAGTTTCCAAGCCCTTGGGATAAAAACTTTTCACCACAGGAACCTGTGGAAGTGAGAACTTTGGGAATGCCAGCAGAGCAAAATGTGAAATCCAAATGGAGCTTGCAAAGCTTCCCTTACATCTTGATTTTCCTGGAAAAGGACCAGATACTCGGAGAGGTGTTGTTTAATGAATTTCTTGATGATTTCCTGTTTGATCCTGGGGTCCAGGACGTTGGCTACCAGGCAGGCATCACGTAGGACATTGCTGGGCCCACCAGTCCTCTGTCAAAATAAACAGGAAGAAAATTATTTCAGGTTAAATAAGTTCAATGGGTGATTGTAAATGTATCCAAGTTTATCCTTTCCTATTATTCTCTTTTCTGCTGCTACTCTTTATTTGTGGCTGCGTGAAAACTGAGCTGCTTCCATTTCACTGACCATGAATTTGTTTCATGGTAAAGGCAGAAAATTTAGAAACTTTAAAAAAAAAAAAAAAAGCTGCTTTGGTGCTGCTTCTCACAAACACAGATTTGCCCTTCACAAAGAGTCTTCTCATTTCTGTACTTGTATGAAGAAAATAGCAGAGCTGGTATTTTGAAAGACAGAACTGGTGTTTTCTTGGAAGTAAACTCAAATTCACACCTACTCCCCTTACTGTTTGCAAATGTTTGGATGCACAGTGCTGGGGAAGCACAGTTGGTGCTTTAGCCCCAGCCCAGATTTGTATCTGTGCTGAGCAAACCAGACACAAACTTGGTGGCACTGTCTCAGCAGCCAGCCTGTGCTTGGCTTCCTCTGAACAAAACACTGATTTTTGTGACAAGCCAATAATCAGTGACTGGGTGAGACCCCAAGGAAACCCCAGAGATGAATTTTTGGGCATTCCCTGCCTGGCTGCAGCCCTCTTGCAGGAGCTTGGTGCAGGGTGAAGGGAAGGCTGGCAGAAATCCCCCTCTGCTTTCTAAAGAAACTCCTGAAACAGGCAGAGACCAAACCTAGAGGAAAAAATGAGACTAAATCCAACAACCAATCACCCTGAGGAGTTTTCAGTGACGCTTTTCAATGGGAGGAAGAGGGAAAGTGAGAACTTTACCTTTGTACCTTGGGAAGGAAAGGCCTCCTCGAAGTCAGCCAGGATCTGCTGCCCCAACTCGTTCTGTGCTGCCTTCACCCTGAGGGGATACAGGAAAGGCTTTGGGGGGGACCTCAAAAACCTCCCTGCAAGGTGCAGGAAGGTTTGTAAGGGATCAAAAGGATGCTGAAGAGAAAATATCCACACCCAGAAGGTCTCTGTGTCAAAACTGGGAGACTTTTTGCTCCCTGAATGGCAATTCCTGAGCCCTCAGCTGCAGCAGAACATGTTCTGGGTTCTCCTGCCCTGCTGCCATTTAATATTTCAATAAGAGCCACTTAATCAGCTCTTTGAAAGGCCTTTAATGCCAGTGTGATCTACACTGAAATTCATTTCTGTTGCCCACATTTCAACAGAAATATGTTTCCAACATGCAAAAATCTTCAAAATGTCTCATTCTCCACCATGAACCTTTCACAGCTCCAGGTGTGCTGATCCACTTCTAAATGAATACAGCTGGCAGCACTTTTATCCTATAAATTCTCAGTGTCTCAGAGAAGCACAAAAGAGCAAAAGGTATGAAATGAGAGTAGAGTAAACCACAACCTTGCTCTTTATTTGGCCGAGAGAATAAAGCTTCCAATTTCCAGAAATAAAAGTCAATACAGCTTAATTGATACTTCTAGGGAAATGGAAATGCCTACACACACTAGAAAGTGCCAAAGCAAACAGTGAGGCACTTCTATCCCTCTGCAGCCCTTGAATTCTTCCATCAGTTTTTATTATACTGGAAAGGTCTGAGCTGATCACTCACACACTGGATTTTTCCACTGAGATTGATACTTTAGCAAGACTGGCGACATTTACTGTTGTGAAAATGTTTGTTCAGACTGTGGGGAGAAGACTTGGGAATTTTTTTTGTGCTTGTTTAAGACTCCTCGACCTTATCAAGGAATGATCTGCTTCTTTAATCTTCCCATTTGAGTTCCATTAGTAGGAAAAACCCACGAGATGATCTGACAATGCTGGATTCTTTCCTGTCTCCAGTCCTTTAAAATTGACGGCTGAAATATAAATTTATATCTGTGATTTAACTGGATGTACGACCTGCCTTCCTCAGGATTTATTTATGGGGATTTTGTTGGAAAAGCTTCCTGCCTGCAGTGTCAAAAATAATTCTCACTTAAGCTCTCTGCTTCACAGGAATGTTCAGAGACTCCTCTACTCTTCCAGGTAAAAGACATCCAGCTAACAGCTTCATAAGTGGGAAACAAAATGTTGAAATCTAATTCCATATTTTGAAACAGGAGTGGGGAATTTAATCAGTAAGGAAGAAGCCACAGCTACAGGTTTACTCCTGCCTAAATTCTACAAGAAAGCACTTGTAGCTCATGTGAGAATCACAGAAAGAAATATTTCATTCCTCAGGAAAAGAAATGGGAAAAAAAAAAAGAAATTTTTTTATCTTCTAAATAATCCGGAAACAAGAAGTGTGTGGAATTAGGAGTCACAGAAATTAGTGAGTTTAGTTTGTATGAACAACTGGAAGCTATCAGCAGTGATACTTCTTTCCCTCTGAGTGGCTGTGGGGACCTTTCTGTTTGACAACAGCTGCAGTGCAGCACAGTGGAGGCACTGAAAAGAGCAGCAGCCAGATTCCTCAAGACTCAACACATTTAAAAGAGCCTCTGTCAAACAGTTAAAAGCCCTGTCCACAAGCTTTGTTGGTTTAGGCTCTGATTCAGGAAAGTACTTAAGGATAATCTTAATGGGGATTCTCATATCCTTAAATTAAGAAACTTGCAGGAATGCCTTGCTCCAGTGGGATGTTAAAAATATGTATTTTTTAAAAATAGGTCCTGCATAAAAATCTCTCAAAAGCAGGCAGGGAGAACAAGTTTGAATCTCTTTTTTTTTTTTTTTTCCTTCATATTTTCTAAGAGAGGGACAGAGCAGAACCAAAGTTGAGGTGTGGGCAAGGACAGTGCCCTCCCAGTAAAATTCACTTTTTATACAACCACACACACAGAGAAACGCTCAATTATTTTCTCAATTATGAACACGCAGCCAGAAGCAAGAAAACCTTTCTGCCACCTCTTTAGAGCTCACCTGCCTTAGGCAGAGCACAAGGGGGGCACCTGCTTCAGCCACTGGAGATTATTGCCCCTGTGGAAAGCTGTCAGCAATAATTCAGAATATTCTCCATGCAGTGGAAAGTGCAGCCATAAGAGCCTGGACATTCAACCCTGCACCAGGTGAGCTGGCTCAGCAAGCCCAGATAAGAGATTTAGGATCCCTCAGAGCCTCAGTGGGTTTGATAAGGGTCTCTTTCCCTGGGTAGGTTCCCCCAGAACCTGGGATACCCCAGCAGCCATCCCACACAGCAGGGAATTGCCTTTTCCTGGGGCTGCCAAACCCTCTGGTTATCCAGCTATTAATGATTTCTGTTCCTCTGACTTCTGTTTTATTACTAGTGGCTTTTGTTCTCTGTTTCCCCTGCCTTTAAAAAATAAAAACAACAAAAGCCACTGCTATGTTTCAAATGACATTCAATTACTGGAAACCACAATTCCTTTAGCCAAAGCTACCAGAAATCTTAAACCAAGCCTGGCAGCTTGCTGAGATAAAAAGAGGCTGAGCCAGCCTGTTTTCCTGTGGCAAACTTATAGTTATCTTTCCCCTAAATACTTTCCAGGCTTTTTTCCACTATCTGCTAGGCCTGCAAATAATTTTTTCTGGGTGGGTTTGGGACCACTAATTGTACCTCCCTCCAAACTCAGAAAACAGCAGAGCATTAAGAGATAAGAAAAATATTCCTGTTTACTACAACAGCTACCAATGCACTGCCTTAGAAATTGCTTTAGGAACGCTCTTAGGAAAATATTTACATTTGGCTCTGAACTGTGACATTTTTACATCAATACTCAACAGGACCAGCACAAGAAGCCAACTAATTGAGAGTTCAGTCCAGGTTTCCAATGAATCCTTACAGTGGGATTTTGGCTTGGTTGTTTTCAAAGGGACAGAACAGGTGGAAAACAACATTAAAAACACATCATTGCTTCTCACAGCATCCAGGAGCAGCAGCCTAAATTGGATAGCCCATGACAAAGAGCACATCCAACAGCACCAAGCAGGCACTTCTCCTTCCCATGGTTTCCCATTCATACTTGGCTTCACTCCATTCACACCAGGAAAAAAGAGGCTTTTTATTTCAGAAAGCAACAGAATCTGCTCCTTGAGCAGTGCATATAAAGGGGTTATTGTATATAACAGACACTGGTTATGTCACAGGTCTGTGCCAACATCTACTAAAGCATTTCTTGCCTTCCCCACCATCCTAGAGGCTTCACTTGTACCATTAAAACAAATCCATGAGATATCAAACCCCAGCAATTTCACAGTCTAAAAATACCCCTGCAACAAGCCAGGCAAACTTCCTCTGATGTTTCATGAATCACAAAAGGATTTCCAAGCAAAAGAGAGAGAAAAGTCAACTCCAAACCAGGCCCTAACACACAGCCACGGAGTCAAACTCCAAAAGCAGAATGATGGTGCCATGGACCTCCCTGCAGGAATTTTCTGCCTGGATCTGGAAAATCAAGTTAATTTATTTTTATATCATCCTTTAGGATCATTCCAGTGGAGACAGCAGGCTGAGTAAAATTTAATTCTCAGCATTTCATGACCCAGCGTTCGTGCAGGATTTGCTACAAACTAAGAACAGGCTGTGCAACTTCACAGATGCAACATGTAAAAAACCTGTATTTTCCCAAATTGTGTGCTCCTCAAGCATATTAAAAAAACCAAAAAGGATTATTGGAAATATTTAACCCCCAATTTACACATGGTACAAGCTGCAAGTTCTCCTTCAACCCAGGCAAACTTCCTCTGATGCTTCATGAATCACAAAAGGATTTCCAAGCAAAAAAGAGAGAGAAAAATCAACTCCAAACCAGACCCTGACACACAGCCACGGAGTCAAACTCCAAAAGCAGAATGATGGTGCCGTGGACCTCCCTGCAGGAATTTTCTGCCTGGATGTGGAGCAGTGAGGAGCCCCCAGAGCAGCTCCTTTCACCCCACAGCAGCCTCCTCTATCACTACCAGATGGTGCAGCTCTCCCTGTATAAACACTGGGAGGAAAACCCTGCCGAGGCAATGCTAAAAATAGGAGGAACAGACTTTCTTGAGCTTTTCAGATCCTTATCTTGAAGGGAGAATAAAACAAAAGAAGTTTTCCTCCATGTCCTTGCCAGTCTTGCTGGCGTGACTCGAAACCACCCTGACTTTTAGCAGGAGCCTGAATTGGTTTCTGTAACAATCAGCAAACTACAAAAATATTAAATAATCATCCAGCAGAAAGGGAAAACCAGCCAGAATTCTAGAGCAAGGCTTAAATTATATTTGGCCTTTAAATGGCCAATGACAGCAGGTTTCTGCCCAAAGGGCATTACCACTGCAAGCAATCTCTGAGCACAAGGTTGGAATAGACAACAGCCTCAGCTCAGAAAAGCACTGACATATGTTTACATTTCCTTGATGTTCATGTTCATTTAAGCAAATGCTTATGGTCAAATGCTTTGTTAAACAAGGCCCCATCCCTTCTCTAGATTTAGAGTGGATTTTTCTTCTGCTCTGCTTCATGGATTCCATCTGTGTTTTCTGGAAGAGGTGTCTGTGCCATAAAGAAAGTCCAACAGATTTACATGAAAACATTACAAACAAATCATTCAAACTCTGTTTCCATCACTAAACAACACAGGGAGCCAGCTGCTGTCTTAGCAAAGGGAGGCACCACAAAAAATTAATGACTGTGCCTGGGAGACTCCTATGAGTACCCCAGTAATGATCAAAGCCACCTCAGGCAGGGACAGCACTGTCCCCCAGAACAGGGACGACCTTGTTCCCTCAAATCCCAGCTGTCACATCCCAAATGAAGCCAAGACTGAGGAGAACTTAGTGGCCACTGAGCCTTCACCTGCTACTGCTGAGGGTGGTGGGGACTCACACCAAACCTCACCAAATTATTGTAACGCCAGAAAAATCAAAGCTTCACCTCCCTGAGATTCTGAACCTGCCTAAGACATTTCCTACCCCTCTTCCCCAGCAGGAAAGGGAGTGCTCAGGGTTTGAACCTTTTACCTTTCAGAGAGCTGTCGAATCTGAGGGATCCCCATGTATTTGTTGAAGTGCTCCAACACATTCACCACGCCTTGCAGAAGGTTGGCAACCTCCCCATATTGTCTCCTCCTGGTCATAGCCCTGCAGAGGAAATTAAAGATTTACAAAGGCAGATTCAATGAAAGTCCTGGGTGGTAATTCCACAGGTTACTTCATCCCCACTGGGTCACACTGGTCCCTACTGACATTTATTTTTCTAAAACACACAGCTCTTCATTAACATTCCAACGCTGCATTAAAATTTCACTTAAGCGACGCTAAAATAAACCAATCTGGCACAAATCTAACAATGCCTCAAAAAAAACCATAAATGTCAAAGCAACACTTGGCAAGGAACATGTAAATTACTGAGTGCATCCACTTCCCAGTATGGGTCTGGAGGCAGTAAATGTTATTTCACTGTAATGACCTGAGTGAAGCCATTCGTCATCACACACAAAGTGTGAGTTAAAGCTTCTCTGGAGGAGAAGGATGCTGAAAAGCCATTAGCCTTGACTTCTCTGTTAATAACTTTCACAGGGAACTGACAGGGAAAAAAAAAAAGAAAATCAAGTTAATTTATTTTTATATCATCCTTTAGGATCATTCCAGTTGGAGACAGCAGGCTGAGTAAAATTTAATTCTCAGCATTTCGTGACCCGGCGTTCGTGCAGGATTTGCTACAAACCAAGAACAGGCTGTGCAACTTCACAGATGCAACATGTAAAAAACCTGTATTTTCCTAAATTGTGTGCTCCTCAAGCATATTAAAAAAACCAAAAAGGATTATTGGAAATATTTAACCCCCAATTTACACATGGTACAAGCTGCAAGGTTTCCTTAAACTCATAAAAATTAGAGTTGACCTTTACCAAAACTCATTGCAGTTTTAGATACAAGAGTGACAAAAATCCTCCCAAGAGTACATCCCTAATGAGGATTCCTTATTGAAGCCATACTCATTCCTCATCACCAAAAAGCAACAGAGAAATACAAGCAATCAATGCTGCAAATTATTAAACACAACAACCCGGGCTGGGGGTCACTCAGAGCAACACAGACCTGCCAGCAGAAATCCAGACCTGGGAGCAAAATTCCCTCAGAGAAACCAGGCAGGCTGTGCCAAACCCATTGAGAACACTGCACAAACTTCACACCAAGAATTCCCAGACTTACTCCAGAGAATCCACCCCCCCTGCCAGCATGTGCAGGTGGTTGAGGGTGGTGATGGAGGTGGTCAGGTGACGCTTGGCGTGGTCCAGCTGCTTGATGTCCCTGGTGATTTCCTTCACCTGTGGAATGAAGAAGGATTCTGGTTCAATATCAAGCCCCAGCAATGGAATTTTCAGGGGATAAGAAGGCACTCTCTCCTCTTTGGGACTGTCAGATCAGCAGCCCTGTGGACACCACAGGTTCGACACAGGAAATTCCCAACCAGCCAGCACCAAGGACAAAAATGTCACTTGCCAGGAAAAGTCAGTGTCCCCTCCCTTTCAAAGGCCAGAAAGAAAGTGCTGCTCACCATTTGTTCAGATTTTTCAGCCTTGTCTTTAATATCCTTAATTTTACCAAAGAGCTGTTGAATGGCTTTCTGGGCTTCTTCCAGGGCCTGGAAAAGAAACAAGGTCAGAGAGGAAAGAAAATCTGCATTCAGTTTTCACCTTTCTAAGAAATACACAGTTGCTCTTGACACTCCCTGGGGCTGGGGCACTGGAGGGGAGCAGCTTTCTTACAAAGAAAATACCAGCAGCACAACAAAAGTCAATGTACCACGTTGGAATATTGAACCTGAGAGGGCCAGGGTTTCAGTATCCACTTTACAATAATGATTTGGCAAAATTTCATCTAGATATTTTATGAAAGCAGCTCTTAAGGGTTGCTGGAATATATTTTGACTAATTCCATACTAAGTGTGGAAAAATAGGTAGAACTTACTCCTGATCAACAGGTATTTAGAGCAGAAAAATGAAACCTCCACAAGACCTCTATGCTCATCATTAATTATAAATAAAAAACACACATATAGAACACTGAGTGCTTGCCCAAACCCCTTGCTGAATTAACAGGACATTATTCTGGTGGAAAACATGAGGCTGATTCCTTTGGAATGGGCACCTCAGCCTCCCACACACCTGCAGCAGGAATGGCTCTTTCTAAGCACAGGTAAAGAGGTGGAGCACAGGAAATGGCTCTCACCATTTGATAGGATTAAAAAACATTTTTAATATTTAAAATAGGACTTAAGTGCTATTTTCTTGGGGCACCTGGTCCCTTTTATTTACCCAACCATGGCAGAGCAGTGTGAAGCACACGTGGATGCAGTGAAGGAAGCCACATGTCCAAAATCCAAAATCCAAAATCACATGGCCAAAATCTGCCTTCTGCAGTAATTCTACACGTTCTGCCTGCCCAGCCTGATAACATTTCCAGCTCCACTTTGTTCCCTGCTGTTCAGTGGGCTTCCATCCCTCTGCTTTTATATCCAGTCCCATGACCAAGGTTAGAGCACAAGCTACAAGTTCCTTCAGCAAATAAATTTAACACATCTTCATTTGGAAGTGGATGAGGAAACTATCTGCCAGGAGCTTTTGCTGGAATATAGCTGGGTTATAATAAAAGTAGAAAAAGCTGGAGATGGTTTATAATTCATTTTCCAGAGGGGGGGGGGGGGGGGGGGGGAAGGAAAGTCTCCTTTGAAAAATGTTCTGAATCATGTGAAAGTTAACACTTTATGCATTGGTGTCACAGATGTTCACTGAGGGACATGAAAACACAAAAATGTGTGAGGGCTGAACAGTCCCCAGCAGCCTCTCCAATTCCTCTGAGAATTCAATTTTCTCCTCCATTTAAAGGCTCGTGGATTAAGTGCAAAGCAAAGGAGCAAAGAATGCTCTTTTCAATGTATTTAGCTCTGTCTCTGTGTTCAGGTCTGCAGCACATTACTCTGTAATTAATAATTAATAATTAAATTATTAAGCAAGCAGCAACTGTTTTGTATGGTCTGAGCTTTGGATAGGTCTGGATAAAATTCAAGATTCAGCCTGAAATTCTTCACGGATGCCAATTGCTGTCTCCCTTTGCTTAAGCACTAACAGCAAATGCTGATTTTTCTGCACAGTCCCAGAAATTCAGAGCTTCTTCAAAAGAACCTATTTCTCTAATGGTGATATTTAATAATTGTGATAAAAGACAGTTAAAAGAAATCAATTAAACTTTTTTTTTTGCTGTACACTCTAACCATAGCATCTGAGAGTAAAATACTGAGTGTAGAGGAAACAAATAAAGAAAATTAACCAATAATAAAGAAAATTAACCAACAAATAAAAAAAAATTAACCAATAAACAAATAAAGAAAATTAACCACTAATGAAAGAAAACTATCACCTTCCCAATTACTATAAAGACAGAGTAAAGCAAATAGAAAAACAAATTTCAAATATAAGAAAACACCTCATCTTTAATAAATAGTGTTATTAGGGGATAAGAAAGCAACATCTGGGGCATGAAATTAGGTCTAATTGCTCAAGGTGCAATACAGAAGTTTATTAATGTAACAAATGACAGCTCTTTCAGCTGTAAAAAGAGAGGGGAAACCACAGAATCCAAAAAATGCATTTCCCTTCACACTCTGCTCCTGCTACAAGGGTGAATCATGAATTTTAAAAGCATTTTCTTCCTGCTTTTGTTACTATTTTATTAATAGGTTTCTTCTGGACAGAAATTCTAGGGAAAAACAGTATCAAGAGGCCAGGAATTGCTTTTATTGCTGTGATGGATGAGAGGCAGTGCTCTCCCAGCTGTGCCCCAGCACCTTGCCTCACTCATTTATTGCTTTCCTCATCAGTGCAACTGGGAAACATGGAAATGCACACACACCCCAAACAGCAACCAGGAGTGAAGTTATTGCATTTCCTGCAGTTCATTCTGGGGGCAGAGGAGCAGGAAGAAATAAAGAGGCTGGAGACATCATCTGTTGTGGTTGTACGAAACGAGGATGTTGAAAACAAGGTTGTGACACACTGGAAAAAACACACCATATGACTCCAATCAACAGCTGAGCCTGCAAGCTACAATTAACCCATCAGAATTATTTATTCAACTTTGTGTAACCTCTGAGTGCCAGCACCAGCTGAGAACCATGGCGGGGATGGAGAGGGCTGGGCTGGGAGGCAGAGAAAGCAAGGTCCAAACTTCTTCCCTAAGGTTTGCCCCGTGCTTCCCAACTGCTCTGAGCAGTGTAAATTTAGCAAAGACCAGCTAAATTAGTAAATTTGGCAGGACCAGTTGAATTATTTATTCTATTTTGTGCAACCTCTAAGTGCCATGAGAATCATGGTGGGGATGGAGAGGGCTGGGCTGGGAGGCAGAGCCCAGCAGTGTCCGAGTTTTTTCCCTCATGTTTGACCAAGGCTTCCCAACTGCTCTGAGCAGTGTAAATTTAGTAAAAACCACTAAATTTGTAAATTTGGCAGGAGCAGCCTTGGGGGGAGTGGCTCCAGGCACAGAGTGCTTGGTACAAGCCAGGGATCACATTCCTCCTCTGTGGTTTAGAGTGTCTGACACATCCTGGGTGCAAGAGGGAAGGAGGGGATGTGGCCTGTCCTGCTTCCAGAAGTGAGTCCCCAGAATAATTCACGGATAGGAACACACCAGGGTGTTAAACTCCCCAGTTTAAGGCCACTGTGCTTTTTCAGCCACCCCTGTTTTTCAGGCAGGATTGATGCAGGGGGAGCTGCTGTGCTCACACCACACACAGCAGGTGGAAAAACTCCACCCCAGCTCACAGCCTGAGCCCAGGTAAGCTGGGCAGCCAGCGAGCAGCTCTGCTGTTTGCCAAATTCTCCAAAGCTGGAGGGAAAAACACAGCCCATGAATCAGCCACAGCTCTGCAACCTCCTTCACCTTGAGATGCGACAGCAAAAGACTCCAAAGGCAGCGGTGTAAAACAATGGGGAGCAGAGGTAAACCATGAATCACTGGGAGACTGCCTCAAAAATTGCTTTCCTTGGCACTGTCCCAAGCAGCTCCTGAGGTCAGACCACACATCATTCCTTGTGTCACCTCCTCACACCAGATCTTCCAAGCAGCAAAAGGAGAGAAGAAAATAACCCAAGCGAGAGGTGGGACCAGACTGTGACTTGTTTGTTAAATTTGGAAGTGATGCATTCTTTAAAAGGTTATGTTCCAGTGACTTACAGTACCAGGCTGACAAAAAAACAGTGTTAGCAACAATAACTGCAGCCAAAACAAACCAGCCAAGTGAATTACAGCCAGTCTCTCCAAATCCCTGCAGTGCTGCAGATGGACACAGCCTCCTCCTCCTCCTCCAGCCAGGTACAGAGCTGTCACATCACCCCATCAACCAGCAGCTCATTAGTGGGTGTGTTAATTTCCAAATACCTCTTTATGCATCCCATCAGGAATCTTGTGCAAGAAAATACCTTCAGTACCAGGAAATATGCAAATAGGAATTAAGAGGCCTGTGTGTTACTAGAAGATGTCATTGAAGTGGGAGAAAAAGCAAATTTTCAGGTGGAGTTCCCTTGCTTGGGGATTAACTGAACTAACACTGGGGGTTTTTTTTCCCCAGTAATGGTTAAAATACCTCCATGGTTTCTATTTGCTTGCTGGTGTTGTGCTAGAAACATGTTATTTTTATTTGATTCTAGCCAATATATAGTTCAATTGAATGTTGTTATTCACATCAGAAAGCTGCCCTCTACCAAGTGTTTTATAGACACTTGACATCTGCCAAATTCACAGCATCCAAATGCATTTTTAATGTTACAAATAGGGCTGTGGTCATGATGCTGAGAATTTAATGCTCCTGGCCTGGTCCCTGCTCTTGAATTCTGAGTGTTAATGCTTCTTTCATTTGCTGCCACACTTCCAGCCCAGATCAATGAACATCTAGACCACGACTAAAAATAAAGTTCCCATCCCCAAATTCTCTGAGGAGCCTCAGCTGTGGAGATCTCAAAGCAACCCTCTCACACTGGAACCAGCCTCACATTTCCTGCCGCTGAAACCTCACACAAACGAGTCCCTCCCGACTGGGGAAGGGTGGAAATTTCACTTTGATTCTCAGACTGATTTCATTTGAGAGAAAACCCTCAAGTTTCAACCACTGCAAGCTGAAGCCTGGGCTCGTCTCAGCACAGGACAGTGCCCAGCTGATTTCCCTGAGCAGGCAAACCTGAAGGGCTCATCACCCTGGGGTTTGATCTGAGCACATTTCCACCCTGGCAGGTCAGCAAATAGAACATAACTACCACAATTGTCACTGCAGAAGAGAGTTCTGTGTCATCAGCTCCAATCCCAACCACTCAGGCTGCACAGGACACTTTCTATCAGCACATTACATCCAACGCTGCACAAAGCTTAAAATTGCTGGAGCTGCCCCTTCACTTAACCCCAAATCATGCTGAGAAATCAAACCCCACGTTCTCCACAGCTGCACAAACACTGACAGACACAGGGGGTGAAGTGACAGCTGACTCCCAGGTAGTTCTGGCCAAAGCCTTGCAGATTCGTCATTACCTCATGGTAATATTTAAAATGAGAACTGAAAATAAAAAGGTTAAAAAATAAAAATTTAAAAATAAAAAAAAAGAAAGGTTGATGCTGGTGGTGCAGCTTTTGAATTCGGAGGATGGCAAGGATTTGGGAAGAAATGGTTTTACACCCGAGCACTGGGGGCTTCTTGGCCCAATATAGCATAAATGCTATAAATGTATTATATAAATACAGTATAGTATTATATAAATACCATAAAATACTAAAAATGTATTATTAATGCCATATATGTACTTTTAAGTATTTATAAAAATATATATAACCTCATGGCGGGTTACTGCAGCTTCACCATCACCTCATGGTGGGTTACTACAGCTTCACCATCACCTCATGGTAATATTTATAATGAGAACTGAAAATAAAAGGGTTAAAAAGCAAAAATTTAAAAATAAATAAAGGTGGATGCTGGTGGTGCAGCTTTTGAATTTGGGGGATGGCAAGGATTTGGGAAGAAATGGTTTTACACCTGAGCACTGGGGGCTTCTTGGCCCAATATAGTGTAAATAATATAAAAATATTACATAAATACTATAAAATACTAAAAATGTATTATAAATACTATAAATGTACTTATAAGTATTTATAAAAACATATATAACCTCATGGAGGGTTACTACAGCTTTACCATCACCTCATGGAGGGTTACTACAGCTTTACCATCACCTCATGGCAGGTTACTACAGCTTCCTCACGTGGCAGGTGAGCAGCCACAGCCTTGCCCACACCCAAAATTAAACACTATTATCATGCAGAAAATCTCTGCAGCCACTCATTATTCTCCTTATCTGTGTCAGGATAGCCCAGGTGAGGCTCTGCCCTCCTGTTGGTGTTGACACCCTGATTGCAGGGTTTGCTGCACCTCCCTGTGCCCAGCACACACCTTGGAGAACCCAGGGACCCTGGAAATGCTCCTCACCCTCCCTCCATCCTGTGCTGGATCGGAGGGAAAACACTCTCAATTTATTTGGGAAGGCTGTAAATGACTGAGGGGCTCCAGCTGATTTGTGTGCTGAGGTGTTTGCACACTGCAATTGGTGACATTTGTAATTTCAGAGCCACATCTGCAACATCAGAGCCACATCTGCAACATCAGAGCCACATTTCAGAGCCACATCTGAAATATCAGAGCCACATCTGCAATTTCAGAGTCACATTTCAGAGCCACATCTGCAATTTCAGAGCCACATCTGAAATATCAGAGCCACATCTGCAACATCAGAGCCACATTTCAGAGCCACATCTGAAATATCAGAACCACATCTGAAACATCAGAGCCACATCTGCAATTCCAGAGCTTGACTTCTGTGGGGGGTAAGTTTAGCAACCACTCAGGTTACGTCAGGTTTTGCAAGATGAATTCTTATCCAGGTTCATGTGCTGGTTTGGGTTGGGAAAGAGCTAATTTTCTAATTTTCATCACAAGTATGGGGCTCTTTCTCTGCCCCAGTCAAAACCAGCACAGGTGAAGAGTTTAAAAGCAAACAGAAATGGGGGGGAAGGACAGGCACACCAGGAACTATGCAAGGAGGGATTTCCAAGTGGAATTCCTGTCAGTTTACCTGCCATAAGAGCATGGATGCAACACAGCTGGAACAAACACGACCACACACCAAAAATGTATGTGAGGCAACAACAACAAAAAAAGACAAATAAGGGGGGGGGGGGAAGAATTTTAAATATCCACAATATTAAAAAAAAATTAATATTGTGGATAGAGGGGAAAAGGGGGGAAAAAGAGGGGGAAAACCAATTTTAAATATCCACAATAAGACACAATCTCCTGCCTGTCTGGAATTCTATTTTCAGGCTGGGTTTCTTGCTTTGCTGGCATCAAAGCCACACAGGACTGGTCACAGTTTGCAGCTTGCAGTGCCTCCAACAGCAGCAGCCCCATCCCCAGGCTCAGGCTGCAGGGCAGGAACAGCCCCTGAGCTCAAGCACAAGGCAAGGTCGAGCTCAGACCTGCTCCTGCCTTGCAGCAGATGGCAAAAGTTGTGCCAGCATGAGAATAAACAGCAGCAGCTCCTCCTGGCATGCCATCCACCTGAAACCTTGCTCACTGAACGTGTTCTGGGCTAGAAAAAGCTCGGTGTCACTACAAGGGAAGGACATTGTCCAGCTGTCACAATTCACTAGGGAAATGACTCTGAATGAAACTCACTTTTGATTCATTTTGGCAGCTCAGCTCCTGCTTATTATTCATGGGTTACAAAAGAACATTATGGGACTTTAATCACTCAGCTGGAGCCTTACAGGATCTGTGGCATGACTTCTTATAAAATATATGAAGTCACACAGCTTAAAACCCCATATTTAACCCCAATCCATTCACTATCTTAAAAAGGTATTGAAATCTAACACTAGTCATATTTCATATGCTCACATTTCAGAATAATGACCCATTCATAAAAATCCAGGTGATAAAGCTTAGCCAGGCAGGAGACAATGAATACAACTGAGAGATGGTGCTTACAACACCAGGGATTGTGACACAAAATAGCTCCCAAATATTCCAGAGACTTAGGTTTAATTATTTATTAAGAGATTATGACAGCCAGTGCTGTCCCAGCAGCAGGGACACATCAACACCTCCCACGTGAGCCAAACCTGGCACTGAGGCCAGGGAAGCAGCACTGGAATTTGATGGCTGGAAGTGTTTAAATAAACAAATAAATGGCAGGGAAGTGCCTGGGGTAGGAGGTGTGCAGGCACTGGGTGCCCCAGTTCAGCAGGAAACACGACCTGCAGTCAGAAAGGAGGTGCAGGTGAAGGAGGGAGGCTGAAGCAACAGAGCAGCTTCCTAAGCAGGTTTGCACACACAGAGCACAAAAGCACCTCCCTGCCTGCCAGGCTGACACTCCTGCAGCTCAGGACACTGCTCAGAAAACCAGCAGAGAGTCACAGACATCTTTTATGAAAAATCCTTTCCTTGGGATTTTTCCTCCTGAGAAGCTGAGAGGCCTCAGGAACAAAATGTAAACAATGGTTATCTGCTGCTGTGGAATGCAACAGGTGCATCTGTGATTGCTCTCATGTGGTTGTTGCTAATTAATGCCCAATCACAGCCCAGCTGTCCAGACTGTCTCAATCAGTCACAAGCCTTTGTTATAATTTCTTTTTCTATTCTTAGCCGGCCTTCTGATGAAATCCTTTCTTCTATTCTTTTAGTATAGTTTTCATATAATATATATAATAAAATAATAAATCAAGCCTTCTGAAACATGGAGTCAACATTCTCATCTCCTCCCTCATCCTCAGACCCCTGTGAACACCACACACCCACTGCCCTGTGCTGCACCTGCATCCCTCTCCTCTTCTGCTCACTCTCCATCCTCATCTCCTCCTTCCTCCCTCTATTGATTCTGCAAAGTGTTCCCTGATCTCTGTTTAAAGACAAGAAAAACCAAGGGAGTATTTCACATATTTCCAGCCATGACCTTGTCAAACCCACAACCTGTGGGCATTTTTCTCTGCCAGACACAGCCTCCTCCTCCTCCTCCCACAGGCTCAAACCCTGCCAGAGACTGCAGCACACCCAGGGCAGGGCAGGCAGAGCCTCCCCACAGCTGCAGAGCCCAGATGTTCATTTTTACATGCCAGGAGAGAGGACAGCCCTGGCTGACCAAAGGATGGGATGGCCAAGTGAACTGTCTGGGCAGCAAGGAAATATTCTTATTATTTGACCACAGCAGCTGCCATCCCTTTGCTTGTACTGCTGGAGTTATGAGAAAGAAAATCTATATCACTGTTTTCATGGAGCAAAACACAGAAGGAGCCAAGCAAAGCAATCCAAGTTATCAGGCAGTATCTTCAGCCATGAGAAACATCCAAAGCTTTTCCCAGCCCAGGCACATCCATTCGCACTTCTGGTTAACACTTAATTTTGTTCTAGCACTAATTGAGCCAGACCCTAAAGGAATCAGACACATTAAGCAATAAACCACATTTTTCTTTGAAACACAGTCCTTGTTTGATGCAACTTCAGTCACTGCAGTCACAGGGCAGGAAGGGAAAGATGGACCAGAGATAACAGAAAAGTTTGTTGGGTTTTATTTAGATTCAAACTATCAAATCACAAATCCATTTGGGATCTTGGGACTGCTCTGGGGCTCTTGATTCTTTCTAAAATGGATTTCAGCTGAATCCACCTCACCTTTACTCACCCTGCTTGCAGAGACCCTGCCAAGGGTTAAACCACCAGTAAATCCAGAGGCTACTTATTACAAGGACAAAAGCCTGATAGGTGAAGCAGCTTCAGCCAAACAACCAGCAAAGGCATGTCAGCAACTGTCAGAAAAATTACAGCCAGCCCATGCAGAAGCTCCAGCAATAAACACAACTGAGGGAGTGACACATCAAACCATGGGGAGAGCGCTCAACGCTCCCTGGAAAAATCTATGGGAACTTTTTCTACTGCACCCTGGGGCACTGAGGAAATGATGCCACACAACTGGGCTGCAGCTCTCAGCAAGGTCAGCCCACACTCCAGCTCACCAACAGCAGCTCTGAGGGAGGGGGAAAAAAAAAAACCTTCCAGAGGAAAAATCTGCGCAGCGCTGGCTCCCTAGGAACTGCTACGACTGAAGCACAGCAGCTCCTGCATTCCCAGCCTCTCCCAGAGCATCCAAAATAGTCCAAGTCTGGGACTCCCAAGGAAAATTCTGTTCCACCCTGCAGAGGAATGTTCCACCCACGGCTGTTGTTTCCTCCCATAAAGGGATCATTAGGGAGATCGTTTCTGAGGTCCGGGGCATTGTCTGCAGATCTCACTGAAATATCGCACCAGGAAGGGGAAGCCAAATGAGCCAGACTATTTTAAGGCTTTTTGCATTTGGAGGAAATTCTAGGGCAAAATTTCAAGAAGGCAGATGCTTTGAACTGGGGAACGTTATGCTTTGTGGGGAAGGGAGCATTCCTGCCTTGAGAGCTGCTGAAATAACTCTTTTGGGGCCACATCTATGTGATGGCCTTTATTTTTAGACTCAGAATCTGGTTTTTCAGACACCTCCTTGCTAATTTATCCACACATGAGCAAGAATGTTTGGGGAACAGTTTAAAAGGTTACAGATTTTAAAAAAAAGCTATTTTCACATGAAAATTTCTTACTGAAATGCCTTCTCATAGCCACAACTCAGCTCAAAGCCCTGCTCAGTAGGCAGGGGGGGCACAGAAATCCCAACCATCACCCCAGCCAGACAGGACAGGAGACTCCAGCACAGCTGGAGCAGCTGGATCTGCAATCAGCATTTTGGACTTCCCATCCCTAAGGTCTCCTTTTCCTTAAGGAGCACGGAGAGCACATTTCCATAGCTGCACACTCCATGCTCCCCAGTGGCTCAGACTGGGATTTAGATTCCTCTGGAAACGTTATCCTGCTCTCAAAACCAAGGCTGGGCTCCCCTCTCCTGGACAGCTGGGAAGGTGCAGCTCCACAAGACAGCTTTGGAAAGCTCCTTGCTGGCCTCAGTGGGTAAATAACTCATTCTCCTCCAAAAAAAAAAAGAGAACAAAACAGGCTGGCAAGGCTGATAAGCTCAGTTTTTCTTCTAGAACCTGCTTGGATCACTGGTGTCTAAAAAGGGATTGGGCAGGTTGGTGATAAACCCCAGTAATTCAATCAGCTTTGAATCAAGTGCCAGCACAAGATTCCCAAGCATTTTTTGGGCAGTTCTGGCTGACAGGAGATGGGAAAGACAAGGCTGAGCTCCCTCACCTGCCAGGGCATGGGATGGACCAGCACAGGGGCAGGGACTCAGCAAAGAATCCCCTCTTGGCTTGCTAGAACTTAAACAACGTTTTTTTCCTTCTGTCACTGCATCCAAGGCTTGTGCTTCCCTTGGAAGGAAGTCAGAGACTGAAAGGATGTTTATTCAAACTATTATTTACCCCTCAGACAAGGACATCTCCAACACAACACAGGCAATGCTGGCAAACACTGGCCACAATATCAGGGCTTGTTGGGAGAGAATAACTGAAGGGAAGATATTTTTGAAAAACACCTTTCAGGCCCAATCCTGCAGCTAAATACACAAGATCCTGAGCTCCCACTGAAATCCAAGCAGCTACAAAATCAGAGCTCAGATGCACTTTTATTTATGGCACATGCTTTCAAAGGGATGATGGACTGCAGTGCTCCCCTTGGATCTCAGCATGCCAAGGGATGGAAATCAAAATGCAGGAATTTTCCAAAAGTTCTGACTTTTCCAGAAGCCAAGTTCTGTGCACTACAGGCAGGAGACATCCCTAACTCTTAAGAGCTACAAATGGAAGAAGATTAGAGGTTGAATTTACTGATGTGGCTGCCTTTGAGCTTTGTCTCAAACCTCTTGCAAAAGCTGGTTGCCAACTGTTTCCTTCCCGATCAAGGGTGGTTTGCAGTTGTGGTTGTGATGATAAAATGCAATAATGATCTTCATCCTGGGCTGCCTGAGGGTGAGGCTCACAGGATGGCACTGTCTGTCCACGGGGAGGTGTCAATCCAATTTTGCAGGGAAATAGGCTTGAGGATACAAGTTTGCTACAAATTCAGTAAGAACAGATGAGTAGAAACAAGAACTTAATTTTGCTGTGGGACCAAATTAGCAGGAAAACTAAATAAGGAAAACAGCAACTCCCTTCCAAGCACAGAACTGACCTGCCTTAACAACACCTTGTTTTCAGTTGTTTCAAAACAACTTCTTGCATGGAAAATAAAACCCTTCCTCTCCAAGTGGGAGCAGTCAGGCCTCTCACTCAATAAAAACATTTCCAAGTGTCCCTGGTTCCCCCTGAGAATATGCTGCTAAAACAAAGGCACTTTTCAGCACAGGAGCAGGCAGCTGAAGATGGAAAACAAGGTTTGCACCCCCACAATGTGCTATCAGCAGGGTGGTCATGTGAAAAGGGCTGTGCCTCACTCCCCCACACAGCACCCAGGACACTCAGGGGACACAGGGCAAGGGTGACAACAAAAAGAAATGCTCATTCTATGTTTTCTCTGATTTTGGGGGTAACAAATATAAAATTCCATCTCAAACTGAAATGCCATTCAGGAGTTCCTCAGACCTCCTTTGCTCCAGGTCCCTGTGATCTCCAAAATCTGAGCTTGCTGATGCTCCTTCACTGCTTTAAACTTCAAGACCCAGCCAAGTCCTGCCACTCCAACAGTCTGGTTCCAGCAATTCACACAAAAAAAATGCAAATCCAGGTGTGAAACGATGGGCTTGGACTAGAAACATAGAAAGAAAAAGCTCACAGCAGTTCAGATCAATCTATTTTTCTTCCCAGAGAAGTAACACATTAAATAATTGAATGGTTTCAGTATTTGTTAGGATCTCAAAGTAAGAAACAACAGCTGTGCTCCTGGGAGATTGTCTGGCCTCAGCCCATGCACTGCAAGCTCTGCAATCTGTCTTAAAGTTTGCTTCTACTTTGCAAAGCAGCAAAATGAGGGAAAACAGGAAAATCCACAGCTAAAGACAGCAATATTTGTGATTAACTGCAGCTCCAGGCCACTTGAAACATGTCCTGCAAGGACACCCAAGTGAACACTTGAAGGTTTTTAGTTAATCAGGATTTTTACTGGTTCCTGTACAACCCCACTGAAGGAAGGGCAGCACAGACAGCTTTGCCTTCCTGGTGCTTCAGAGCAGGACACTGTGCATGCCCTGCAGAACTTCAAAGGGATGGAAGAGTGAGAAAGAACAGACCCAGGACAGAGCTCTGAGCAAAGCTGGCCCATTTCCACAGCACAGAAATGCTCCTGTAGCCCCTCAGACACTGATCATGGCACTGCACGTGCTCATCCTTTTCTCCAAGCAATTCTCACCCACAACTCTTCTCAATCCCACTCCTTTGTGGCCTCTCATAGAATTTATCCTCCCAGATGGGCCCAAAAGGCTACAACAGGTCCAGCTTTCCAACCACAGCCAAACTCTCCAAGCACTGCACCAGCTTCCACTCCCTCCTCAATTTCTGTAATTGCCACCCCACCTGATTGCTGCTCTCAATCCTGCACAATAATTACAGCAGCACCACTCCCAGGTAAGCCTCATCCCAAGCACATCCCCAGTTTAACAGCACTGCTGAGACATCCATGATTCAACTAATTCTGCCACGACAGGCGAGCATCTCCCGTGTTTTTCTAAGGCAAGACAAAAATATAGGCAGCTTAAATAATTCCCTTGAGGGCTCTGTGGCAGAAATAAGATTAGAAATAGATACCAAATGTTGTGGCAGCAAGGAGTGGGAAATGGAGAGGGGCATTACCCCATGCCAGTGTTAAAGCTGGTATTAAGAAGTGGGAAATAGAGAGGGGCATAACCCCATGCCAGTGTTAAGGCTGGTATTAAGAAGTGGGAAATAGAGAGGGGCATAACCCCATGCCAGTGTTAAGGCTGGTATTAAGAAGTGGAAAATAGAGAGGGGCATAACCCCATGCCAGTGTTGAGGCTGGTATTAAGAAGTCACTGAGGAACTCTGACTGATGGTTCAAGGTTCAGTGCCCTCTAAAACACGACAGGAAATAGAGCCAAAGCAGGTGACAGCCCAAAATCAGCTGAGCACCCACAGCCCCTGCAGACATGGTTCACCAGGGCTGAACCTCCAGCAAACACCTCTGCCAGGCAAAAAAACAAGTGAAAACCTGAGGAGCTGCAAGGGGAAGGGGCAGCAGTGATCAGCACAGAGACAGAACTTGGGACACCCCAGCAAACAGCTCAGTGAAAAGGACAAACAGCCTCGGATTGATCCCCACCCAGGAGGATCAAGTGTACTTGTACCTGCTCAGTGCTGCTTGCTTTATATCAGCTCCAGAGTGGCACACAGGCCTCCTGCTTTGGATCTTTAAATCAATTCCTCACTCCCTTCCCTTCAGAGGGGGAGGCAGGGCACTGAGGGAGACGCTCATCAGTGCAAGAGGCACAGGAACATCTCAGAACAGCAGCAGTGGAGTTGTGCCTGCCAGAGCCATTCCTCGGGGTGAGGTGCCAAGCTGAGAGGCCCTGGCACTGCACATACCTGCCTGCCATCCTGTCCCACGTTGGTCTGGCCCCTCACCACAGTTCTGATGTTGTCATCCAACCTCCTGCAGGAAAAACCCCAGAGTGTCAAACCCAGCTCTGGGAGCCTGACCCAAACGACTCGGGGAGTCCTGAGAGCTACAGAACCAATTTACAACAAAAAAAACTGCTCTAACCAATGCTAAACTCATTATTTCCCCCCTCCCTCTCTGTTCAATGGCACTATCTTGCACAATTTCAAAGTCTTGTTGCAAAAATAAAAATCCATTTCCTAATTTACCCAGGGTCTCTTGCATTCCTGTTCCCTTAAGCAATATTGTCAGCTCTCCCTTGTCTGTCTGCATTTCAGCTTCCCACATGTGAAAATGCTGTCTCAATCATTTCATGTTGGCAGTATCAGCCAGCACAGAAAATTTAATTATTTCATGCACATTTGTGTTTATTTTGTACTTTTCGGACCAATAATGACAATTTAAAAACACAGAGTGGGAGTTTTTACAATTTATATTCCAACCCTAAAAACAATGAATTTTTAGCAACTGAGTCTTTTGGGTAGTTTGCTCACTCAGCCTTCAAACTGCACTAAAATTTGGTATTTTTTGGTTCTTAGCTGTTTTTCAAAGCTGCACTTTGCAACCCATCAGCTTAAACAGCCTGAAGGGCATATAATAGAAGTGAAATATAAAAATTATTATTGTTTCTATGCCATAAAAATTATAATTGTTTTGTGCCACTGTTAGACTCGAAGCTGGTCCTATCCATGCCTTTTAAACAAACTAAATCCTGAAGCACTTTATGAAGCCTTGGTCACAATCAGACCTGAGATGCAATGAAACGCAGAAATATAAATATTTACCTTATTTTCAACCTGATCTTGTTCACGACTTCATCAATGTTTGCCAAAGACTAGAACAGAAAAAAAAAAAATAATCAGAAGTGAACTGGTGAATGTTTTACAGAGGAATATGTGATCCCAAAGGTGAATGTTTTACAGAGGAATACGTGATCCCAAACACTCCATCACACAGGGGTTTTGTGGAAGAGGAGAGCAATGGTTTTGTTTTACAGGTGGAGGAGCTGAGACAACACCTCAGCTGCTTCTCTGCCACATCCCAAAGAGCAGAAAAAGGCAGGTCAGGCTCCCCCCATCGCTGAGCTGTGCCCTGTGCTCTGGCAGCAGAGCGGTGTGACAGTGACCTCCAGTGGGCACTGGGCATGGGGACAGAGCCCTGGGGCTGAGACCCCCCTGCAGAGCCCAGAGCCACAGAAAACAGCCTGGGAGGGGATGCAGACAAGGCACTGCTGGGGAAACAGCTCCTCCCTGCTGGCAAAGGGGAAAAAAAGCCAAGCCACAGCACTGGAGAAAGCTGCAAGGCACAACCAGGGTGCTGCACAGGATCTCAGACATGAGAGATGTTGGAGCAGCCTCAAGACACAAAATTCACCTGTAGAAACATCTCTGTTTGGCAAGAGGTTTATCCAAAACTCCCCCTGGGGCTGAAGTTGGGAACACAAAGCAGGGATGTGGGCCCACAGCAATATCATTGTTTAATTCTCAAAATAAATAATTGGGTTCAAACTCTCCTGTGATGTTGTACAGGCATGACCTGCCTGATTTGGCTGAAAACCCCAGGAACTCACCAATGGTTGATATATGGCAAGTTATGACATTTACTCCATCTACAGAGAAAATTAATTTATTTCTACACATCAAAGCAGGACTTTAACTGCAGCAAGCACCACATAATGACAGTAACACTGTGAGCTGCAAATTTAAGAAGTGATTATTGTTAAAGCTTCATTTCCTGTGCTACTGTTCATAATGAAAGGTTTGGGTACAGGTTTAAACACTGCTTTGGTCATTTGCTATCAGGTTACCCTGATAGTAAAGGGTGCAACTAAAATCTGATAGTAAAACGTGTGGAAGTGAAGCCTGAGAGTATTTGGAGCATTACTTACTTGCTCAGTGGGAAAGAGAGCATTAATATACTCCACAGCATTGAAATCTGCTCTGTCCAACGGATCTTGGCTGGGAAATACCTGGAAAGAGGGAGGAAAACAAACACAATCAACCAATATCAGTGATTTCTGTAACTTTACACAGCTTCTACAACTTCTAATTCCCTCAGCACCCACTTCCAGCTGTGTTTCACAGCATTTCTCTAACAAGTGGCCAGGAGCAGAGCATCCACATGCTCTGCAGGGCTGTGACCTCCCAAAATTCCTGTGGCTATCAGCCTGGATCAACACAGATAACTCACACACACAGCCCTGGCACAACCCATCCATCCAGGAATTCCCAGGACACACGAGCTCTGTATCCCAAACCATGCTGATGCTTTTGTTGAACAAACTGAGGCTCTGCCCTGCTCTTTTTTAGAGGGTTTGCTTTCCACAGCCCTGGAATCAGAAACGTGATGAATTGAGGAGTGGCTGTACAAGCTCTCTGGAGACTTGGGTTTGCCACTTCTCACAGAAGAGAAACACAATCTGCTGAATGGTTTGGGCAGGGGGGAAGAGCAGCTGTGGTGCAAACAGATCTCATCTCTCCTCAGCAGCTCAAACAACACAAACACGACTGCCAGGATTTGCTTTTTGTGCCCACAGACCGGAGTGTGGTGCTTTCCCTTCTCTGCCAGCACACTGAAGCTGTGGATGTGCCATCACTGGAAGGGTTCAGGGTCAGTCTGGATGAGGTTTGGACCAGCCTGGGATGCTGGAAGGAATGAGATGGTCTTTAAGGTCCCTTCCAACCCAAAGTATTCCAGGATTCTGCTATTTGTCCCACATTTACAGAGCCATCATGGCCAACCTCTGGCAAAAGCAGAGCTGATCCCCCACAGCATCCCCCTGCCCACCGAAAGCCTTCACACCTGGGCACGTGAAACACAACGTTTTACACATTTTGCACTGTGAAATCAGCGATTTTGTGAGATTAAAGCCAATTCTGCCAGAACCAGCCCTCCTGGGAAGCCTTCCCAGTGACTCCCGTGGCCCAGGAGAAGCAGGCAGCTGCCAAACCTGCACGAGGCCGTGGTGAAGGAAGAAAATGCTCTGACATCACCCCACGGTAAGAGCAAACCGCAGCATCACACCCAGCCCATGCTGCTCACAACTCACACTCAACCAATCCCCAACAAACCCCAAACCTCCACAGGTATTGAGAGCAGACGAAACAAGAGGTGAGATGGGAGATAAAGGCTGCACTCCAAGTGCAGATAGGGATCAGTGCTGCAGGCAGCTGGAGCAGCTGCAGGAGCTGTCACTCCCAGCAATCTGTCACAACTCATTAATCAGAAGTGCTGGCCTGGCTTTGGTGGGGCACCAGCCCTGCCTGTGCTCCCCACCCCGCTTCCGGCACGGCAGCAGAGCCTGCTCTGCTCATTTTACCAGAAATGGGCAGCTTCTGCCCCAAAACTGGTTAAGGAGCACCGACAGGAACAACAGGGTTACTGAGAGGTGCTAGAGAGGAAAATGGAAAGCAGCAGGTGGTGCCATCCTCAGCATCTCCCAGTGCTCAGCACGTGAATATTTTCCTACAGCTTTAATGTTTGTTAAAATAATTCAGCCAGGCATGTGATGGGTTCTCCACTGCTCAAAAACTCATGTCTACAAGTGCAGAGGATTCTTTCTCTCGACAAGCTCTAGGTCCCCTTTAGAAGCTGCTATTTAATTTACCAGTTCCCAGGTCACCCTCTGCTCTTCAAAGAGGGCCACCAAAAGCGACCCACAAACCTCAACACTCAAGAAAGTGCAAAAAGTTAAATTTGAGTGCTGCTTTGTGAGGCAGACACTGCTGCTGCCCAGACTTCTGCTCCAGGAAGAGCCCTTGGGATGGAAGAGTCACTGCAGGCGAGGCAGGGCAGGCTCAAAGAGGACAAGAGCCACGGTTTGACCCTGGGCTCTTACAGGATGGGCTCCAGGTGCCTGGAAGGGTTTCAGGGAACACTGGAACACAGAATACCCTGAGTTATGGGGGATCCACAAGGATTATCCAGCCCAGCCCTGGCCCTGCACAGAGCCCCAACAACCCCACCCTGGGCACCCCTGGAGCAGTGCCCAACTCACACTCAATCAAACCCCACAAACCCCAAATCTGCACAGGTATTAAGAGCATATGAAACAAGAGGTGAGATGGGAGATAAAGGCTGCACTCCAAGTGCAGATAGGGATCAGTGCTGGGCACCCCTGGAGCGGTGCCCAAACCCCCCTGGAGCTCTGGCAGCCTCGGGGCCGTACCCATTCCCATTCCCTGGGGATCCTGGGCAGTGCCAGCACCCTCGGAATGTGTGTTTCACCACAACAGAACCAGGACATTCCCATTATCCCAATTCCAGCCGAGCCACGGACACCGGGCTGCTCCGCACACCCGGACCGCGTCTGCAACAGCGACGGGAACACCACGAGCCACGCTCAGCCCCCGACGCGGGCCCGGCCGGCTGGAGCCCACGGGGGCTGACGGGGCTCGGCCAGCGCGGGGCTCCCCGGGCCCGGCAGCGGAAGGCCCGGAGCCGGCGGGAGGCGCTCGGAGCCGGCCGCGGGCTCTCACCGAGCGGCCCCGGGCCGTGCCCGCACCTGTCCCCTGCGCGGAGGGACCCGCCCGGCGCACCTGCTCGATGGCGGCCTGCACGGCGGGCGCCAGCTCCAGCGCCGCCTCCAGCCCGGCCTCCAGCTCCGGCTCGTCCTCCTCCATGGCGGCGCCGCTTCCGCCGGCAGCGCGCGGGAGGGGCGGGGCCGCCGGCGGGGCGGGGCTCGGGGCACCGGGGAGGTGCCGGGATGGGCGTGGTTCCGTTGAGGGGGCGGGGTTTAACCGGACGGGGGCGGAGCCTCCGCCCGGCGGAGCGGGGCGCGTCCCGGCGGCGGCGGCGGGAGCGGCGGGGCTGGTCCGGACTGAGCCGAGCCGAGCCGAGCCTGGGCAGCAGAGCCGGACCTACCTGAGCCGAGCCGAGCCGAGCCGGGCTCTCCCGCCGCCCGGCCGGCTGTTGACAAGCAGCGGCGGGAGACAGCGCGCTCGTCCCCATGTGGCGGACGCTGGCCCTCGCCTCCGCCTTCTTCCCGGGGCTCTTCATCCTCTGCATCCGGTTGCTGCGCTGGGCCGCCCCGGCACTGAGCCTCAAGGACCGCATCCTCCTCAGCGGCAGGTACGGGCGGCAGCGGCGGGACCGGGATGGGGACCGGGAGCGATCCGGGCGGGCCACGAGCACCGAGTCCCGCCGGCCGTGAGCCTGGACTCGGGGATGCCGCGACGCTCCGGGGGACGATCCTTGGCTGGCCCGAGCGGGGGGTGCAAGGACCGGCGGCAGGAGCAGCACCCCGAGTGCGGGCATCCCTCCGAGCGTGGGCATCCCACCGGAGAACGGGCATCCCACCGGAGAACGGGCATCCCCCGAGTGAGAGCATCCCCCGAGCACCGGCATCCCTGCCCGGCCGGACCCGCGCCGCGGTACCGCTGTCGGGGCGGGGATGCTCCGCTGCAGCTCTCCATCCCTCCCTCCCTCTGCCCACGGGGAACCGGCAGCGTTTCCCCGGGCCCACGGGGGTGGAAGGGACGGGAGCTGGCACGGTTCCCCCTGGCACGGCCACCCCGACGCGTCCTCGCCATGACGAGCCGCTGGGGTGTGCGCGGAGCGGGCATCCCGGTGCCACCCGCTCTCCTGGCGGCAGCCCCGAGCCCCGGCCCGTTTGGGGTCACTTTTGGGGTGAGCCCTTTCCTCTCCGTCCGTTTCAGGCTGGTATCAACGGTCCAAGCCGCGATGGCAACGGTGTCGGGGATCACGGTTATGCTCAGCTGCAAGAACGTGGTGCACGACAGGTAAGGCAGAGCCCCCTGGGGATGTGCCGGGGATGCGCTCTGCCAAAGGCTTGCGTTGCACGTTGTACAAAGGGGAGAGGAAAATCGGTTTCGTGCTCCTCTTTGCCCCACTCGCGTTGGGCAATGTGCTGGCTGTACAGCCCCTGAAACAGCAGCAGCTTGCTCAGGCCTGGGGGTGCTCTGCCAGCACAGTGCCCTCAAGGGATGGGCTGGAACGTGGGCTGGAAAAGGGGCTGTATATAACAAAAATACGGATATCAAAGCTCTGAAAGGGTAGGGAGCCTCCTTACTGGAAACTGAAATTGCTCCAGAGCCAAGCAGACCGGTAAGAACTGATTTTAGAGGTGTATCCAAAAGGATTCTGAAAGAGTCCAGAAATGGTAAAGTTGGGATGGAGTTTGCGCTGAAGGAAAATCCTGCTGCCTTTTCCTCTGTGCTCTGAGATGAACTGCCCAGAAGTGGCTCTCAGGAGGAGTGATAGTGTAATCTGGATCAGAAGGCTTAAAAACAGAGCTATTATCCAGACTAGCAGAGAAGATTGCAGGAGGGAAGAATATAATTATGCTGAGCTGGAATTTGACTGTCACACACTGATTTTATGGTGAATTTTAGGAATGGCTGCCACCTTGGCCACAGCACACCTGTCTTTAACACAACAGATAAGAATTATCTTGCCTTGCTCTAAGTAGTGATATCTACCCAGATCCTCACACCTGCTTAACACCCAGGCAATCTATGAGTTATCTTTTTGTTCTGAAATAAAATTTCTGCTGTAGAGATAAGGCAGATGACGGATCCCAAAGCCACACAGACAGAAGGTGCTGCCAGCAGCCCTCCTTCCCCCAGAGCTGTCTCCCTGCCTGGCTGTACTCGAGGCCAAGGGCTCTGTGCAAACACTTTGTGGGCAGAGACCTAGATTTTCTTTGAATCTGGAGGAAACTGAGCCCAGCGCTCAGCAGGGAGGATGACAGCAAGACAGCGAGCCAGGAAGCATCACAAAGGTTGCAGTAAAATTTGCCAGTTTATTTACAGAGGCAGACAATCGTTATAGTGCTGGTGCTGTAATTGCCCTCCAAAGCCCTGGGCAAGTTTAGCAAACACAATCACTTGCCACCCGTGCTTCACACCACTCACATCTTCCCATCTGGAGCAGAACTGCCACAACAATTTTTTTTCTTGGGATGGCAAGAGAGCAAAAAGAGATTTGAGCCCCAAGCTACATTTCTCCAAGCAGCAGCAAAGGGTGGTTTTGTCTAATTTTTTTTTTTTTTTTTTTTAATCAGTGTGATTTCATGCAGGACTTTTTAAGGAGGCTGGTGTCCCTGCAGAGCAGGGCTTGCTGCTGCCCAGATTGTGCAACCAGGATTCCAACATGCTTTGGGAACAGGCAGCTGCCTGCAATTATTTCCCAACTGACAAACGCCTCTTGGGGGTTTATTGCCTATATTGGATATTTTGTGCTTCCCTCTCCAAACTCCAGGCCAGCCATCTCTTAACTCTGAGTTCTCCACGTGCTTCCCGAGCATTGCCTGGGTTAGGCAGCCAGCTGGTGCAGTGTGACAGGCAGGAGAGACCCAGGATTGGGGATTTCCACCACCAAGCACCAGCTCTGGGGGTCTGAGGGCTTAGGGAGGAGATCACCTGTGCAAAGGTGTTGGCTTGGTGCTGGACACCAAAAAATGCTGTGCCTCTGTGTAGCAACCACCTGGCTGTGGGGCTAATCAGGATCCATCCTTAGTGCTGTGTTTGTGCTTGGCCAGGCTGAGCTCAGTGCCTGGCACAGCCCAGCAGCAGCAGGGTCAGCACTGAGATCCTTCCTCCACACGTACCAGGCACCTTTCTCTGGCTCAGCCTGAGCCAAACAGAGTTAAAATTCAGCTTCGAAATCCATTGAAATGCTGCCATTTCAGTCCTAAAGGCTCTTCTATCTCCCAGAGTGAGTGCTGGGAGCTGTTGTGATGCCTGTGTGTGTGCTGCTCCTCCCCAGGCACTGGCTGGCTGTGGAGTATGTCTGGGTGCTGGTTCCCTACATGACCTATGACATCTATGTCATGTACCTGTGCCACTGGCACAAGAGCCAGGAGAAGGGGATCCTGGAGAAGAAGCACTCCCTGGCCAGCGTGTGGAGCTTCCTCCTGCAGGAGAGGCTGATGGTGACCCACCACCTCTTCATCCTCATCGTGCTCACCCCCATCACCCAGGTAAGGGCTGCTGCAGGAGTCCAGGACCCCCTGGACGTGCTGGGTGTCTGCAGGGCCCCGTGCTCAGCGCTGCCTTTCTTTACAGCACTTCAGGGGAGAGCTGGGGGACTTCTTTGTGGGCTGCATCTTCACAGCAGAGCTGAGCACGCCTTTTGTTTCACTGGGCAAGATCCTCATGCAGGTAGGTCAGGAGGGACGGGGCTCAGGGCTGGGAAGCCCCCAGCTGCAGTTCATCCCCTTTCCCTGCTCCAGGCTCCATCAGCCCCTCTCCAAGCATGGCTGAGCTGGGGGTGTCTCAGGGGGAGGCAGCCCCACAGCTGTAGCACAGATCTCTCTGGCAGCGTTGCCTTCCTCCCTTTCTCCCACCACGAAGCCCAGTGGCATCCCAGAGCTGGGAGCTGTGCCTCGGGCTGGTGCTGCCCTCTCCTGCACCACGTTCATTCCCACCCCTGCCCCCTGCCCTCCTCCATCCCTTCCCACTCCCCTTCCTCCAGCCCTCCGGGATGCTCCCAGTGCCCCGGAGCTTTGGGCTGCTGCTCACCCCACATTCACCTCCTTCCTCCCCAGCTCAAAATGCAGGACACGCTCCTGCACAAGGTGAACGGGATCATCGTCCTGGTGACCTTCTTCTTGTGCCGCATCCTCCTGTTCCCGTTCATGTACGCGGCGTACGGCCGCCAGGTGGGGATCCCGGCGTACCTGGTGCCGTTCCGCATCCCCCTGCACTGCAACATCGCCAACGCGTCCCTCATCGCCCCCCAGCTCTACTGGTTCACGCTCATCTGCCGCAAGGCCGCCCGGCTCTACCGCAGCTCTGCCGCGCACCGGAGCAGATAACGGAGCTGATAACGGCGGGGCTGGCGCGGGGCAGCGCCCCTCAGGGAGCGGCGGCTCGGCTGGAAGCGCCTCCGGGCAGCACAGCCGGGGCTGGGAGGGCTGTGCTCGCGTCCTCCTGCCGAGGGGGAGCCAGCCGGCCTGGAAGCAGCGACATTCCCGCTGGGATGCGGCTCTGCGGCCCGAGGGTTACACGAGAGGGGTTTGTTCCAGCCCCCCCGCCCGGCGCTGACACCGGACACCGGCGCGGCGATGCTGGAGCGGGCCCAGCCCCGCACACGGGGAGCCTGTGCCGGAGCTGCCGCGGCCCCAGGCAGGCCTGGAGCTGCAGCACAGCTCTGCAGAGCCCTTCCCGGCCTTTGCTGACCTCAGCTCTACACTACAGCCCTGTTCCGACCGCCCACCTGCACCTCACCTGCTCCTGCTGCTGCTGGGGTCAAGCTCCGCTCAACCCACCCGGTGCTTTTGGGTGCTTTTCACTACAGACCCGTGACGGTCCTGGGGCACCCCTGTGCTCCCAGCAGGGCAGAAGCTCATTCCAGGACAGGAGGGACAGGAGGATGGTTCTGCTGTCTCAGGGCAGCATGGGGACAGGAACCCACCTTGTCTCACCACCAACACACAGAGCACTGTGCAGAGCCCCTCCTTGGCAAGGGGTGCAATTTCCCCTCACCTAACCACAGCTGCTTTTACCTGGCCTGCATCCCCTCAGCAGGTATTTAACACCACCTGGCACGCCCTGCCCTGCTCTGCCCTGCAGCTGGCACCGCCACACCCTGCAAACATCCCTGCAGCCCCATCCCACCCCGTGAGGCTGCCAGGGACACAACTGGGGCTGCACAGAAGGAACCAGCAACCCCAGAGCAGGATGCTGAGCTGATCCTTGACCGGCTCAGCCCATTTCCACTTTTAGTCACAGCAAAATGGGCACAGGCTCTGCAGCCTGCCCTGCACCACAGGATGTGTGCAATCAGACCACAGCTGAGTTCATCCCCTGCAGCCAGCACCAGCCAGGACAGCCACCTCCTCCTGCAGCCTCCTGTGCCAGCTCCAGGCAGGGAACTGCACTGGCACAGCCCTGGCACAGCCCCCATGCCCAGAGACCTGTGACCACTCTGTGCCTTTCATTCTGTCTGAAACCAGCAGGCAAGCTCTGCGGAACCTGGATCTTCTGGGTGTTGGACCTCATCCCAACCACAGCTGCCGTTCTGGATACAGTGTAAAAAACAAAAAGGGCCTCTTCCGACATGTGGCTGTTGTTGCAGAGACTCCACAGTCACAGTAACCACCGAGACCAGCTGATGTTACAAACTCCTGCAACTCCTTACAGATGTTGTATCTCACTGTTTTCATTGCGAATAACGTGCCTTATGTAAGGACCAAAAAAAAACCCCAGCCAATGAGGCACCTCAGTTTGCACTAACACTGCCCTATTTACTATCAGGAGACCAATAAAGATTTCCTCTCTGAGTCACACCACTGGCTGGCTCTTCCACGTGCTGTTCATTGCTGGGTGGGGGCGTTACATGTGGGGTTGCTGCTGCACCCCCACCTCGGGGCAGAAGCAGCACACATGGATTTCCAAAGGTTCCTGCCTGTCCTGAACTCACCCAACTCGATTCCCAGCCTCCAACTTGCTTTCCAGCCTCAGGCAGCACGTGGCAAAACCAGCAATTCTCCCGGGACTAGGAGAGGGCTGGTGGCAAAGCAGCCAGAGGGAAGTGATTTCCTCGATGCTGGAGGCTGCTGTGTAAATGCAGAGAGCCAGCAGGCAAGGCTGCAGCCACAGAACTGGCAGTTTGGCTCAGGAACAGCTGTGCCCAGTTATTCCAATGGAAAACCAAAGCGGCTCCTCCTACCCATCTTTATACTCCTGCTTCCACTGCTTAGTGGGAGAACACAGCAGGGAGGGAACAAACTCAAAAATGAAAAACAAGGGTTTATTACACATCTTACAAGGTCCAGGCTCAGCGCTCTGAGCGTGCTCCCAGCTTGCTGAGCTTCTGCAGGAGGGTGCAGCGCAGCTCCTGGTGCCCCAGGCCGTGGGTGACGGACTGCAGGAAGTGCCCCTCGTTGGCTCTGCGCAGCGCGGCGCACGGCGACTCGTCAGCCCTGCTGGACGCCTCATACTGGGACAGCACCTCCAGGGCCACCACCAGCAGGGGCTCCTCGCAGCCCCCAGCTGGCAGCATGGCAGCCACGTGCAGCAGGTGGCAGAAGAGCTGGATGCAGGTGAAGGACACCTCCTGCGCGCAGGGCTGGCCCGCGGCTCCCGCCGTGGCCTGCAGGGAGGCCAGCAGCTCGGTGAGGCTGGAGCAGTAGAGCTGCACCAGGTGCAGCCAGGCCTCTGGGGGCAGCCAGCTGGAGCAGCTGGAGCTGCAGAGGAGCTGGAAGCCCCTGAGGAGGAGCACGGAGAGCTGCAGGTGGCAGGAGAAGGGGCGGAGGTTGAGCAGGGGCAGGTGCTGCACGTACTCCAGCGTGTAGGGCACGTGCAGCACCTGCCTGTGCAGCAGCTGCTCCACCACGGGCACCAGCCTCTTCCACTCCCCCTGGCTGCACCAGGGCAGCACCTGGATTAGAGCCACCAGGAAGCCTTTGCTGAAGAGATTCACCTCCTCAGGGTTGTCCACGTCGACGGAGAGCAGGGCCAGCATGGTGTCCCTGAGCGCGGGGGACACGCAGCAGCACTCCATCCACGCCAGCAGCCCGCTGCCCGGCCCGTAGGCTGGCCACGACTGGGATGTCCACTCGTCCTCAGGGAGCCTGCAGATCTCAAACAGCGTTGCTGGGACCTCGTTCTTGAAGTGGTCCCCATAAAGGTTCTTCAGACGGAGCCCCACGGTCCAGTCCAGGGATGCCACCTTCCTGTGGAGCCAGGCCAGGGACTGCACCCACAGCTCCGAGGAGGGGAACATCTCTGGGCCCAGCAGCTCACAGAGCTGGCAGAGGACGTTCAGAATCAGATCTTTGGTCTCCAGGGAAGGGAAGAGCTGCTCCCTAGGCTGATGCCAGTACTTGGTGTAACCATCCAGAAGTTTGCAGAGGCTGAGGAGAAGCGGGAATGGGTGGCAGGATTTGATCCAGTGCTCCTCTGAGCAGGACGGTGTTCCCAAAACTTTACTGAGGATCTGCAGGCTCAGCTCAATCTGAGCAGAGTCTGACTTCAGACAGGGAAGGACAAAGGCTTTGGTCACTTCTGCAGGTGACACAAGGGGGGTGGCTGAGCCTGGGTGCATGAGAAAGGCCAGGAACTGAAGGAACTGCTCCTCTTCCCTTGCTGTGGAAAGCTTCCCCCACACTGCCTCCTGCAGACACCTCAGCACCAGGCTGCGTGGCCTGCCTGCATCCTCATGGCTCTCCTGGAAGCTCAGTGCTGGGAAGGAGCAGAGGATTTGGGCAAGGAACTGGTGTGCTCCAAGGTTGACCACAGCAAGGTGACAAACCTGCTTCACGGTGGCCTCGGGGGACAGCAGTGTCAGCCTGGCCACTGCAGCCACAGCCCTGGCCAGGCCTTCGTCAGACACACTCTCTGTGATCTGGTTCAAAGTCACATTCAGGTCCTCCTGGAACCCCTCCCTGACAACCTGCACGTTCTGGGACACACCTGGGCCACCCCAGGACGCCAGGACACCCGAGATAACTTTGTTCTTGTCACTCAGTGAGAGCTCAGTGTAACACTCCACGATGGCTTTGGTCACTTGCATCTGCAGCTCTTGGGCCTCCTCGTCATGGTGGGATGTGGCAAAGCTCACCAGTGTCTCCAGCAGTTTCAAAACCAGCTCAGGGGTCTGGAACAGAGCTTTGTTTTCCACCAGGCACTCGACCCAGGCCTTTGAACAAGCCCAGGTCTTTTCAGATGCAAAAACAGAGCAGGTGTCCACATGGTGGTCCAGCCTCTGTGCAATGATGGCCATGGCAACTGAAGACACCAGGCTGGTGTCCAGATCCTCCAGGACAGCCCTGGTGTCCCTCAGGAAGTCCCTGGTGAGCTGTGCCAGCTCTGACACCAGATGTGTCTCACCTTCTCCCAGGTCTGTGGTCTCTGAGAGGGAATCCAGGTTCTTCCCAAGCCTGGTCAGAGCCTCCAGCAGCCGGTAGCTCTCGAAGCTCAGCTCCTCAGCTGCCCTCAGAGTGTCCTGCAGCTCCTCTCCCCAGGCCTGCAACAAGCTGCAGAGCAAGTCCAAGCCAGCAAAGAGCTCCTCACGAGAGGGTCTGGTCAGGCACAGGAGGCTCATGCTCCTCTGTGCCTCCCTCACCTTCTCCCCCAGCCCACAGGGGTGGTACTGGCTGTCAGGGTCACTGCTCCAGAGCCTGACCATGGCACTCAGCTTGGCCAGGTGCTCTGCGATGGGCAGGGGTCTGTCCCCTGGCCCCAGCGCCGAGGACAGGCACAGCAGCTCGGCCAGGTTGGCCAGGGCGTGGCACCTCAGGCGGGGCTGGGCGATGCAGCCTCGGATCTGCTTCAAGCCCTGCAGCAGCACCGCCGGCAGCCCGGGGGCAGCGGGGTCACCCTTGAACCTCTTGGGGGGCTGCAGCCCATCCTCCAGCGAGGGCTCCCCGCCGTGCTGATGGATCAGAGCGCCGAACGCCGCCACCGTGGCATCCTCCTGTCCCTCCCTGTGCTTCAGCACCTCCCACCACACGTCCAGGAAGAAGGTGACGTCGGACGGGGATGTGTCGCTGGAGATGTAGCGCACCAAGCTCTCCAGCTGTGCCCGGCACACGCCGGGGGGCAGCGCCAGCAGCAGCTGCACCCAGAGCCGGGGCGCGCCCAGCGCCTTGACCAGCTCGAAGAGCGCCGTGTGGTTCACATCGGGGATCATCGCGCCCACCGAGAAGAACCCGTCCTCCTTCCAGCCCCACTCCAGCGCCGCGGCAGGGGCGGGCAGCAGGATCTTGGCCCACACGATGGCCACGGCCTCCTCCTTCCAGCGGCCCCGCGGCGAGGGGCAGCGCTCGCCGATCTCGCGCAGCGCGTCCGTGATGGGCACCCCGGCGCGGGGCCAGTCGGCCTTGCGCAGCTCCCGCAGCGGCCGCGGCTGCAGCAGGCGGGCGGCCAGCAGGAAGCCGCCGTGCAGGATCGCCGTCTCCTCGCCCACGGCCCACGGGCCCCCGGGGCAGCCCGGCGCCATCGCGGCCCCGCGCTCCGCCGGCTCCATGGCGGCGGCGCCGCCAGATGACGTCAACGCGGCGGTGCGCTGACGTCACGCCGCAAGCCGCGCCCCCCCCCCCCGCCCGCAGCGCCCCCTGGCGGAGCGGAGGTGGGCTGAATGAATTAATTAACTAATTCATTCATTAATTGCTGCGTTCCCGTATCAACGTGCTTAATTTGACCAAAAGGATTCCAAATCGCCATTAAAACGAATTGAAGTGGTCTTAATTCATTAATTCATTCATTAATTGCTACGCTCCAATATCAACGTGTTTAATTTGACCAATAGGATTCAAATTAAGTTAAATTAATTCATTCATTAAATTAATTCATTTAATTAATTAATTAATTCATTAATTGCCATGCTCCAGTATCAACGTGTTTAATTCAACCAATAGGATTCAAAGCCGATATTTAATTAATTAATTAATTGCCATGCTCCAGTATCAACATGTTTAAATCGACCAATAGGATTCAAAACCTGCATTTAATTAATTAATTATTCATTCATTAATTGCCACGCTCCAATATCAACGTGTTTCATTTGATGAATAGGATTCAAAACCAACATTAAAACAAATTGAAGTGGGCTTAATTCATTCATTCATTCATAAATTCTGTGCTCCAATATCAACATGTTTAATTTGACAAATAGTATTCAAAACAGTCATTAAAACTAATTTAATCAGGCTTAATTAATTAATTAATTGCCATGCTGCAATATCAACGTGTTTAATTTGACCAGTAGGATTCAAAACTGTCATTGAAAGTGAATTGAAAAGCTCAGACAAAATTGCAGCAGGAATTTTTCCTGTTGCAGCTCAGAAGTGGCAACACTGCCTGATCTTCTCCATGAAATTCATTTCAGTTTCATAATGGAAATCATATTTAAGGTATTTTATTTAAGGTTTTCATCAGGAAAACGAGCAGTCAGGCAGCACAAACAATGCCAGGAATGACTCCCTGCATTTCCAGCAGAGTGACTTCATTCCTACAGAACAAACTCTGAACTGTTATGTCCAAAATTTCTCACCAAAACCTAACTGCAAAACTTTTTTCGAGCTGCCCCAGCACCTCAGCAGACAGTGCAGCTGCAAACCCCAAAGCACAGCCTCAGCTCATGGAAATCTCCTGGAGAAAGGGTGAGAACCATCCCATTAATAGCAGGATCCCAGTGAGAAACACCCCAGGGGCTCTCGAGTGAAATTTCCCCCTGGAATTTGGGGAAACACCTTGGAATGAAACAAGGATGGAGCACTCACACAGATAATTTCTTTGTTCCCAATAAAGGGATGCACCCCACACCCCACCTGAGAGGGGGAGTAGCCACAGCTACCTCAAAATCTCCTCTCTAGCCTGCAAATAGACATCAGCTAAAGCAAATTAATCAGACAATTAATTAATCAGAAAATAACGAATCTGTTCACCTTTCTTTTCAAACACCACAGAAATGTGAGGTTTTCTTGACTGGTGATCCCTGGTTTTGAAGGCAAGGGCTCAGCTGCTCCTTTGCTGCACAGCCCCAGTTTTTGGGAAGGAGGAGATGTGAAAGGCAGAGACATCAGCTCAAATCAACCCAAAAATCCACCACGGGACATCCCAGCAGCCTCTGGTTGGGAAGGCAGATCTTTAACAGGATTGGCATTTTCTTGGAAGGGCTCCAAGGCACGGAGGAGCAGCCCAGGCCATTCCCCAGCTAAGCTGAAACTTTCTTCATGTTGTGCTCAGCAAACCACTTGTCACTCTTGTCTGCAGCCATGGCCTGCACAAAGACAGGGGAAGTGCTCAGAACAGCAGGAATAATTTATCCCTCTCTCTCTCTAGAGGGATTAATTATTTTTTAGCCATTAATAAGGAGAATGGACACTGAAAACCAATGTTCTATGCCACAGCAAACAATGTGACTATGCCCCAAGAGTGAGGCTGGACAAGTCCAACCAGGGCACCAAGTGAGCTTTAAAAATTGATTTATTTTCCTTATCGAGCCTGGGTAATTTGCTTCTAGGAAAAACTCAATTTTTTATGAGTAAAAATTAGATTTTAAAAAATAAATTTTAAAATTTATAAAAATAATAAAAACATGGAAATGTATAATAAAAATATGGACATTCATAATAAAAATATGGTTATTTATAATAAAATATGAATATTTATTATAAAATATAATAAAACTAATAAAATACAATGTGAAAATTTTCAAAATAAATACAAATAAAAATATATACTGGAATATAATAAAATTAACAAAATATAAATAAGATTTAAAATAAAAATATATACTAAAATATAATAGTAAAATAAAAATATAGATAAATAAAACTGAAAATGAAAAAAATAAAATATAAAAATTATATAGATAAATAAAATATAAATATATACAATAATATAATAATTAAAATAATAACATAAAATATAAATAAGGTTAAGATACAAAATATATACTAAAATATAATAAAAATAATAAAATTATGGATAAATGAAAATTAAAATATATAACAGAATATAATAATAAAAGAAAAATAAATATATAAAAATAATAAAAAATGAATAAAAATATTTTAAAATATAATTATTTTTATGAGAAAAATTACATGTATCTCTGATCAGGAAGAAAATGAACATGCAGTCACTTACATCATCCAACAGCTTGTCACCATTAGGGTCCACCTGGGACAGCTCTCTGAACGCTTCATCTCCCACAAAACAAACTTCATGTCCATCCTGGAAGGAAGCAGCTCAGTTATAACCAATGGCCAGGAGAATTTAACCCCAGTTTGATCCCTGTTCCCAGTTTCACTCACAGGATCAGCCAGAATCACCACCTGCACCGTGGCCTTGCCAGGTGTGTCCAAGCTGACCAGAGGGGTCAGAATCTTCTGATTCTCCTTCTTCATCAGGGCTTCAATGCTGGGCAGCTGAAAACAGAAAAGAAACTCAAATCACCTCAATGGCAGGAAGACAAAAAGGTGTGTTTTGTCAATACTAAAAATGGGAAAGGGCTGAGGGAAGGGGGGCTGGTACCTCGTCCTTGGCACAGGCGAAGGCGACGCGGCCGAACGCCGTCCCGTGATCCACTGCCCCTCCTACAGCCCTCAGCTCCAGCTTGCACTGCAACAGAAAAACAGCCTGGCTTGCAGGGAAAAACACAAAACACAGCCTGGCCTGCAGGGACACTGCTCACTGCTCTCCAGGCTGCAGCTTTTCCTCCAGCACCTGGTGATTCCAAAATCCCCCATCCACGCCTTTCCTACCGAGCCAGAGCAAACAGCTCTGCTTTTTTTAAAAGCTTCAATTCAACATACCTTCAATTAAAACACTCCTAATTAAGGGCATAGTTGCTTTAATTAAGAACTTTTTCCTTTTAAGATTCTGTTCTCAGGAAATCGGTGATTTTTCCAAGGACTGACCTGGTCATCAGCGTAGCCCAGCAAAGCTCTTTGTTTCTCCTCATCCTTCTCATATATTTTCATCCCAAGCAAGCCAGACCAGTAGCTCACAGACTTCTGCAGGTCTGAGACACCCAGGGTTACCTTCCACACGGGATCTTGAGGATTGCAATAATTTCAAATTAGCTACAAACATATTACAGGTTAAAACCCACAGTTAATGTCATGGGTATTCTTGAGAATTAACAGAGAAATGACAAAAAAAGTGTTATGTTTTACAAAATGCCATCAAAATAAACACACTCTGACACCCCGCTGGTAAATCTCTGTTGGACACCAATAGGGGTTAATATTTCACCTTGCTTGAGCTTTTCCTTGTCTTCCAGGTAGAACTTGTATCCTCCTGGGGCTTCAGTTTCAAAGACACCAGAGGTGACCTCTTTGAGGGGCCAGCCCATCTTCTTGGCATTGCTCACAGCCTGGCTGGACACCAGAGTGATGCCCTAGAGAGAACACAACACAATCCATGGGGTGGATGCAGAGGCATCACCTGTTTTCACACAGCAAACACAAGAGCTCCACCTGCTGCCAGCCACTAAATCACAAAAAAAAAGATTAAAATAATAAATATAAGAGTGTTTTCCTGCAGCAAGTCCTTCCTAGCTCAGCATTCCTTGGTGGATCTGGCAGCAAACAGCAGAGCAGAGGCAGAGCTCCAGAAATGTTTAAGTGAGCACAAATCTGCTCTTCCATCTTGCAGACAACCACAAAAGCAGCACTGAAGTGTTGAAGGGACCAAACAGCATTAAAAAAAAAAGGCAGCTGGTACAACCCGTACAACAAATGAGCTTCTAATTATTAAGGTAAATGAGTTTATCATGAGAAGGGTTGGCTGCTTGCAGTGGAACTCACCAGGAAGTCGTTGCCCAGGCGATATTCCCCAATGCCATAATTGTAAGTCAGCTCCACCACAAAGTGATTGTCCTCTGGTCCATAGCCCACCATGGTCTTGCTCCATTTTCCATCATAAGGGCTGCCATATAAATATTACCCATATTTTAATGTCATTAGTGCTGCAATGAACCACCAAGAGCTGCAAGTATTTGTGTTTCAAGGGGGAGTTGCATTTCTAGAGTGAGATCTGGCAGATTTGACCCCGGGCTGTCATTCATGCCCATATGATAAAAGCAATTCCACCTCATTAACAGTGCTTTAAGGGCACAGGCTGCTCATTAGCTGCAATTACATAATCACTTCCTTATTGCTAAATAGGAAAGTGCACCAAACTGTAAGATTTCTTCCACTTTAGAATAAAATGTGTTCCTCTTTCTTCTTTTTTTCATTCCTTTTTCTTTACAAAAGCCTTTGCGGCTAACAGGAGGGGTTTTTAACTCAAGAACCCTGATAGTGCCATGCTTATATAAACAATCAGTGGGAACTGGATGTAATTCCTGGTAAGCTGAGAAATAATTCAGTTAAGAACAAATTCATAGATGTGGTATTTATGTTCAATGTAACACCACACTTGCAGAGTGGGGGGCTGAGGTTCCAAGGGAAGAAATTGAATAGAAGATAAGCCAGCCCTTACTTTGGTGTGAATAACAGCTCGGGGCACTCACCCGTTGCAGGTGGCCTTGCAGCCCTCCTCGAACTCCTCGTGCCGCAGCACCTGGAGAGCCACAGCACGGCTTGGGCTGGGAGGGGACCTCAGGGATCCAGCCCCTCATTCCAGCATGAAACGCCTTCCCCAAGCCCGGGGAAGCGGGAGGGAGCAGGAAGGAAACGGCTCCAACCCCATCCCCATCCCATTCCATTTCATTTCTATTCCATTCCATTTCTATTCCATTCTCATCCCATCCCCATCCCTGTCACCGTCTCCATCACCGTCCCCATTCCCACCCTATCCCCACCCCATTCCCATTCCATCCCCATCCCCATCCCCATTCCCATCCTATCCCCGTTCCCAGTCCCCGTCCCGTCCCCAGGGCCGCGCCCCGGGCACACGGAGGGCGCAGAGCCGCCCGTTCCCGGCCGCAGCCGCCACTCCCCGAGCCCAGCGATCGCCGCCGCTGACCCTCATGCCGAGCAGCTCCCGGTAGAACCGCGCCGTGCGGGCCCGGTCTCCCACTTTGAACACGAAGTGCAGCGCCCTGCGGGCGGCCATGGCGGCGGCGGCCGTGACGTCACGGGGCGCTGCGCGGTGCCGCGGTGACGTCACGGGGCGGTGTCATGGCGGCGCCCTGGCGGGCGCTGTGGCGGGCGCTGCTGAGGCCCCGCGGGCCGCGGGCGGAGCCGGGCGGGCGGCGCGGGGTGCGGGCGCTGCGGCGGAGCCCCGTGCGGGTGCTGCAGCCGCAGAGCCCCCGGGAGCAGCCGCCGCCGCCGCCGCCTCCGCCGCCCGCTGTGGAGCGCGGCGCGGCCGCGCCGGGGCTGTGGTACGAGAAGGCGGCGGCCGGGGACCGCAGGCTGGGGTGAGCGCGGGGAGCGGGCTCGGCCGTGCTGCCCCTCAGAGCCCCGCTGGGCTGGAGGGAAAGGGCTGCCCGTGGGAGGGAGGGGGGTCTGACAGGCGCTGCCGGGCTGAGGGTACCGGGGAATGGTTGGGGTGGAAGGGAGCTCAAAGCCCGTCCCGTTCCACCCCTTACGTGGGCAGGGACACCTTCCCACAGAGCTCCAAGCAAGCTTGGGCACTGCCAGGGATCCGGGAGCAGCCACAGCCGCTCTGGATAACCTGTGCTAAGGCCGCACCACCCTCACAGGGAACAATTCTTCTCCAATATCCCATCTAATCCTGCCCTCTGGCAGTTTGAAGCCATTCCCCATTGTCCTGGCACTCCAGGCCCTTGTCGCAGTCCTTCACCACCTCTCTTTCCGGTACTGAAAGATGCTCTAAGGTCACCCCAGAGCCACCCTGCCCAGCCTTTTTTCCTAGGACAGGTGCTCCATCCCTCAGATCACCTTTGTGACCTCCCAGAGGAGCTCTGAGGGGCTGGTGAAGGTCAGACTGGAGGTGTTGTGAGCATCACAGCCACATTCCCTGAATGATTTCTCCACAGAAAAGTGGTGACTATCGCCAAGTCAAAGAAGTTTCGGGATAATCACGGGAAGGTTCTGCTGGAGGGGCACAGGCTGATCAAGGATGCTCTGGAGGCAGGGGCTGTGCCACAGACACTCTTCTTCAGCACCGTGAGGCACCTGAAGCTGCTGCCTGAGGCTGAGATAAAACGAGCCAGCTTGGTTAAGGTGAAATTTGAAGACATCAAGACCTGGTCTGACCTCGTAACTCCTCAGGGGCTTCTCGGTAAGTTGCCTCTGAAACAGTTGCAACACTGCCCAAAGGGAAACTCTTCCTATTTAGGATAATGACTCTCTTAATAATCTTTCCTTAGACATAGCACTGCTGGAAAATATGTTTTCCTTGCCAAGTGACAAACTCTGCTCAAACTTCCTTTAGGTGGTGCTTTTCCTAACACTTCCTCCAGCACATCTTTAGTGAGGTTTGGGCCAACTCTTTCAGGCCTCTCCTTGGGGTGGGTCACTCATAAACCTGTCACACTCCATTTCCTCAGGCATTTTTTCCAAGCCTGACCCTGCCAAGATGTCCTACCCTGCAGCTCAGCTCGCCAACTCCCTGCCCCTGCTCCTCATCTGCGACAACATCCGAGACCCGGGAAACCTGGGCACTATTCTGAGATCTGCAGCAGGAGCAGGCTGCGAGAAAGTGCTGCTCACCAAAGGTAAGAGAAAAGTTTGGGAGTAAGGGAGGAATGAGGTGCTTGGAGATGTTCCCCAGAGTTTGTAAGGAGTGGCTGGCATGGCTGGCTGTGGTGTGAATCCCACCTTGGTGTGGATCCCTGTGCTGTCACTGTTTCTCCCCGTTCCTTCCCAGGCTGTGTGGATCCGTGGGAGCCCAAGGTGCTCCGTGCAGGCATGGGGGCTCATTTCCGTGTGCCCATCGTGGGCAGCCTGGACTGGGACTCTGTACCCACCAACCTCCCTGCGGGCACCCAGGTCTGCGTGGCCGACAACAACGCCCCCAGCAGCTCATCCCTGCCCAGAGGGGCTGCCTCTGCTCCTGTGAAACCCAGCCCCAGGGCTGCTCCCGAGCACGAGGATGAGGAGGGAGCAGCAATCCCAGAGCTGGCTGTGCAGCATTACTACGAGGACTGGGCAAAGGCACCAGTGGCCGTGGTGGTTGGAGGGGAGACCCAGGGCCTGAGCCCAGCTGCACTGGGGCTGGCAGCCAGCACGGGGGGCAGGAGGCTGCTCATCCCCGTGGTGCCAGGCGTGGACAGCCTCAACTCTGCTATTGCTGCTGGCATCCTGCTCTTCGAGGGCAGGAGGCAGCTGCTGTGCAGGCACAAGCAGGAGGATGGCAGGCACAAGCTGCCTGTGCCAGGCTGAACTGTGGTTTGGGTGCTGAAGGAGCACTTCTTGCATTTGGTTCCTTGAGGGTCAATAAAAGAGCAGCTCAGGCTGTTTGGTTTGTAGTAAATGAGTATTTAAGGCTGGAGAGTGCTGGATTGAACGTGTGGCTCCCAGTGGGTGTGGTGGCCACACGGTGATGCTAGAGAGAAGGGAAGGGAAGGGAAGGGAAGGGAAGGGAAGGGAAGGGAAGGGAAGGGAAGGGAAGGGAAGGGAAGGGAAGGGAAGGGAAGGGAAGGGAAGGGAAGGGAAGGGAAGGGAAGGGAAGGGAAGGGAAGGGAAGGGAAGGGAAGGGAAGGGAAGGGAAGGGAAGGGAAGGGAAGGGAAGGGAAGGGAAGGGAAGGGAAGGGAAGGGAAGGGAAGGGAAGGGAAGGGAAGGGAAGGGAAGGGAAGGGAAGGGAAGGGAAGGGAAGGGAAGGGAAGGGAAGGGTAGCAGCCCTGGCCTCACCTCAGCCAGTTCCCCCCTGCTCCAGCTCTTTTATCCAGGAAATCCACAAAGACCCAGCCCGGCTGCTGCTGACAGTGTGTGTCCTTCCCAGCCTGGCTGTGGTTTTGGGTCACAAAGACCAGATTGCTGCTGCCCAAAAGGGTCCTGCCTGTGCTTACCCAGATCCTGTGCTCCAGCAATCATTGCCAACCCTGCCATGGCCATGGCTGTGCTGTGGGGTGTCCCAGCTCCTCCTGCCCACACTGCTGGGAGGTGCTGGGCTGCTCCTGGAGCTGCTCCCCAGTCACTCAATCAGTGCTGAACAGGGGAACCCCTGAAACATGCAAACCACAGGCTGGGTTTATGCAGGCTGAGCTGGCAGCCCTTCCCAGCTCCTGGCAGGGCAGGAAGCTGCAGCAGGATAAAAGGGGAGGCCCTAATCCTGCCATGGCTGACTAATGAGCTGAAAGGGAGAAGCAGGGGCTTGCACAACACGGGCTGTGCAGGCTGGGAACGCCCCAGTGGCTGCCAAAGGGCTCCCTCCCTCCTGGAGAGCTCTGAGCAGTGCCAGCAAAGCAGCACAGGCAGGGGCTGTGAGCCCAGGGGGACACACAGTCCCTGGAGCCCCCCATCCATGGGGACAGGCTGTGGGCTCCTGTCCCCCACTCGTTTCCTCTCTGTGACAGCAGGACACAGCAATGGCCCCTCGGGGACGAGGTCATTGTAACAGTTTTATTACAAAGTTCCAATCACCATGTACAGTTTTTACAATGTCACTTTTCAAGGGCTCGGCTGTGCTGCTTGGGTTAGGGAGGGAGGGTTGGGTTTTTTTTCTTAGGGTTTGGGAAGGGGTTTTTTTGGTTATTTTTTTTAAAGAACAGCACCATTAACGTTAAGTTTGGGACACACCTACGAAAAACAGCTCAATCAACTAACAAAGAGGGGAGAGGACAATTCATACCAGAGAGAGGGACGAGAGGGGACAGGGAGAGCACAAGGAAGAGACGAGAGGTGAGGGCAGCCCGGTGGTGATCCTCCTCCTGGCTCAGAGTGGGAGGGACAGAGGGAATACCCACCCATGGCAGGGGGATGGACCCTGACACAACAGCCAGCGCTGCCTAAGGCTGTCGGTGCTTGGAGTGGGGGGTGGCAAACCCACAAGGGAAGGTCTCACCCCCAGGAGGAAGAGCTTGGCTGTGCCGTGGTCTTTCAGAGGTTGTCAGCAGTTAAGACTTTTTCTTGGCCTTGTCAGGGCACTTTCGTGGGAGAGAAAGAACTGGCCAGGGGCGATGGGGACAGTTTCCTTATTGCTTCCTGGAAGTCATTTAGTCAGCAGGGGTGGTGAGAAAGGAAAGAAGGGAGGGGGAGGAGAAAGAAAAGAGCCCCAAGAACCCCACCCACTGCCTGATGCATACCTTGGGAAGAACACCATGCAAAAAGATTTGCCTGCTAGCTAGTGCCGTGTATAAAATAACGATACTGTAACAGTTCTGGCCTGGTTATTAGAGAATATATCACCATGAAGCACAAGCGAAGTCTCCAAACGCCAACAACTCCCTGCTGAAAGTGCATCTCAAGGAGTTTGCTTAGGAGAAGGATTCACTGCGTAAAACAAGGCACCACAAGAAGGTTGGATACTGGGTCGGGCGTGAGGACACGCTGGAGAATCCACAAGCGGCGGAAGAGAGACCTGGTTTTAAATAACGTCTGTTGGCACAGGGGCCCTTAGATGGGCTCGGGTTTTAGCTTGTCTGCTAGAAAGTCGCTGACAAAGGCTTCCACGATTTCAGGTGTGATCTCCTCCACATCCATCACGTACTTGGCCCTGGCTGACATGTCCAGGATGGTGAGCAGGGGTGCAGCCTCGGGCAGGTTGGTGTAATCCCGCAGGGAGTCGGTCATGTCGTCCTGGAGGCCAAAAGGAGAAGGACAGAGGAGTCAAGAGCAGAGCAAGGAGACCAGGAGCAGTTTGCTGCTGCCACAGAGTATCCCACAAGGCTGGGCCTTGCACCAGCACTAGCAGGCAACATCCATCTTGGGGCCTGCTCTGCTTGTGGTTTGTGTCAGAACCAAACTGGGTTGGTTTATCCCAGGCTGGAATGGGACACACACTGCTCCAACCCAGAGGCACTGCTCCCAGACTGACCTGCTGCTCCAGCCACCCCAGAGCCTCTGGGACACCCACAGCTCAAGGAACTGGGGACAAGTGCTGAATGTGGGGACTGCCAGCTCTCTGCCAGCACAGCCATGGCCTCGCTGCTCACCAAGGGTGGCACCAAAGGGACCCAAGAGCACGCCCAGAACCAAACAAAGAACGGGGATGGGATGGAGACTTTGAGCCAACAATGAGACCCCACCAGCAGGTCCCAGTGTCTGGGCACACACAGGAGCAGCAGGCTGCTTGCAGGAGGAGAGGGCTGCTCTCCCCTCACCAGACAAGGCTGAGCTCTGGGCAAAGGCAATGATTTATGCCTCCCAAGGCTGCGGGATGCAAAGAGCCGATGCTGGCGCGATTCATCCCCGAGCCCAGGCTGTGCCGCACCCGCAGCGGGGCGTTCCTGCGCGCCCCTTCCGAGGGGCAGGAATGGAATCTGGAATCTGGATTCCATCCACCTGGTTGGCGGCCGGGGCTCTGCAGTGCTGGGGAGCTCCGCTTGCGCCTCCCCTTCCTTTGCAGGGGTTTCTGGCGCAGCTGGACCACGTGGCTGGAAGGGCCAGCAGGGCTGGGCTCGTCGCCTCAACCGCCCCCCACCCAGGTGTCGGGACGCCTTCGTCCTTTATTTACAAAGGCACCGAGGAATATTTTTTAATCAATGCAAAATCGGTGCAGACGGTGCTGGGAGAGCGATGGGAGGCGCCTGCTCCGGCCATGGCCAGGCTGCTTTGTGCGTGGGGGCCAGCGGAGCCCCGGGGCCAGCGCTCCCGGCTATTGAGGTGACGGATGAATGGGATGTGCCGGACGCTCCCCATTCTTCGGGCTGCCTGCTGCAGGGCCGTCGGGAGCTGCATGAATAGCAGCAATGTTTCACTACAGCCGGCAAGCCAGGCTCTGGGGGAGGGGGGAAGGTCCCGGACCCTCCCAAAATAGCCCTTTCCAACAAGGGACTTATTCAAGGGTGCGGGGCTGAGCTGGGATGCTCAGAGACCCGTTACGCTGGTGGGAGCGGCTGCACGCAGGGGGCCCAAGGGGCTGTGGGAGGTGGCAGTGGGGGCCTGGCTGGCTGGGGGGGCCTGGGGGTGGCACTGGGGACCCTTTTGTCGCAGGGCGGCTCCGGAGGGCTCGGCGCATGGAGCACTGCAGTGTGACGTGGGCGTGCGGGGACGGAGCAGGCGCAGCCGCTGCCACCTGCCCAGGCCCTGAGCAGGGATGTGGGAGGGGAACTGCGGGCCTGGGGGTGCTGGGAGCTTTTTTGACACAAAACCTTCGTTTGCCAGACTGCAGCAAGGCAAAGTGTCTATGCAAGGGAGGCCAGAAGTCCTCCAGTTTTCCCGCTTCCCGTTCTCTCCAGCAGATCTTTGACTTGGAGCACTGCAGCCTGCACATGCCTCAAATACCATCCCAGCCAAGAAAAACATGGTCAGCTCAGAGAAACAGCCAAAATTTCACTAGCTGGGTCAGGCTGAAAACCAAACCCTGCTCCTCTTCCCCTGCCCAGCCACTTTCCTGCCTGCACAGCCTCAGGGTTGAGCAGGCAGCTCCACTCCCTCCCACTGCCCCACTCTGCCTGTCCTCTCCCACCTTCAGGCTTTTCCATCTCTGAGCAAACCCTTTGCTAGGGAGAACACAGGCTGAGCAAGGCCTCAAGTCTGGCTTTGCTCTGTGCTGCCTGACCTCTGCAGTAGCTCCGTGCCTCAGTTTACCCCCTGAACACCAACAACAGCAGCAGCACCCAACTCAGCTCAGTCCCTGTACCCAGCGGGACACAGCCCTGTGCTCTCCTCTTCACTTACCTCACCCGCCACGAAGAAGAGCAACGGTACCTCCTCCTCTTTGGCTTTGTACTTGGCTATGATTTTTTCGGCTATGGGCTGAATCAGTTGTTTCGCCGCCTCCGACTCCCCGTCGTCCTCTGAATCTGCAGGGCACGGGGTGGTGGAGACAAAACAAAAAGAGGCAGGGCAAAAAAAGGAGGTTAGGATCAAAGGATGCAAACGGGCCAGGAGCTGGCAGCTCTGTCCCACAGCACCACCAGGCAGGAAGCCGGAGCCCGGATGCGCCGCACGGACTTCAAAGGCACAGAGCTCTGGAGGAACCAGGGAAATGCACTACAGGGAAACACCGAACTGAAGAGCAACTCCTGCTCCCCAAATACTCCACTGCTCACTCCCTGGTGCAGGGACAAACAGGCACAAAAAAGCTGCTTTGTGGTTTGAGAGTGTTTTGAAGACCAAACAAAGGCGCTGATCTGAGGCTGCTGCCACCCCTGCCCGCCACCCACCGTCCCTCTGCCTCAGGATGGCTGAGCTGCAGCTTTACTGCTCCAGTCTCAGTGCTGGGAAGGCAGCTTTGATTTGACAGAGGTAGGGCAGAAAGAGATGGCAGCATCAATCAAATGCCAGCCACCACTGCAGTTCAAATAGTGAGCTGGAAAGAGGAGAGTCTGCGTCCTTGGGAAGCCTGGAGATTAAAAGATTCCAATCTGGGGACAACTTTTAGGCATTAAAGGAAGAAGGCAGAAGAGAGCCCCTTGTCTCCCCTCATGGTCCCTGATGTAACCACCACAACAGGTCCAGCCCCAGCTGGAACAAGCCATGCCCATGCCAGGAAAACTCTCTGCCCTTGCTTCACCCATCCCTGTCCTCCTCTCCAAGCAAAGCAGGAGATTCCAGAGGTGCTGCACACTGGATTTCAGGGTCTGTCCTGCGTGCAGGGCAGTGATAAATACACTGACTAGGGGGTGTCTGCAGGGATTGCTCTTCCTACAAACATCAGCTGCTGGCGGTGCTCCAGGCAGCCCTGCACACTCTGGCTAACCCAGCCCTAACCCCTCTGGGGAAGGAGGTGCATCAGTCAGCATTTATTCAGCACCAGCACTTGCTAAGCTGCCCTCTCCTGGGGGTGTTGCTGCCTGTGCAGTGCAGGCACTGCTCTGCCGGGGGGTCTCCCAGCAGGACAAAGCTGGCCAGGAGCCCCCATTCCCTGCACCAGCTGCATCTCTGCCCCAGCACATCACTGGTGGGTTTCATCAAGACCATCCACCCCCAAAAGCAGTGAGCAAGAGCCCCAGCTGTTCCCCTGATGAGCTGTTTGCAGCAAGGTGATAGAAAAACTTTGCTGAGAGCAAGATAAAAACAACTCTTCGCAGAGGCCTGCAGGGCCAGCCCCAATCCATCAGGCTTGGCGTGGCCAGCCGGCCCTTCCCGCGTCAGGAGAGGATTTTTGGCTCTGTGCTCACATCCCCTGCTGGGCTCTGCTGAATAAATAACCAGGGTCAAAAGGAAATCTGAAAGGGAAGAAGGAAAGGAGCGAGGGCCATGTTATCAGAGCTGCAGAGGAGTGTGTGCTGCTCACAAAGGGCACACAGGGAAGCGGGACAGGAGCCCTGCCCTGGGCCAGGCACAGCACAGCAAGGCAAGGGGGGCTGAAGAAGCACACCCCCAAACTCCACACCGCACACAGGGGACAGCTGCACCCCCCCGAGAGCCCAGGACCCCTCAATTCCCTGCCTGGGATGCTGTGTCCACCCCAGGGCTCAGCCTGCAGCACAGCTCATCCCAGCCATGCCCTTTCCTGAGTTATTGTGTCCATTGCTGGCAGGGAAGTGATGAAGATTGAGCCATCTGTAGCTCCAGGCCTGTTTCTAACTGCAGGGAAGCTTCATGTGTGGGTTAGCAGTGAAAGGACAGGAACTTTGGGGGAAAACCTTGCCCTGTCCTGCAGCCAGGGGAACTGGGGGAATCAAGGACCAGCAGAGCATGAAAGGCTGCTCTGATTGTCACTGCCCTGTTCAGGTTTGCTGCGGTTTCAAGCACAGATCTCTAATCCCTTGCACACACACTTCCTCTGACCCCTCTGTTACATCACGTGTGCCTCAAGTCCCTGCTCCAGAAAGGCTTTTCCCATCTCCACCAGCACCAGCTGTGACAGTGTATTTCCCACACTCCCAACAGCTCATCAGCATTCCTATCCACAGCCACCACCACACCTTTGTTATGACAGCTCCTCCGTGCTGCCAATCACTGCTCCAGCATCCCAGGGGGGTGTGTGGGAGCTGCAGGAGCCCCGTGGGCACAGCAGGCTCTGGCAAACCCCTGTGAGCTGCTGTGGTACAGGAAAGGGGCTAAGAGGCTTCCACAGGCCTTTCTGTGAGCACACAGTGATGGAAAATGGAAATGGAAGTGATATCCTTTCCTTTGTCATCACCAGAGGCAGTCCCCAGCCCTGCGGCCAGCTCTAGCCAAGCTCTCAGGTCACCCAGCCCCCTTCCCCAGCACAGGCTCTGCTGCCAGAGCTGAGATGCTCCATCCATACCTACAAAGAGAACGAGGCAGGGCCCCTCGTTGAGCTGCACGGCGTTGGAGTCCGTCAGCTCCAGCACGGGCTTGGGGTGCCAGGGGAACTCGCGGCACTCGACGTCGTTGAGCACCTCCACCCGGCCCTGCCGCGTGATCACCTCTCCCTTGGCGTCCAGCACAATCAGAGTGGGGATGCCTGCAGTGGGGAAAACAGCCAAACGTGAATGGCCAGACACAGGGTGTGGGGAAAAGGCTTTTTGCTATGGCCTCTGGCTGTGGCAGGAGCCCAGCGAGCCTCCTGCCCCGTGCAGCTCACCCAGCGGGGATCTGTCACCAGCCAGGGGCTGTGCACAAATCACAAATGGGATGGAGCTGCTGTGGAACTGCCTTGAGCTGGTTTATTTTTCACCATCAGCCTCATTACATGGTTATGACAATGGGAAGATGCCAGCAGCTCACATCCCAGGCAGCAAACAAAGAACTTAATGTTACAACTCGCTTTATAAGTTTTTTGACCAATCACACAAAGCAAAAGCACATTGACAGTAGTTCTGCCCAACCACTGTAAGCATACTTACCTTTGGTTAAAACAATGCTTGCTTATTTTGAATACAATATCTACTTGTAAGCCTTAAAACACAATGCACAGAGCTCCATTATTAAGCTTTAAACTTCCTAATATCTTGCTAGATAAACTTTTCTGTAGCTTAGGGAGTTATTCTAGACAAGTGTTAATAAACAGACCATTGTTCTATTTGTCCTTGCTTTTCTACTTTTTAAATAATTTTTCTGCTGACCTATCTCATGGCTGCTGCTTAGCTCTAATCACAGTGCTACTGTCTCTGAGGGCTGCCTTTTGCAGCTTTCCCAAAACCCTCTGATTTTGTGGATTCCCACAGGGATCAGGCTCCCTGGATCCTGTTTCAGTCCTAGCAGAGCACTGTGAGTCAGGAGCCAGAGCAGGAAGCTGACAGACAGCTCTGGCATTGCCTGCCTCTCCCTGCCAGCTGCAATCTGGTGCCTATGGGTGCACTGCACAACCCTCCTCCTCCTTGCACCACCATCCCAGTGCCCAGATGTGGCTGCCTCTGGAAGAGCCCAATTCCCAAGAACTCACTCACAAGGCCTGCAGACAGCAGTGGCCAGGAAGCAGGGTGTGTTCCTTCCTAGAAGAACACCGTGTATTATTGCCCCCACAGCCCTCCAGCACTCTGCACTAATGGCCCAGCCATTTCCACAGCACATCCCTCTGGAGACCAACAAAGCTGTGCAGGAATGTCCAGGTCTACAGGAGCCTGGCAGGATGTGGCTCAGGGCATATCCAGTGATGGTCTGGCCCTTGGGAAAAAGCAACATTTTACCCTGATCTACTGGGCTGAAAAGTTTTAGTCATAAAGGAGAAGCTTTGTACAGGAGGTGAGCAGAGCTGCAGCAGAGACACAGCACAGGTCACAAATCAAATGTCACTGCGGTGGGGCAGGTTGGACACCAGCTGGTGACCAGCCCATCTGATAAAGCACTGGCTTTCCTGCCACAAAACAGCCACGGGTGGGTCAGCAGGAGTGGCTCACGTTGGTGACTTCATCTGGAAAGCACACCATTCTTCTGTCATCAGGGAGACAAAGAAACATCCCACCAGGAAGGAAGAGAGGACAGCAGGATCAGCCCCCAAGGGACAAATGAAGTGACGAGTGTTGGTGCCAAGTGCTGCTGTCACTGCTCATCACCTGGGCTTTGCCCTGCTCCCTCTGCAGCATCTCCTTCACCCAGCACCATCCCTGGCAAGCTGAAACACTCCTGCCCTTTATCTCAAGGTTCATTTTAAAGCTCATTCCTCAGAAATCCCCTGCAGAGCCCTTCCCTTCACAGCGTGTGCGCCCCTGCCAGGCTGCTGGCACTGAGCACTCCCGTGTTTGCCCAACAGTGGGTTACTCACAAGCCCTCTGAATGGGAGGAGGCGTTTCTCGAGGAAATACTCGGCCATCTGTGTGTCCCAGCCTGCCTGCAGGTCCAGGCAGCGGCCGCATTCCCGGCATTCCAGCCCGGCGCATTCCTGCCTGCGCCGGGGCTGGTGCTAAGCAGCAGTGCAGGAACCCGCCCAATGGCTGAGCTTGCAGATCCTTAGGGTACGCCAAGAAAACCATTTTGTATCACAAAAAGGCTTATTCATTACCTGCTGGTAATTCAGTGTAGCCCCAGGGCAGGGATGGGTTAAACAGACTGGAAGGAATTGGGAAATCTCACGCTGGCCCTGCCCTTAGAGGCACAAAGTGCTACTGACACCAGGAGAAGCACGCAGGATTCTCAGGATTCGGATCTTGGTCCTTTTAGGATTGGCAGCCCCACCCCAAACGCCTGCTTTCCATCCTATACACGAGGCTGTCCCAGGTTATCAGCCAGCCTGAGCAGCGCTCCCGGGCAGAGCTTTCAAACGAGCTTTGCTGATCTGGGAACATGAAGGGCTCAATTTAGACACAGATCGCTGTGATTCTGCAGCTATCAAGGATTTCATCCACTACTCAAAGCATTCCTTTAGACTTCACCTAATCTCCATATGCAGATTACACCCTCCCCATACCCAGCCATTGAACCTCCAACTGCAAATACAAAATACAGAATATTTTTAAAGATAATTCACATCCTCATCTTCTCAGGTGACCTTTGTGATTACTCCCCTAAAAGACACACCTTGTTTCCATGGGACATAGACCTGCAGGACGAGGAAAACCATCTTTAACGTTATCCACACCTGCTAACCCAAATAATTCCCCCTCCCCACTCGTCCCAGCCACTATTTGTTATTTTAGTGCCTTTTGGGGGATTTGGTAATTGCCTTAAGTCATAACACCAGAATTTACTTATCAAGAAGAATCAGCGATCAGACACTGCAATGAATATTGTATAAGCTTGGATGAGAATTAGCATAGACAGCCTTGGTTGGATTTTATGCACTAGAAAATGGATTTGGCTCCCATGGGGGCAGCATTTTATGAAAACACAGGGGCCAAATGGTTTGTTACCGAACCTGGCAAGGCATTTACATATTTATACATTAAACCCCAGACCTGATATTGCAATCTCATCTGCATGAAGTCTGTTGGGTGAGCAGTCACAATCTAAGTGAAGCAAACCCCACACCAACCACAGCACAGGTGGTGCATTTTATTGCTGGGTTTTCACTTTTTCAGAAGAAAGCTCCAGAAATCTCCTGTAGCAGTGATTTCCAGGCTGTGAGGGTGACCTGTTGAGGTAAAGCACGGGGGAAGAGAGAAACAGTTTTTGGAAGGCATTGCAAATCCCAAAGAGACACCACAGAGTCCAGGGGGAATATTGGGGAATTCATGAGATACACAACAACAAGGGGTGATTCCTATCCAAGCACCAAGTTTATCACTGCTCCCCATCCCACTGGAAGCAGAGCTAAGGGCAGGGGATTTCACCCAAGGCAGGACTGGGAGCTGCTGCACAAAGGGGAATTATTTCTAAGCAGCCACAACACAAGCCATGGCTCTTTCTCAGAACAGCCCTGCACCCAGAAGCAATTTACTGGAGGTGGTAGGGCACAGCCTCTGAGTGTGCATGAGTTATGAATAGAGGCATTCAAAGTAAACCCAAATAAAGGCCTATAACTACACTTGCATTTTATACCGAGTTTTTAAAAGTTGTAGGGGCCAACATGGGACTAAAACAACAAGAGATTTGACTCTCTTGCTACTTTCCACCACTCAGGAACTTAAAGCAGACAAGGAAGACAAACTCTTGTGTTGTTTCAGTACTCAGCCTTCAAAAAAAGAGAGAAACTTCCTCATGTTGTGCTCACAACCCAAGCACCAGGATGGTAACTTGGACACTCACTGATCATAGGTGCAGCTCCTTTCAGAGAGGGAACATCAGAACCATGAATGTGGGAAATGCAGATGTGGTTACACAGATCTAATTTTCCATTTGGGTGGAATAACCACGTGTGGTGATGAGCAGAGCCCACGACATCCAGCTCTGTTTGCAGGAAGGTTTGGTCCCAGCTGGTGTGAAAAGCCTGACTGCAAACAGGCAGGCAGCCCCAAATCTGCAGGGAGCTGAGATTCAGGGACAGAGGAGAGGATTGGGATACAGGGGAATATTTACATATTACAACCAATATTTACATTTTCAGGTCGGCACACAACAAAGAGAGATACCTTTAAGAAGGTTGGAGTTGGAGGGAAAGCTGTTGCAACTGTTTCCCTGGCTACAGCATGCCTGGTGCTCAAGTATCCATGTCTGGACACCTTATTTACACAAAGTCCCAGTGAAACTGGCAGCAGTCCTGCAGCGCTGGGCTGAAACCAGCACTGGAGAGGGTTGTGAGTGGGCTGGGAAAAGAGGGATGAATTTGGAAAGCTCTTGCCTCATGGGAAGGTCATTAAGCAGTGAACTGATGGCTATTTAAAGCAGGCTGATGGTTATTCTTGGGCTAAGGTCAGGGGACAGGGCTGAGTGGCAGCACCTGAGCTCACACCAGAAGGGGAGTTTGGAGAGGACTCCAAGGAGGGATTATTTCTCCTGTCACTCTTCCCAAAAGCCCTCAGCTTCCTTTGGCAAAACTCCTCCTTCCCTGGAGATCACAAGAACAATCTGCCAGCCTGCACCCACCTGGACAACACAAAGCTGAGGCAGGGGAGGTTTAGGTTGGATATCAGGAAAAAATGTTTTCACCCAGAGAGTGGCTGAGAACTGAAGGAGGCTCCCCAAGGAAGTGTTCACAGCACCAAACCTGTCTGAGCTCAAGAAGCATTAGAACAAAGCTGTCAGGCACAGGGTTGGGTTGTTGGGTGTCCTACATAGGGCCAGGAGCTGGATCTATGATCCTGATGGGTCCCTTCCAACTCAGCATATTCTGATTCTATGACACCACACAGAAACAGATGAGCAACAGCCACATTGCAGCAAGATCCTTTAACCACAGGGAGAAACTATTTGTACATACATGAGATCTCCTCACCAGCCAGTCACCTGGCACCTCTCTGTGCTGCAGTTTGTCCCTGCAGGAACAAGGTGCCAGCCCCCAGGATGGCTGCTGTGAGCTTTTATCATCTTTGAGATTCTTTGAAGCCACCCAGACACACAGAGTCTCTCCTGCCCCTGTGAGCAGCCAGGGCTGCTGGAATTCTGGCACTGGCATGTACAGTAAAAGCAAAGCCATGGTTTACATCAAACACTCTCTCCTTTGTAATTCATGTCACTAACATAAACCAGATGCCATCTTCCTCAGCCCCTTCACAGAACACGGCCTGCCTTTACATTACATAAACCAGCAAGAAAATGAAATTTAAACCTTCAAGAAATAGCAAAAAATAAATAAATCAGTAATTAGACAAAAAACATCCAAGCCAAAAACAGCTTCCAAGTTTCCAGGAAGAATTAGGTTGTTTATGGAAGTCCTGTTTCAACTAACAGCCTGCCTGGCAGGTGGTAGGAATGTGAGTTTGTGGAGAGCAGAAACATGAAGCTGCTCTGCCTGGGGCACTGTGCTTTGCTTTGCTGTTTTCTTGGTTCAGTTAAACAAGAGGAGACATTACAAATGCTCAGGAAAACGAGGGGGGAGAAGGAGATCTGTGCCTCAGTGAGGCCCTTCCTACCTTGGATGCCGTAGAGTCGGTTCAGGCGTGACCGTCGGGCCTCGTCGGCGTAGGGCACGGCCACCCAGGGCATCTCGCTGAAGTACTGCTTGAAGGAGTCCTCTGACCTGTGCCAGGGAAACAGGGCATGGCAGGCACAGCCCTCCACTGGCCAGGCTCCTTCCTCACTAAAAACCTGCCTTGCAAAGCCTTTTATCCCTCCCACCAAAACCCATCAGTTGGGAGAGAGTCAGACCAAATTTAAAGCCAGCCGCCTGTTCTTCATGAACAACTCCATGGTGTATTTTACCCCAGTAAAATATTAAGAAGTACACAGTGTATTTTTCTCCAATAAAATATTTCAAATTCTCCAGGGCATCTGAATGTCAGCCCATGATTACAGCAGTAGTTCAAGCATCCCTCAGAGCCCAGAGCCACAAAGTGAAGCACAGACCTGCTCTGGCTGACCCCACTCTGCAATTCCCTGCTAGGCAGAGGGAAAGGACTCAGGCAGATTTCTGGTGCCAGAGCCAACCTGCTCTGCCTGCACAGGGTGTCAGGGCTGCCTCACCTGTCTGCACTGACGAAGAGGATCTCAAACTTCTGGCCTGCCTCCTTGATTTTCCTGTAGGACTCCACCAGCACCCTCGTGAGGCTTCGGCACGGCGGGCACTGCAAGACACAAGGAGGAATTGTCTCCTGCTCAGGACCAGCCCCACAGCCAGCAGGGCCAGGTGACCCAGTGGCCATGAACTGGTGTCACCTCATCTTTGCTGCAGTGCCTGAAGGTGCCTGGGGTTTATGGTCTGTAATTTACCAACAAAACCTCTTCCATTTTTAAAATCTGACCACTCTTCCCCTGAGGATGACAGGCCACTGCAATGCTGACAATCAAAGCATCCTAAATTCTTCTTAAGTTTTTAAATTCTTCAGCACCAGCCAGCCTGGGGTCTTTACTCTCCCTGAGCCCAGTCCAGCTGCTCTGCCCAGCACCTGCTACTCACCCAGTGTGCAGAGAAATAGACCCCGACGTGAGAGCCCTCCAAGGCACTGCTGTCCAGTGTCTGCCCATTGTTCCTTAGCAGAGGCCCAGCAACGACTTCACTGAAGGGTTTTGGCCCCCAGGGGAACTCCAGACCTGGAGAGGGGTCGGGATAGGGGTGGAAAGAAGACACAAGATGGTAACATGTGCATGCAACTTCTACAGATTCAAAACGTCCCATCCTGAGGATACAGGGGATCCTGCCTGAGGAACCCTGCTGGGGTTTATTCCCACCCAAGGGGGATGCAGAACACCTCAGCTGTCAGGCACCAGCACAGCCAAGCTCTGCACTGCAGCCAGGGTCACTCTCACCCAAGTCACAGCACCTTCAGCTTGACAAAGCCTGCGCTGGTTTTGTGCCTGATGAGGCACCTTTTCCTTATCAACAGTGTTTATTTTAGCAAGAGAGGGCAAGGTGGTACGTGCTCAGGAATGCAGTCAGAATGTGTCCCTTAAGCTGACACTAACCATATATTTTTACACATATCCATACATGTCTTTATTTACAAACCTTAGCTTTATATATATGTAAAAGATGGTGTGTTTATATCCATATACCTCTATATATCTCACACTAACCCTCTGCACCCCAAAGCAAGCTGTGTGTGTACACAAAAACATGCTCTGAATCATCTGCTGCCAGCTCCCAGAGCAATCAATCCATGTGCTCAGCCAGAGAGGAGGAAACATCACAGATGGCTCAGGCCACAACATGTTCCTGCTGCACAGCTCCTGCCACTGAATTAAAGACTCTGTCAGGATTTACTGCACCAAGAAACAATCAGCCAGTAATAAAAGAAATGGATGGAAAACTACAGCATATGACTGATGGGTCTGCAGGGTCTGTGAATAAGGGCACGTTTGCGTGGGTTTTTTTTCACAATTTGGCTCATTTGGGTTTTTTCCAAATTGTAGGAAGATGGATTTAACACCAACTCCCAGCACAGCAAACCTCAGCAAGGGAGAATAGTAATATCTTTCTGTTTAATTTCTAAATAATGGGAAATGCATTAACCTGAGCGTGATGTCAGTGATAAAAGCCCCACTCAGTATTCTGGAAGGATTCTGCTCCCAAGGTATGGAAGGTCTGGGCTCCCATTCTGTCTGTCCATGTGCCTCCATTAGGGAAAAATCCAAACTTCATGTTTCAGTTAGCCTAACCTTTTCCTCATTAGCACTCCAGACAAAAATCCTAGAGGGAAATTCTTTGTTCTTTTCAGTAAGCAAAACCAAAACACAAGATCTGGCAGGAATGATGCAGAAAATTTTACGCCGAAAATAGCACAGTGCTTTGAATAGTTAATTATGACAATAGTTCTTTGTTCCCTTTCCCCCCCAGGCCATTCAGAATGAACTGAGATGAAAAGGCAGCTGTGTGTCCATGTTTCTGTGGCACAGGGCGCTGCAGGCCTTACCTTCAGGGTCATCTCTGATGACCAGGAGGCCGTTCCTGCACACCACCTTCCCAGAGGAGGCATCGATAAATATTAGGGAAGGAATGTTGGAGACTCTGTACTTGTTCCACAGCTTCAGCTGCAAAAGAGATTGGAAAGGGAGATAAGGAAGGTAAACTTGGCTGCGTGAAGAGGAAGATTTTGGAGCATTAGCATCTTTCAGAGCAGAGGTGAGAGGTGAACAAAGAAACAGAGCTGGTGCTTCAGGGATGAGTGTGAAGGAATGTGAGGATGGTGAGGGCCCAGAGAGACCCTCACCATCACCACCATCCCCTCAGGACCTCAGGGGAGACCCCTGTGCATCTCCCACTTTGTGTGGGCTTGCCCATGAGCAGAGGCAAAGCTTCTCCTCCTCCTGCTTTTACCTCTTTGCAAGTAAAATGGGGATAATACTTGCCATGCTTTGAGCTCTTTGTTTAGAAGACATGGTAAGCACAAATACTTTTGATGCCACTGCTCTGAAGCAATTTGTAATGCTTCCCTGGCTGTTTCCTCCCCTCCCATTTCCATGTTCATTAAACAAACCAGCAACCCCTGCCAAGACACAGCCAGGCTGAGCACAAGGCCAACACACAAAAAAATTATTTTTCTGTAACTGGGGCTTCCCGGGTTTGTTCCCAGGAGCTGATGAAGGGTTTTGACATCAGCCTGGGGGCCCAGCTCATCCATCCTGCAGTGCCAGCTTTGCAGGCTGATGGCCACATTTTGGGCATCCCAGTCTGGATGGGGCTGTGTGCTGGTCTCTGCAGCGAGCTCAGCTCTGCACAGCATCAGGACAGAGCCCTCTGGGTGTCACACACTGCTGGGCTCACGTTCCCCGGGATATGCTGCTGGCACAGGATCATTTAGAGCTTAACTCATGCACAGAAGCTGGCTGGGATGAGGAGGAGCAGGAGCAGCAGCTGCTGGCACAGCCCAGCCTGCAGGTGTGGGCTGGCAGAGCTGCTCTCCCCACCATGCACGGAGGAGCTGCTGCCATCACCTCGTTCTCCTTCATTTCTCCAAGCATTTCAACCCAAACAGCCCAGTGCTGAATTATCAGACTCTCAAACTAAAGCCAAACCATAACCAAGAGCCAAATGGGGAAGGAAACTAATCTCCACCTTCCTCTAACATCAAGCTCTGCTCTGCAAAGCCCCTCAGGCTCTGTGTGTTTACAACGTGCTCCAGTCTGGAGAATAAAACCCAGGCACTGGAGCAGCACAGAGGGGGCCCACCAGTGCCAGCCAGTGCAAGAGCCAGAGAAACCATCAATGTCCTGCTGTTTCCAGCAGTATCTCACAGAGAAACTGCACCCACGTGTTCCCAGAGGAGAACTCTGCAGATGGCTGTCCCTGATCTGCAAAGAAAGGCAACCCCATTTCCCGAGATGGGAATGATCTGGGGACATACAGAGAGGCAAGGTTTTGTGTCCTACCCACCCCCCAGCCTTCCATTTCCAACAGACATATTAATGGATTCACAAGCCAAATGGCCTTGGGCATGAAAAGAATAAAGAAACCTTACTCAGTGCAAATCAGCCCCCTCACAATGACTGTGTTCAAACCACAGAAGGTAAAATCCACTTCTGTGAAGTTTAAAGGGTGGGGGAAAGCTCTTTATAAGGATCACAGGCATTTAACAGGGTGCTGCAAACAATAAGGAAATTACAACTAGCAATCGGATCAGTCTCTTTAAATAGTTGCTTACATTACACTTCATTTTGCCAAGTCCTTTGTATACAGAAGCAGCTCCCCCGGGGCATCACGGTGGGTCCTGGCAGTTTTGCTTGGCTGGGGAAGGAGCAGGGTCTGCACTTTGGAGCCAAGAGGCTGCATGGACTCTCTGTGCTCAGAGAGATGGGGATAACAGCAAACCAAAGCTGCCCAAAGCACTGCAGCAAGCGTGGCATGGCTGGCTCCAGGCAGTCTATGAGGTCCAGCACATGTGGCAACTCTTGCCAACAGTTGGTCCTGGGTCTTCTCAGGACGTGAAAACCATCAGGCCCCACTGGACACAATCTGCAGGCACATCCCAGACATGGATGGCAGAGGCAATCTGCAATCCAGACACTCTGTCCCCATGAAATCAGGAGTTGCCACTTCTCACTCATCAGTGAGGGTCCAAAAGAGAATGCCTCAAGCAAGCATCAAGCCAGGTGTGTGTTAAAAGGGTCAAAAAGCATCAAAGAGGTCAATGTGACATCTCCTGCTGGTGGGGGAGCATGTCCATCACTGAGCTCTGAGACCTGAACCTGATGAACATCATGTCAGGCTCAGTCACACCTTGGATGAGTGAGAAAAACAATTCAAATGGAAAGGTTTTTAAAGGACACAGCCCACCAGCCCAGGTAACACCAAACCAAGTTTCAGAGCTTCACACAGGCTGAGCAGCACTTCCTATTTTTAAAAGATTTGCTGCCTGGGTTATCACTGAAACGCATCACACAACACCAGTGAACAAACACAACGACTGCACATAAAGCAACTGGAACTGGGCTGCCATTTGAAGCCCTCTATAAAAGCCTTGAATTGAAGTTAGTGGTCTCGCTGCACTAACCATATTAATTCCATCCAGGAATGTGCTGTTTAAAGTGGGAGCAGTTTGCTTTGATGAGTCCCCTGTGCACCAGGAAAGCTGATGGGGAATGAGAAACGCACGCGCCGCAGGAGGAGCGCCAGGATCTACCACAATTCCCACCACCCTGGCCCTCATCTGCCAGATTCCAGCCTTTCCAGAGCCTGTCAGACATTTGGGAAGGAAGCCTGATGGCTCCTGTTACTGCAGGTCTGACCCGAAAGAGCAGAACCTTGAGAGGAAATGGGCTGGTTCATTTTAGCCAAGCTGAAGACAGCTCCTATGGGATTCCCACGCCGTGCCATTATTTTGCACCCAAACTACAGCTCCCAGCAAGGACATCTGATCCCCACCTAAAACCACTGGGATGACCCAACCTGTCCTGTGGCAAACCATTGTGCTAGTTAGCTTTTCTCAGGGTAAAATGCCAGGGATTTGCACATGTGAAGGTTCTGCAAAGGGGACAAGCTCAGCTTACACCCACTGGTTGTGGTCCATGCAGAAAGGGAAATCCAGGAGAAAAAAGGCATCCCTGTATGGGTACCTGCACAACCACACAGCTCACAAAGGATTCTGTGTCAGGCTGGGTGTGGGATGCAGAAAGCAAATTACAACTTGCTGGGAGACTGTGGCTGATGGGATGATAGCTCAGGCAGCAGGGCAGAGTGCTGCCTCAGCAACTCTGAAAAGCTGTTTTTCCTGCTGTGAAGAGGATGACATAGAAATAACATACTCCACACACTCTAAGGATTTGATCATCCATTTAAAGAGGGGATCTCTGCTCTGCTTCCCAACAGCTGTTGCAAATCTGTGGGATCAAGCCAAAGCTAACACAGATGTGGAAATAATCTATGGACTATTCAGCCTGAAAGCAGCTGATCCTCCTGCAGTGCTCTTCTCTCCTGGTTCAGGCCTGCTCCAGTCACTGCTCACCCCAGGACACCCACTGGAGAAGGAGTGAGGAAATACAGCCCCTCACAAGGCTCTGTGCAGGCTGAGCAGCCTTACGGAAACTTCCCTGGCTCCTGTGCAGGTGGTTTAGAGCAGCCGTCCAGTGGAAAAACCAGAGTCACCAGATTCCTCTGGAAACTTTATCCCTGCACTAAAGCATCACCACGACATCCTGGAAACCACAAACCCTGGGGGCTCCATCCACAGCCAGCTGGGAGAGGCTTTCAGAGATCACTCGTGATCTGAAGGCTGATCTCCAGACATTGATCCCCAGACATCGACCATCAGCAGCACAAGGCTGCTCTCCCCACCAGCACGGGCTCCATTATTCCCCTCATCCTGAAGATTGGGAATTCCTGGCTGAGAGGCTGGGGAGACATTTGCAGACAGCCACAGTAATTTTTCCAGATAAAGGTGTCAGACAAGAGGTCTCCCCAGCATCCACGGCTGTTTCTGTGCAGGGCTGGCACCCGGCCGGGGAGGATGAAATCCCCTCCTGCTCTGCTCCTTCTGCTGGGGAAGGGATCCCCCACTTCCAACAGCTGCCAGGTGCTATTTTTGGTTGTGCTGATTGATTTATCAGTCCTGCTCGCATTCACTGGCTCACATAAATCCTGAGCTGCAGCAGTGAATGCTGGCAGAGATAAAGCACAACTGCCTGCAGCGCACTGAGAAAGTGGTGCTCCCACCCTCCTTGGGGGCTGCATTTCTCTGCTGCTGTGTGAAACTGGACCAGAAAAGCTCTCACACTTCCCTCTCCCGTTGCATATGGAGCTGACTCTGCCCAGGGATGCCTCTACTCATCTTGCAACCCATACTTCTGCCCTGACCAGTGACAGAAGACAAAGGCAGTTAAAATACTCAAAGGCAGCAATAAATTAACATATTCCTGCTGTGGATGGCTGCTGCTGCACAAATGTAAAGCCACTTTTCTAAAAATTCACTCTTAGATGCAATGGAGAATTCTGGTGAGGCATTGGAAAGATCCCACCTTCTAACAGCCCCATGAGTGACCATGTGAGAGCACAGAGAGGGGTTTCCATTACAGCATGGGCTCAGCTCTTGCTGGTCTCTCATTCAAGAGCCACAGGCTGAAATATTAAATCTGTCTGAGGAACACATGAGCAGCACTCAGGTGGGAAAATGCTCTTGGTCCAGGGCCGCAGGGACCAGCAGAGCTCCATGTCCAGCTCTGCCACCCAGAGCAGCTCCAGGCTGAGATATCCATGGCCATTCCCAGCGCTCCAGCGCTGCGGGAACCCCTCTGTCCTGGCTCACTGACAGTGTTAAACTGCAGCTTTTACATCGTGCCTTAAAGGGTTTACAAGCACCAGGGGCCACCCAGGCTCTGCAGACAACAGGCTGCTCCTCTCCCTGTCGATTTAAATCTACTTCACGCCTGTCCTTACGACTCAAGCTCAGCTTGGACAAAAGCTGCTCTTGCAGCCCTCCCTCACTGCTCCTTTTCCTTTTCCATCAGGGAAGCCCCTGAGCAGAAGGAGAACACGATGAGGGAGCAACACAGAGCCAAGCAGAGGGGGGAGACCAGATGGTGCACGCCAAGGTCTGACCCTGTGACACGGAGGAGACCGAGCGAGGCTTGGGGTAAATTAATGTCCATTGTGCTCTTGCTCCTCTCTGAAAGTAAATCAAAATCTAATTACAAAACACAACGGTGACAGAGATGTCTGCTCCGGGAGCGTTAATGAGCTGAGCAGGGAGGATTTGGAATTGTAATAAAAGAGATTGATGTGAACAGCTGAGACAGACAGCACGGGGCACAGGGGCTGTGGGTCCATGCAGACCCCATTGCTCCCCTCCCTGTGCACACTGCCTGCAATGGCTGAAAGCCCAGTGAAACCCAAACACTGTCCCCTGGCACTCAGCCTGGCAGCACCTGCTGGGGACATTCCAGCAATATGACTCAGTGCAAGAAAAAATCTAAAGAAAATCAACCCAAAAGTTCTGCTTGTCACTTCCATCCTCTCCATGGTGGGAGACTGGCACAGCACAGTCCAGCTTGTGGCTGCCCACATCGCCCCGCAGCTGCTGTGGGGACAGGGGACACCCTGGGCTTTTGTTCCTCCTGGACAGGGAGCACATCAGCAGCAGGCTGGGAGGTGAAGCAGAAGGAAACCCTCTCTGTGGGTTTCTGGCATGGCCAGAGAGCTGCTCTTTGTTCCCTGAGGAGCTCCTCAGCCAAAACCTGCGATGAGGAACCTGGGCCAGCCCAGCCTCATGTCCTGGCGTTTCCTCCCATCCTCTTCCCTCACCACCCTGTTCCCCACACTGGCTGCTGCTCTTTGCAACTTCCCAGGCTGTGCCATGCCAGGGATGGAGAGCTGAAGGTTTTGTTTGAGGGCAAGCAGCAAGGCTGGCTCTGAGCACAAGCTGCCTGCTCTCCCCCTGACACACACACAGCCTGACAGGCTGGATCCTCCGCAGCCCACAGCTGATAGGAAAACATTTAATTTGAGCAGAGCTGAAGAGCAGTTAACATGATGTATGGAGAGCAAAGCCCCAGGGCCCTCAGCAGACACGGGAGCTGGCCTGGTTGTTTTACATTGCAGGTTTCAAAGAGGTGCTGGGATGGCAGCTTGATTTGATCTCAGGATCAGGAGGAAGCAGCATTTGACTAAACACACAGATAACAACACAGGCAGGAAATCAAGCTGGGAGGATGCCACCAGACAGGCTGGTCTATCTACACTATAAGGATGATTTTCATAAATACATTTTTTTCAAGTGTTCCTCAAATTGTATTCAACAGCCCAAAGAATGCAGAATTTAAGGATGCAGCATTGAACCCAGGACTAGGAAATACACCTCCATGTATATCCAATAAATGGGGTTTTTTCCTCCATGTGCACACCATGCTTTACCTCTTAAAAGGGGGCTTGCACATGAGCAAGGTATTTAATAAACATTTTTCTTTCTGCAAAAACACAAAAAGCAGTGAGGGCAGTGGGAGTTAAAATGTATGTGGGAAAAATTTAAGACACATGTAGAAGTATATCATCCATGGTCCCTATAAATTACTCCCCCAAATGACTAACACTGAGTAAGAAATAGCTATGTAAACATAGAGGCAATAAGAAAAAAAGAATAATTTCTGTCTATGGGAAAGGGACATTTTCCCATCTGTTTATAGGAAAGGCGAGGGGTGGGGTGGGAGTCTGGGATGTTGAATTGGAGTTCAGAGCCTCCCTTGGTCCCATGTCTCATCTGTCACTGGAAGTGGGACAGTTGCCAGAACATGGGTTTCCTACCCACTGCCTTTGCTGCTACTGTTCACTCGAGTGCTGGCAGTAATCTCAAGGTCAAACACCTTGCAATCCCGGATCATTAAGAAACAAACACTTCTGAAAAGCCTTGAGTTAAAACAGAGTTCCCACCAAACACAAAAGCCTTTTAAATCAGCAGGGAAATCGGGATTTGTTTTTTTGTTTTGTTTTGTTTAATGCACACAATGAGGTATTAGTGAGGTTTCTGTTTTGTTTTCAGTGGTTAATCCGAGAGGGAACCTTACACAATCAGACCAACAAAATCCTGGAAAACAATGGAGCATTTGTTAGCACTGTAACACACCCTGGGGAGTGAGGCAGCCAGGAGCCTCCCAAGCAGTGACAAGGCAGCACCAGGACATCCTCCAGACCAGCTACACAAAAGATTCCTGCAAAACTATCAAGACATCACAGATACCCCCTTGTGCCCACTGCTGAGGTACCCACTGGGTGGATGGCAAATTTGCTTTTCCACAGCGCCTTTTGAAATGCAAAAGCTCATCCATCACATCACTGTGATGCTTCCTCCACTCAACACAGCTCTTGCACGACTGCAGACACTCAGACTGTTTGAAAGCAGCTGATCTCAGGATGCACTGGCTGGGGTTGGTCTGATCCTCCCTACAGCTGCATCCATCTCGGTGTCTCAGAGCCGACAGCACTGAACCTCATCTGGCAGCACTCCTGGTTTGCAACCCAAGGAGGATTTTCATGCAAAGGTTACACAGCTGCAGAGCTACAAAGGCCACAACCACAGCCCTGGCTGCGGGCGCAGCTCTGGGCTTTGCATGCAACAGGCTCTGCTCCCAGCTCAAGGGATTCACTCTGTAACCACAGATCAAAATATCCCAGCAACTAACCAGAGCCAGGTGCTCTCAAGCTCCAGCTGGAAAGAGCAATCCCTGCCAGTGACAGCTCTGAGTAGTCCTGCTCCTCCTCTTCTCAGGGTGGAAGGGATCCTACAGCCTGTGCCAGCCTGGAGCAGCCACAGTGCTCATGGGGACTTTTCCTTTGGAGCCCCAAGTCCATCCTGAGCAAACATCACACCAACAAAACTGCTCTGGGCAAACCCCTGATGATGATGATGATGATGTGTTTTCAGGGCCTCTGTGCCCTCCTATCACACTTCACCAGCACAGCTGAGCCCCAGAGCTGTGCTGGCCTGAGCCAGCACTGGGTGCCCTGCAGGGAACAGCATTCAAGTGAGGTGTGTCATGGGCAGGACAGATGTAACACAGGCTGCTGGAAAATGCTCTTCTGCTGAGCACTGCTCTCCCTCCTGCTCCCCAAACGGACACTCAGCCCCTCAGCAGAAAGGCTGGAAATGTAAACCTGCCCCAGCCAAGGATCTCTGAATGGGAAAATGCCACTGGGAGTCCCACGTTTGCAGTTAATCACCTGCACACATGAAAAACCAGGGCAGAACAAAGCTGCCCAGAACTCAGATGCACCAACACCTCAACTGCAGCACAAACCAGCAGGTGGAAAGTTGGAGAAGCCATTTCTTCACCCATTCCTTCTGCAGAGCAGCTTTTCCATCACACAGTGCTCCAGCAAAGCTGGGGAGCAGGGAAGGGAGGGAGAGGGAAAGGAGCAGAGTCACGGTAGGGGCTGGGCACAGAGGAAGGGGAGGGACAACCAGCATGGGGCCAGCAGCCAGGGCTGAGGGGTTTGTGACACACACACATGGAGGGCCAGGTGCAGGGCCAGAGAGGGAACCCGATCTGTCCCTGAAACCCAGCACCGAGCCACAGGAGGCCCCTGGCTCCAGAGCCACCGAGCAGGGAGGAATGGGACAGCAGCCTGCAATCCCTCCTCTTCATTTCAAGGCACTGTGAAACAGCCAGACCAGCTAAGAAGCTGAACGTGGACAGTGAAAAATCAGTAGCAAGTCAAAAGCTCCACTGATGGAAGTCAGAAAATAAAAAGTTTCCCAAGGAGCCAAGTGCCTGTAGGCAGCATATGGAGGAAGAGAGAGCCTTGGCCACCGTGTCCCTCCTGCCACCACGGGCATGGCACAGACAGCCATGCAGAAACAAGGAGCTGCTGCCAGGAACTGGTGAAATGTGAATCCCACAGGGGTGTTCAGAATGTCAGATAAGATGCAGAGTATTCAATCCCTCTGCTGACAGCCAGCCCCATCTGGAGGGGGAGGCTCGGAGACTGCAGGATTCAGAGAGCCCAGGATACCCAACACCAGCTCTGCCACTGAGCCCGAGTCAAGAGCAAAGCAGGTGACACAGAGGGCTGTGTGGCAGGAGGGCTGCCTCATGTTTTTGGTGAGAATAAAGGAGATTCTGTGCTAAGAAAAAGCAAATTGTGTGTTCTTTTATAACATGCCGAAAACTTCTGTGCGCTGGCAGCGACCCTCCTCAGATGGGGCTGCATTTCAGCTGTTACTATATTCAGTTTGTAAAATGCTTTGGGATGATAAAAATCACTCCAGAAACAGTTACTAAAACTGCTTCCAGGAAATAGATTCACAGAGTCAGAGAAAGCCTGGTGTTTTTACAAGAGCTTCTACTAGAGAAAGACCAAAGATAAGCAGCAAGTTTTGCTTCCTTGTCTTTTCAGCAATAAAAAGGAGCTGTGCTGGAGTTTATTTAATTCTGCAACATACAAAACCACCATCAGTTGTTTCCTCAGAGAGCAGCCTGACTTGAAATGGACAGATAACACCCCTCAAATCACCTGGAGTTGAAGGCTTTCTGCCTTAGTCGAGCTTTGGATTTGGCTGCTTGCATTCTTGTTTTATCCTGCTGCTTTCCATGATTATTGAATTGTCCACAAGATGATCCCAGGGTAACTAAATCCATGCTGCAAGAACAGAGGAAAAGCACCGTGGGAGCACAGTCCATCTTCCCATCCCCACTCCAGCCTCAGTGCAAGGAAGGAACTTGTTTGGAGCTGGATGAGCCACCGGAAACGCCAGCAAATCATCCACTCGTGTCCAAGTGCCTTTTTCCAAGGATCTGCCATGAAGTTTCAGGCTCAGTCACCCCTTCCCCACCCCTGGGTCAGAACTGATTGCACGCAGCCACCGAGTCAAACTCCAACACACTCATCTCGTTTGGCAGCTCCGCGGTTCCACTGCGAGCTCCAAGCCTTCCCCCTCCTCTCCCTCTCCCCTCCTCTCCCTCAATTATCTTGCTTCATCTTTATTCTGTTTCCAGGAACACTTAGCAACAGGCTCTTGCAATCAGCCACCGGCAGGCAGGATCTGAGGAGGAGACTGCAGTTGTGATGACCTTTTGCTACACTCATGCAAATTTTAAAGAAAGTATGTGAACAATTTGCCTTTTAAGTATCCTCTGCATACATTCACCGGGAGTTAATTCTCCTTCTCTCCTCAGAGGCATCAGAAACACCAGATTTTCTGATTTTACACTAATGAGAACAAAACCTGCGGCTTAATTCTGGCTTACTTTGTGGGATTTTTTTTTTTTTCTGGATCTCACAACTGTGAGGAGAACCTGAAGGGGCAAAAATTAACATGTGACACCTAGACCTCAGGCCTGCTCAAGCTTTTCCTCCTGTCAGCAAAAGCCAAGTGTGGATTCAGGGCCCATCCCAGCAGCCAAACTGGTCCTGAGAAGGACAAGATGCTGTTGGCTCCTGCTGGTGAGGAGCAGCTTTCACTGCTCCCCATCAGAGACTCCCATCCCAGGGCAGCCCCAGGCCATGCCAGCAGCCAAACATTGCCTCAGCCTCCCAAGCAACCACAGCGTTTGTGATCTCCTTGATTAAAGGCAGCAGATAAAGGCTGGGACAGTGGTTCAGGACTCTCATTCCCATGGGAGTGCTCCTGCCAAATCCAAGCACTTTTCCAAGCTACATCCTCCAAAGCAACAGACTGACCACAACAGGGCTCTGGGAGGGCAACACCGATGCTGGATGGATGGAAATGGGTAAATAAGAAGCCTGGGTTTGGAAAACCACAGCAACAAACTCACAGCAGCCGTTTTTACAGCCACCCCAATGGGTGCTGGCATGGGAGAACAGGCAGCAGCCTTGATTTTCATCAGATTTAAATCAAATCCCCAAAGCTTTCCAGCACTCTCCCTGTCACTCAGTGATTTTCTCACACACACAAACAAGTTTGGAGACAGCCCAAAGCACACACCAGGACAGCTAGTGCAGCTTGCAGGGCACAGGGCATTACTGCATTTAGTACTTTCTCCTTAAAACAAATACTCCGTGTTTGGAATAATAAACCCCTGTATTTCTTGCAGTGGCTAGAAGCTGAAGGGAGGGAATGGGTGAATACCCAGGTACCAAGGCAGGCAGCTCAGCTCCTGCTTTCTGACTGGTGTTCATAACCAGGGAAAGAATTTGCAGGTCCCTGATCTGAGAAACAAACAAAACCAAAACCTCTCAGAGATCTCTGATACTTCAGATGATCTTGAAAAGTATAATCTACTTCCTTTCATTTCCTTTAAAAAATGAAAAGTCTAAATAAGCACATCACTGATCAGATTGCTGAGAACAGCATCTGGAACATCAGTCTCTGCCTGAGACTGCAGAAGCTGCAGGAGAGCTCAAAGCAGCCAAGGCTGCCCTTGAACCAGATGCTGCTCACTCTTACAGCCTGTGGATCTGTGTGAAAATGATTAAACAAAATTGCTCCCTCTTTTTCCAACTTCAGAACTCAAATCTGTTTTCTCTTAGAGGGCAGATGCTCATTACACATCCCACAGCACATCAAAGGGCAGGAAGAGAAGGAAGGCAGCCACCCTGCCATGCAGCAGTGCCCAGGGTCCTGCCTGAGCAGCACCCACCACCTCCCCTCCCCAAAACCCTTGCCTTGGGCTACAGAGGGTAAAAATGCCTCTTCGAGCTCCAGTCCCCACTTAGTGACAGCAGAGAGGCCAATCAGGGGCTGTAGTTCCAACAGCAGCAAACAGCAGCCATGTGTTTTGTAGGGAATTCTTTTGGGGCTTCAAAAACTCCAGCTACTGCAGCACCTCAGGGAGTCCCAAAACTTGGGTATTTCCCCAATATTCCTTCCCCATCAGTTTGAGCGTTCAGAACAGAACATGAGGGACCAGTCCAGTCCCAGACCTGTAACCCCCATCCAGATCCAACCAGCACCTTTTCAGATGCTTATTAACAAATGAGAACATCAAGAGAGCATTGCAAAGGTGCCAGGGGGCTCCCAATCCCCCATGAGAGGCTTGGCTGGATGTGACCTTAGGGGCACCAAACCCTGTGGTGCCACACCTGATGGAAACCCCTGTGCTGGGAGGTGAAAGGCAGGTGACTGATGGGAGGCCTCATTCCCAGAGCCCTTCTCGTTTATTTTAGTTCACAGAGCTCAGAAAACTCAAGGCAATCACTCAGCAGCTCAGATGTTTAAGGAGGAGAGTGGGGAAGTGTGCCTGGGAAGCAGGAAGCACAAAGTCAGCTCCATCCAAGATCCAAGAGAGAGGAGTCACAGCCAGGCTCTCACTTAACAGCTTCTTCCAGGCAAGCCACGGCCTCATCTGCCTTAATCTTTGACCACTGAGAGATGAAAACAATTTATCCTCATTCCCTGCCCTTACTGAGAGGTTACAAGAAACAAAACTAAACCAAAGATCAATGTTATAGCCCTTCTCAGGAAAACTCTGCCTGACCTGGACTTTCTCAGTATCCTTTTATCTGGGAGTGTTTTGGCTAAAGCTTTGCCGAGGAAAGCCATGTGAGCAAGCCAGTTAAAAACCTGGTGCTTTCATGTTTATACAGCCAGCTAAGCAGCACACTACAAAGGCTTTTATTTCAAGTCTCTCCTGACAAGCCAGCATGGATAAATTACATAATCTCCCAGGAATTATGATGCACAGGAGGAAAAAAACCCTCCAATTCCCTAGGTAAGAACTAAGGGCTCAGAAACTGAGAACTGAAGGAAAAAGTCTGTACAAAAATCATCTCAAGATTAGAAGGCAACTTTTTTGTACTCAAAGAGACAGCAAAACCATCTGTAGATGCAGACAAACTCATTCCCCACGGCTACCAAGAACTCAACAGATCCACAGCTGAACACAGAAATATCTCAAAGGTCTCTCTTCTCCCAAATATCTTTATTTCCAGAAAAACCAATCTGAAACAATCCCCTGTGCTTGACAAGCAGTGCAAGTGGCTACAAGCATGAGAAGAGATGAGCTTCCCAGTCTGACAATGAATCACAGAACAGAATCATGGAATACCCTGATTCTGGAAGGGACCCACCAGCACCATCAAAGCTGCTGTCAATGGGGTGCATCCAAGTACAGCCTGAGTCCCCAGGTTGAACCAGGCTCCACACACTGGCTGTGTACTGAGCTGTGTTGGTTTTACATGCTGTGTGTGCAAGAGCCAGGAAAAATCCATCTTCAGTGTCATAACAAACCCTAAGGTAAACACAAAGGCAAAGCCATGCATGTTATTCAGTTAAACAGGCACATAATAAAGGAGAAGGCAGCCCTGGCCACGAGTTTGCTCCTGATTTTTGTTGTTTCTCAGTGAGCACACACAAAAATGGGCAGATGCTCCCTTCTCCAAGAACAAACCTGCTGCTCCTAATAAAAACCAAGAGTTTTGCAGAAGAAACCTGCACTTCACAGCCTGTGCACTGCTCTCCCCCACCAGGGAGTGAGAAAGGAGCACACCTTGGTCCCCTTGCAGACACAATGGCCCAGAGGCTGGCAGCTGGGATAAACCCCCAAACCCAGGGAATTCCCAAACTCTGACAAACCAAACCAGAGCCAGCAGGTCTGTAAGGCTGCAACCCCACAGAGGAGTTCTGTCTTCAAGTTATGAAGTTGATGGTGTTTGCTTTGCACATTATAAACTACACATGTCATTTTTAAGGTGGTGGACAAAAGAAGGAGTGTCTGAGGGTCCAGGTGCCCAGTCAGGCCAGGAAGCAAAGACAGAGGAAGAGTCCACCTACACATAACCTTCTACAGTTGGATTGGGTCTTCTGTGCTTTCTCCAGAAGTCTGAGCAGCTCCTCCCTGCACTGGGCAGAGCTGGAGCCTGGCACATTAAATTCCGGGCACAGAGCTGGCGGCACTTTGGATTACTGACAACTTCAAAAGGACCAGAAAAGCCCTTCCCGGGTAAATAAGCTCTTGCTGCTCAGTTTGCTGAAGGGCATCAGGACAGCCTGAGCCAGCAGCTTTGCTGAACATTTCCAGACAGCCTGGAAACAGTCTGGCAGCCTGGCACCCAGCCTGCTCCTCCTTCTCCGTGCCAACAGGGACACGCGGATACGCAGGACCCGCCTCGGTACGGCAGCTCCGAGGGGAAGGGATGAGCAACTTCTACAGGACAGATTCTTCCACAGATTGTACAAAATTAATGATTTTTCAACTCTGTGCTAGCTTAGGAGAGATTTAAAGCTCCAAAGTTAGCCTGCTTGTAAAAAAATAATAAATAAATAAGCATGAGTCCCAGATTCTGTTCTGAATCTCAGGGAGTCAGCAGGTGGCAGATGGTCTAAGCCAGAACAAGGTTATTTCAGATCTGCAAGCTGAAATATCTCCCTCCATCCCCCCTGCAGATCTACAGGAGGGCCACAGGGAAGATTTAGCACCTGCAGCTTCGGGTTGTTGTGGTTACCTTTTAGCTCATTCAAAAGAATATTACAATGAGTTCCCCAAGGGAGTCCATAAACAGCAAAGGATTCTGCTCTAATCCCCTATCTACTCCTTTCTGGATAATATGGCATTTGGACAAGCACTGCCAAAACAAAGATTTATGACAAAGCTGAGAGTTTGCATGGCCAACACATGCTCTGAAAACTCAGGATTCCAAGGAATAAATAAAGCCTCTCCTAGGATATACACAGCTCTTCAGTATGGAAGATTCACACAGATACAAACTTCTTTCCAGGATTTCTGCTTCCCTCTCCCATACCAGGCAAAGGACAAGTTTATACTGATTTTCCCCAACACCAAAATCAACTGTTCCCACTGGGTGTTCTTGCTGAAACCACCACCACACAGTCACTTCCCATTTCTTTATTAATACTTTATAACATCTATCAGCTTATTACCTATCCAGCCAGCTTCAAACTTCTTTTTCTGACAGTGACCAACATCAAAGGGAAAAGAACTAAGGAAACTGCAGACTACAGGAACTATAAAAAGTACAGCTGATGAATGCTACAGTTTTACTGATTCACTGGAGACACCAGGGAGCTGTGTGTTCTTAGAAGTTCCTCAGCGAATGGCGTATTAAAAAAACCCCAAAAAACAAAAAACCAAATAACAGAAGCTTTGCAGAGAAGTCAGTGCTACTGCAACTAGATTTTGTATGTAAATGCTGAAAAGCACCTGGACAACAGAGCCAGTGTAACACAAATGTGTGGCTGTGAGGGGCTGACCAAAGCAGAACCAGTGGAGGCAGAAAATTCAGCACCAAATGCAAACAAATATATTTTGCCCACCTGAAAACTCAAGGCAGTGAAGACACATCCACTCCCAGAGGGACAAGGCAGGATTGTTTCCTGCTCCACACTCCCCAGGTGTGATTTTAAATTACTCACTGCTGGGGCTGTCACACACCTCCCTTGGGTGCCTGCACAAAGGCACAAATGAACAGCCAGGCACAGCAGCAGGGTCTGGGAGGTGCAAAATAAAAAAAGGAAAATGCAGTCATTTTTGACAAAGGGAAAGTGCTGCATCCCTGCTGAATCTCTGTGGTTGCCTACACACCCTTTGGATCCTGGCTACTTGCAAGCAAAACATAAAACCAAGGATATTTGTTCAAAACCCACAGGCGGACACTGTGATTCTATTGAAGAAAAAAATACAACTGGCATTCATTCTAAAAACTTCCCACCACTGGGACTGGGATTCAAAACCAGCACAGGGCAGCCAGGCCAAAACACACTGAGAGCAGACGCCTGCAAAAGATTCCAAGGGAAATTAGTTACGTGGGTTTTAACAAAAATAAAATTAAATCCAATGTTTACAAAGGGAAAAAAAAAAAAAAAGGCAGCTTCCCTAGGAGACAGTGCTGCAAACACCCTTTGCAGATAAGTCAAGACCTGTCTGAGGCTTCCTTGGGTTCCTGTGCCAGTGTGTGCAGACAGGGAAAAGGCAAAGCCAAATGCTGAGCAGGCAGCAGCTGCCTCCTCCCATCCTCGGGGCTGGCACTGGCTCTGAGGGGCAGTGAAGGGAAAACTCTCCATCCATCCATCCATCCATCCATCCATCCATCCATCCATCCATCCATCCATCCATCCATCCATCCATCCATCCATCCATCCCTCCATCCCTCCATCCTCTTCCATCAGGGAGCTGTGGCCAGGGGAGGACGAGCTCCTGGGCTTGCACTGCTCTGCTTCTCCCTTCTCATCTCTCTCCAGGAAGAGACGTGGTGGGCTAAAGCTGGACAAGGATTTACAGAAAGCCCCAGCTTCCCTCCTTGTGTGCTACAGCCAGCCCGATTCTGTAAACTTTTCTTTTTCCCTTAAGTAATTTTTCTGCAGCTGAGTCACACGCAGCGCCTGCCAGGAATTTTTATAATTACTGAATTAGAGCAAGGTTTTGCCTGTGCACGCCTGACAACATCTGCTGATGGAAGGGAGCTCTGCTCAAACCCTTGCAGAGCCCTGGAGGAGCAGGGCTGAGCGCTGCCCTTCCTCCCAACACCACCTCTCATGGGGCTCTTCTTGCTGCTCCTCCTGCAGAAAGCTTTGCAGAGAGTTTTGGGGGGAAGGAAATAAGCTGGGACAAAGTCCAAAGGGTGCTGAAGCAGAATGCTGGCTGCCTCTTGGCTCTCCAAGCCCCTTGCTGGAGCATCCCTGAGGCAGCACCCACAGTTATGTGCCTCTCTCTCCATCAGCTGCATAGCTGCAAAGCCAGCGTGCGTCACGTCTTCCTTGGACACAGACAACGGTGTCGAGTTCCACAAAACCACAGGAGAAAATAACTCCCTCCACCTCCCCCTTCAATGGACACAGGAGTTATTCTGCAAGCCAACACACAACACTGGTCTCCAGACTAAAGATCAAACACAAGCCACGTTCAGAGATAAGCCAAAAGCAGACATCTGGCATTAGCAGCCTAAACTACACACTTCCTGGATGATCCAGAAACCTCCCACTTTATGCTGCAGGTCAGAAATGCAAAGGAATTACCATGTTCAGCCTCCTCCTTGTTCCTGTGCCCTCCTGGTTCACCCAGTGCTGTCATTTATCCCGTGCTGCACCCAAAGGGCTGCATCAAGAACACAGCACAGCTGCCAAGCCCTGAGGAGCAGGGATGTGCTGGAAATGTGCTGTCTCTGCAGCTTTAATCCAGCCCACTTGCAGGGGTCTCTACAGCATGGCCACAGACCGTGTGTGCACACAGCCCTGACGCAGCCAGAACCAAGAATAGATGCTCAACTAGAGGGGAATTACTCAGCTCTGGGCTTCAGCTGGTTGTGCATGCACAGCACTCAGCTCTCTTCACTTCACACTTTTCATGTGCTGCTCCAAGGCAAAAATGAAGGCGTCTTGCCACTGCAGACTGGGATTCTTCTCAAAGGGTTCTGAATTTATTTTCAAAAAATCCTAGAGAACTACGTTCACAACACCTCGGGTTTACAGACGAAGGAAAGAGTTACAGAGAAGCTCTGGGCACCCAGTTCCAGAATCAGCCTCCAGCTCCCTTTTAAAAAATAAATAGCACGGAGAGGCATTTTAAATGTTTGACGTACAACTTCCCATGAGATCATCTGCAGCAGGAGCACTCGGCACTTCTGCAGCTCAACCCTCACCCTGGGGACCTGGGAAATCAAGTCCCTCCTTGTGCATGAAAAGCAATTTACCCAGCACCATCCCCGAGCCCTGCAGCAGCAGCAGCAGAGCAGGAATTCCCATCTCCTTAAGCAGCACTTTGTCCTCTCTTTTTCCATCACTTGCCTCACTCCCTTGCCTCCAAGCCTGTGAAGGGCTGAGGTTCTACACAAGGAACCCCATCCTTCCCTGGGCTGCCTCAGCTGCCCTCCAGCAGCAGCAAGGGCAGGAGTGCCATGGAAAAATCCCATATGTGATCCCATAATTAGAAATGGCATTGTAATGTATACAGGGGGATGAATTAAGGTTGCAGAGGAATACGGTAAATTGGATGCACATTTCTTGTTCCATTTTACTGCTTTTTTTTTTTTTTTTTTTTTGCCCTCTCCCTTATTGGGCTTTGGCTGCACTTCAGATTAAGCTCCTAATAAGGGCTGGAATTGGATGAGATTTTTTTTTTCAGCCCATCAGATTGCAGCCTTCCAAGCCATTGAAATGAGATTCAAGCTGAACTTGAATTTTCAATAGTTTGGCCTAAAGGGGAGGGTGTTAACAACAGACCTGCCAACACCTTCTCCATACAAAATGTCTGAAAACATGTCTACACATCAAATGCTGCTCGGGCTCTGCTAGACAAAAGCCACAAAGCCAACATCTCAAACCCACTGCTGACTTGCCCAGCTGGTTCTCCTGCCAGTGAAGCTCATACATTTTATTTTCTCTGAAAATCCACAGAACCTCTGTATTCTCTCGAGGAAAAGGGGTTTTCCCCCTGCAACACAAATGCTGTAGTTTCATTATGATAAATCAGGATTGGGATAAGGAGACATCAGGTAAATCAGGTGGACACACAGGATGCAGATACACACCAGTTCACCCAACACAGTCTACTTAAATTATACAGCCTCAAAATTAAAGATACTCCAATGACATGCACAGGCTTTAATCAAGACCTCTGCCAGTACAGATTTTTAAATGCTGAAATCTATTTTTTGAGGACATGAATGCTTCAGCTTCCATGCCACCAAAATTATTTCCATTTCACATCTCCAGTATGAACATCCATGGCCACTTTGGGCAGAGCAGGGAAGGTGCTCCTCTCCTTTGATGAGAAACAATAAGAGAAAAGGAATGATGGTTTCTTGAGCTGCATCCAAGGGAAAGTATGCCCTGCTGGAGTGCCTGGCAGGGCATCAAGAGCAATGGAAATTTCAGCTTTCAAAGAAATAATACTCAAGAAGGGGGTGGGAATATCGTGTAGGAGCTGAGGTGACACTAATCCCATGGTCTGTTTTACAAACTGTCACTTCTCTCCAATGAAATTAAATCCTCTGCAGAAAAATCCTCTGGCTCCAACGTCTTTTGGTAAGTAGAGCATAAACAGAATGAAGAAGAGCTCATAACTGAGCAGAAAATGGGCTCAGATGGGCTGATTACAGGCAGGAGAGCGGAGGGACAGCAACCTGACCACTGGGATTTTGCATTTTTCTTTGGATGGTCACTGCAGGATGTTTGAACCCCACCTGGCCAACAAGGCTCTTCCAACACAACAGGGGAAGGAGAGCAGGGTGGGAGAAAAGCACAGCAACTCCTGCAAAAAGGTCAGGACTTGATTATCAACTTATTTTCTTTAGAAACATTTAGCTAAGTGTCCTGCAGTGGCTCTTCCCAGGGAAGCTGGAATGAGGCTGCTCATCCCCCCGAGGAGCTGAGCAGGCTCAGCACAGCAGCAGGAGCTGCTCACACCAATATCCATTTCCCTGTCGGGAGCTGCCTTCACCAGCACAAACAAGAAACACTGAAAAATGTGTGAGTGAGCGGCACTTTGAAATCAGAAGGTGTCTGGCAGCTCTGTGTCAGTGTGATGAACCCTCCAGGGCAATTACACACCGGTTCCTGCAGCTTGAAGCTCTGAACAAAGCAAATGCTCTGAGTAATGGTGGAGGGAAAAAACCCCACAAAATGGCATGGAAAGTGTTTGCCCAAGCTCATGTCAGGCATGACTTTTCTATCTCTGTGACACAATGTCCAATCTGCCGAGCTACAGAAGAAGTTTAATTCTTTTTACAGGTTCATGTTCTCAGCATTGCTCTGGTCATGGATCCACAGCACCAACACTGATGCACCTTCAGCTGCTGCAAGGATGATTGGAAGTATTTAACAGCTGAAGGGAAACAGGTACAGTTTGTTTGCCCCTCATTTTTGTGTCACTAAGCAGCTGTAGGTGGACACGGGCAAAGCACTGACTTGTGCAGGAGCAGCTCAGGGCCAGGCATGGTCTCACTGACTGCAGAGGGACAGAGCCAACATCCACACGGATCCTGAGTCTCCTAAATTCACCAAAGCCTCTCCAGGGCCAGCCTGTGCTTTTGCACAAGGCAGGTTTATCCTCAGGGCCAGCAAATACCATGTGAGATGCACACAGTGCAGCAAAGGGAAGGCAAATCTGTAGCTGTGCTAATTGGTGGAGTAATTACAAAGTAAAATACCAAACTAAATACCACAAGTCTGAGAATGAGCAAAGAACCCTTTTCCTTTCTGGGAGCTGACTTTCCCCACCAAGAACCACCTCCATGAGCCCAGACAGATGTTTGAGCAGATGAGCAAAAAATGACAGGTATTTTTCTTTTCAATAGATTTGCATCCAGACAGGATGAAAAGCCCTTTCTCTTGAGCAATTGAGTTCTCCCCACAACAGACAGGAGCTGGCATGTTCTGAACGTTTGGTATTTCAATCCCAATTAATAAAATAGTAATTGCTGCACCTAAGGGGTTCTCAGCTCCCTAAGAGGAAACACTTAATTCATACACAGATTTTCCTAAGCTTTACCACTACATACTTAAGACATGGATTGAGGGATGAATCACAACTTCAAATTCTTCACTACTAAGCCTGGCAATCAACACTGCCACTTTCTGGCAAAGAAACCCTAAAAGCCTTCACCTGTGATGTCATCTGCTAACAGATTTATGTCCTGGGACTCCTTCACTGAGGAGGCAGCTGGGTAACAGGATTTGTTCTGGATAATCCCTGCTCAGGCTCTCAGGAGGGGAGGAAACAGATGAAGATGCACTCAGCCAGAGATGGCAGCCACCACTTTTAGGGAATTTATTACGGCCCAGCCACCTGCCAGGTGTAAATCCCATTTCTAGTTTGAAGGCTGGAGAAGGCAGCACCATGAAGACAGAAGGGAGGTGAGGGAAATCTGCACTTCCCCCTCCAGATCCCAAAGCTGTGTGTCCACAAGGCAGGAGGCACCAAGCCTGGCCTGTCACTGTAGGGGAGAGGTAACACAGCCCTACATAACCAACTGTAGGGTAAGGACCATCTCCTTCAAATGCAATTTTCTGAACAGAGCCCGGCACAACAGACCCTGAGCCACCAGCAGGGCCATTAGCTCTGCCTGGGGTTATTATTTTCATAATTAGAGGGATGGCAGCAGACAGAGGTGGTATTTGGTGGCCTCTTAGCCTAGAGACTTACTGGGGTTTATGCAGATGACTCCACTTTCCCAGCAGCAAAGCCTGCAGCAAATCCTCGTGGGGACAAACATCAAACCAGCATCTGGATGTGGCTCAACACAAGGGCACTGCTCGGTCAGCCAGAGCCAGAAGAGCAACACAAGGAGTTGTGTTGCTCAGAGGGAGTTTAAGCTTTAAAACTGAGTAAACCCTCCAATTCAAATCTGGGCTGTCTGAAGCAAAGTGACTTCTCAGGTGAGGCACCACTCCTTGCTCCAGCCTGGTCCTCATGCCTCCCTCCATCCACCTGCTTCTCCCACACTCCAAAGCATCTCTTCCCAACCTCGGAGGCTCCTCCCAGCCCAACACATCCCCTTCTTTCCACCTGAAGAGCCACTGGTCCCACACAGCCAGCAGGGACATGCCTGCAGGGAAAGGCAGGGACAGCCACCTACTCCTTCTGCTTTACAAGGCAGCAATTAACTGGTTTGAAAACTGCCTCTCTAGGCAAAAACTCATCCTGGGAGCCACCAGGGTGACAAACATCTATTCTGTGCAGCACCTAAGAGATAAACACCAATCGATGCCCTGGATGCTCCTGTCACACACAATAATTAAACCATCAGTCGGGACACAGCGAATTAAAGCAGACAGAGGGGGACAAAGGAATGAAAGAGTTTCACTTGAATCCTCACAACTTAACAAAAGCAAAACCGGGCCAGACCTATTGAGGAAAAAAGCAAAAGATAGAAGAAATATTATTTAACAGTTGCTTTTCCCAGAGAGAAAAGCAAAAAAACTAAGTATGCAGCAAAGCAGGATCAGGCAGGGATGAAGACAGGCACGGAGGGCATTGCTGTGCGCACACAGGACACTCTTTTCTTGACCATCAAGAAAACACTGTAAGAGAGGTGGTTTGCACGTCTCCAAAGACAAGGAGGACGCCAAATCCCTGGAACAGCAGCCCATAGCATTTTCCATTCCTTTAAGAAAGGAAGGGGTGGAAGCTGTGCCATACGTTAGCACTTAAGTAGTCCCTACCCTCAGTTTCCCACCATCTGTACAACTCTCTGAAACTCCCCATCTCATTTAATTTATTGCTGTGTGTCTCCGCCAAAATCAAAGGCCTAAATATCAGCAATCTTGGTGGGAGGCATCCAGCTGCTCCAGCTCATTGTAGGAACAAACCCCATTTGTGCAAAGCTGCATTGAGAAAGCCGAGCAGCAAATCTCCCTAGGAACAACTTCCCATGCTTTCAGATTAGCAGATCAAGCTGCAGGCATTAAGACCTTGCCCCTTCTCTATCTGTGAAATCCAGGGCTTTAGGACACAAAAATGGGATTTTTCTAACCGTGGAACGAAGCGACTTTGGAAGCAGCAGCAGGGGGCAATGGCTGAGGGAAGCAGAGCTCAATCTCGGGGTCATGTCCATGTGAGATGGGGCTTTCCTGGGAGGCTGGAGAGCTGGGACCTGGAAATGCCAGCTGTGGCAGAGACACAGCCCCACTCTGGTCACTCATCCAGCCCCTTCTCACCTCTGCTTCCTTGCCCACGGGGTGAAGCCAGCAGGATTTCCCTAAGCACGCAGCAATTTGCAAATTTCCAAGCAGAGATTACAGGGAAGAGCTCATTCGAAGCAGTCTGTAATGTAACAGCACAGTGACCTCTGTTCTATGGCCACAAAACCAAATCAAAATGGGAGCATCCTAAAAAATCAGCTCGTAGAGTCATCAGCCTCTCAGAAGCAAATAAGCACAGCTCCCTGCCCTCTTAAACACCAGATATCAGCTGATAAAAGAGGAGCAATCCTGCAAGCCAAACAGCCAGGCAGTACTTGCAAGGCAGGATTTGTAGCCTGGTGCTCTTTGATTTGCTCTGAGAGTGACAGAACAGCAGTCAGAAAAACATGAAGGGGAAGAACATTTCTGATGTCCTGGTGACCCATCTGATGCTGAAAATCCCACCAGACCCAGGACTGTGCACAAGGACTGGGGTGCTGCTGCTGCTCAGACCCTGAGCTGCACTGCGAAGGACAGACAGAAGGACAGACAGAAGGACAGTGGGGCTGGGGACACCACAGACCCCAACAGCTCCTGGACTCACTTGGTTCTCAGGGGCTGAAACAGTCACACAAGGGAAGTTTCAACTGCTTGAGAGATCTGACAGCAGATCTGGAAATTGTCATCTCCTTCCCACGCCATCACACAGCTTGGTTCATTTGAAACCTGTTCTATCCTGGCACAGTTCAGCTTGCCTTATTCCTGCACACCACAGCGGCAGCCTAGTGAAGAGTGGACAAACTGGGACCCCAGCGAGGGGGAACTGGATGCTGAACTGCAAACACAAGGGCACAGCCAACAACCAAAACACCCCTCACACACCCCCAGCCCAGCGTGGAACCTTTCAACCAGCAGCGAGCACGAGGGATGCAGCTGAGACCCCTGGCAACACCACTACAATCCCTGTGCTTCTCCTTTATTTCGGGAGAGGCAGGATAATCCTTTTGAACTACCCAAGTGGGGGAGAACCAACATCTGTTCAGATTCAACAGCCTGGCTCTCACTGCTTCAGCTCCAGCTCTTTCCCAGTGCCTGGGGAAGGTCTCTAGCTTTTATTCAAAGGCACTGCCCTCACGCAGGGCCTTTCAGCACAGGCTCGCAGAGCACCTCACAGACATTTAATTAAACCCTACAGCCTGCCCCGGTGAGGAAGGGATTATGAACAGGCCCCCAGCTCAGCAGCACAAGCATCTCTTTCTGTGGGATGGCCGAGGCGTTGGGCTCACTGCAGGGGGGCAGCAGTCCCAGCTCCACCGAGCTGCTAAACACACATCAAACAGCCCAGCGAGCCTGGAGAGCCAGCAGGGCAGAGCAGAGTGACCAGCAGCATCCTCTGATGGGATGGGTAGGGGCCCCTCTCAGAGCCACAGCAACAAATCCGTGTTTTGTCACCCCTCTGCAAATTAAACTACACATTTCTGAAGTATGACATTCCTTGTGACCAATTCATCCACTCAACAGCCCTGGGAGCTTCATAAAATGGAAAACCACCTTTTTTCCTTTCTTTTTTTTCCCCTCATGCTCACCTAAGGAGTGAGACTTTAGCTGGCTGAATTACATCTATTTAAACAAAAGTAAGGTCAGACATCTGCCTTTGCACAGTGTCAGCTGCGAGAAATGAGCTAACATCCAGATGCAGTGGCATGTCAGGATTAGCCCAGGCTGGGGCAGGAATGCTTCCATGTATGGAAAAATATTGGAGCAGTGAAACCATAAGCTTGGAGCTGAGTGAAGTGAGAGGCCCTGTCAATGAAATTGCAGGCTCAGGTTTAGAGGATTTAGCAGCTCAGATCCGCCATAAGATCCTCAGTGTGTATTACAATAAATTTCACACTTTTTCCAAAAGGGACTCCTCCAGCAATGCTCAGAGGCACGAGGGTGAGATCCTGCACCCTTCTGCTCATTCTGGAAGCCAGGCTGGAACTGCTGGGTACCATTAATGCCCCCCACACCAGGCACAGGCTCGGCTGCTGATGGAGATGTTTTGGCTGCTGCTCGCTCATCCCTGGGGCTGCTGCCCTCTGCCCAGCAGGATTCATCAAAGCCAGCTCAGATGAAGCAGTGGCAATTCAAAAGCAAATGCTGAGCTGGATCAGCTTGGCTGGGGAAGCAGTGCCCACTTCAGCCACTGTCATGGCAAGGGCAGTGACTGCCAGGGCACGGGGAGAGAGCCAGGGC